>NC_044322.1:241701352-242014459 GCF_007399415.2 Gopherus evgoodei | reverse complement strand
TTGATTGTTCTGAAAAGAGTGAAACAGAAAATCTCTACATAATTTTGAAATAAGACTATCTGTTCACAGAAATAAGTTCTACTACTGTGCAACATCTGAAGCCCTGTCCAAGTGGAAACTGTTTTCAAAGGGGCTTTGGTAGTTTTGCCAACTTTGCAAAAATTCTGTTTTTGGTTTTTATGCCACCTTTCATCTCTCAGGACCCCAAAGCACTTCCCAAATGATGGGCCAAGGCCTGAGGACCTCACTCATAGCCTGATTCTGCCAGGATACCCTTCAAAGTCCATAGAGCCATTTGTGGAGTAAAATACCGTTTGACTTGAGTAAAGATGGCAGAAGTGGGCCATGAGTAAGGGCCCAGTTCTGAGGTTCAGTAAGAGCTGGGGATTTGGCAGCAATAAGCCCCCAAACACAGGGTCAGATGCTTGGCCCGGATGTAAGTTCTCAGTGACTGGGGACATAAGCCTCACTCCATGTTCATAGTCTCCATAAGGGTCAGACAGAATTATTGCTCCCTCCCTACTCACCTAGCATTCCAAAGAAGGGCCAAGGAGTAGGCAGGCCCATGTCATTCCCCTCTGTGCCAGAGACTGTGGCCTAAGCTTCATCCTTGGAATGGTTTAGTGTCAGGTACACTTCACCTGCGTATTGATATCTCCATGTGGCATTCTGCCTCCTTGGACTCCCTTGAGGCAGCACAGTTCTGCTCCATTTCTCACTTTGGACAGGATCTGGCTCTAAGTAAGATCTCAGGGTTCAGCTCTGTACAGTATCAATGAACTTCAGTGATGCCTCATTTGTACCCAGTAAAAGAAAGATGAAGTTAAAGGACAAAATCCAGCCCTGGTATAAGATGTCGTAATTTCCATTAAAATCTCCTAATGTTGGATTTGCTGAATATCAATATTCTTCAAAAATACATCTCTCTTCTATCAGCTCTTTGGGATTTTTAAAATACTGTGTGGAAGAATGCAGTGTTGCCAAGAAATAGCTAATTTGGCTATATGCATTGGTATTGTTATCACACAGAGCCATATGGGTTTCAGAGTGACTGGACAGCTCCTATTCCAATAGCTGATGGAGACCCAAGTGTACTGTACAGAAAATGCACTTTCTTGCTACGGAGATTGGGTTAGCGGCTACTATCATCTTCACGTTAGCATTCCAACAAGCAGATTAATTGAGAAGCATTCATTGCAAATCGTAGAGGGAAAGATGCTTGGCTAGAAAGAGGAGAAAAATAAAAAAAAAAAAATGCTGACTCTGAAATGGCATGTTAGAATTGCAGTGGCGATGATAGAATTTAGGTATCAAATGACCTGACTGTGTCCACAAATCACATCAGGTACCTAGAAATCTACAGTTGATCATTTTTATCTGAAGTCCTGACACGAGCTGCAAAATTTGGATAATCAATTTAGAGGATGGATTGAAGCTTCTTTAAAAATGTGAGGAATCAGGTTTTTATCCATCTTTAAATATCTAGAGTTCTACAAAACAGAAAGCAGGCTGCACCTTTTGGGTGAAGTATTCTCACTCCAAATGGGACAAGTAAAATTTTCAGCTAAAATGATGAATATAAAATACCTCCTTTTTTTCCATCATCCATCCGTCCATGAGTTTTACACTGGTCCCCATCACTCTAGTAACTGAGGAACTTCCACATACAATAAATAGCAATAGTGAAGTCCCTAGTCTACTTCATGGAGTTTCTGGCACTTCTTCCTGTTTGGGATCAAAACTCTGCTTGGGGTTGGGACAAAAGGGGGTATCAGTGTCGTTTTTATGATGGAATGGATTTTTCAAAGAAGAAGGTTGTTTTAGTGACTTGTCATTTTGGATGCCTGCTTTTTGGTGCTTTATTTGAGGCACTTAAATGGGTCTGATTTCCAGAAAGCACTTGTCCTTTGAATATCAGGCTCCTTCAAAGTGTCTCATGTTGGGCACTAAAAATGACTGGTTCCGTCTGAAAACTTAAATGTCTGAACGGAGGGCAAGGGAAGTACAGAAGAAGATGTTTTCTGATATCATAAGGCTTTATTTTGTCACTGGACTTTTCGTCCAACTTGTGTTATAGGATCTATCTTTTCTTTTCCTTCCTTCCTTTTTAGGACTATCTGGGTGCTTGCATAGTTCTCACTGCAGCAGTTACGTCCATCACCTATGGGTCCAATTCTGGTCTTCTGGGCCTGGGTCTCCTGTACGCACTGACGGTACGTACCAAAAACAAACATCAAGAAACTTGAGACCAATCTACTAGATTTAAGGTGGTTTTAAAAATATAGATACATGGTTATCTTCCAACTTTCTTAATCTCGAAAGAAACAATCTTGAAAATAATGGATTCAGGCCAAAGCTGAGTGAGTTCAGGACAACTTGGACTTGCTTCAGGTTTTGTGAGCCAATTTAAAAACCAAAAAGATTCCCAGGACCCGTGTGTTCCCAAGGATAGAAAGAAAATTAGAAGTGCATACTAGCCCTCGTGTACACTTTGTTTTGCACTGTACAATATTGTTAAGGCTGCGTAACATGAAATCTGTTGTAAATGACGATCCAACAGATCTTGCAAAATCAGTGGTGATGTCTCCACATTTTTGGGATCAATCAGATGCTAAGTACTGTTATATTCAGAATTGGATAGGTGAGTCCTGACACTGAGACACAGGATTGGGGTTGGAGTCTCGAGGGTTGGGAATGGAGTGGTTAGATGTGAAGTGTACTGGTGAAGGAGATTAAGGCTGCGGGTTTGTGCAGGTCCATAGACACCAAAGTTTGTTAGCCTTCAATACACACTACAAGGTCCATCTTTTATTCCTTGCTTGGTAAGAGATGGCTGGAAATGGGTAAGAAAAGGGTGGGATTTTGATGGGCTGCATAGGAGGAGGTTGGTTAATTCCTGTTTTAGCAAAAGTTATTTAATTCGATCTGGGTGACAGATGGTTCCGTTGATAGGTGTATTTTTAAAAGATTGTCAAAGATGCCCACGGTATGTCAAGAGCTTAGGATGGGTGCTCTTATGTTGTTGAGAGAAAAATAATTGAATAAATTAATGGAAGTGATAGGAAATAAGCCACAGGAGGAGGAGGAAGAGTCTCATGGATGGGGTGGTAGAAACAAGGGTGGCTCTAGGCACCAGCAAAGCAAGCAGATGCTCGAGGCAGCCCATTTGCAGGGCCGGCAGCTGGCAGGAATCCAGCCTCGGAACTGAGAACCAACAGGAGGCCCTGGGAGCTGTAGTTCCTTGGTTTTAGTTTTTTGTTTAAAAGGAAGACAATGATACTGCATTGGCAAATTCCCCATAGGAAGAAAGAGTGGAACAAAAGAATAATAAAGATACCTCAACTTTTCCTCATTTATGGAGCAGTCTTATAATATGCATCCAGATATCCTCCAATCACACAAGCTGAAAATTGTTCCACTTTACTGCAGTTCTGTAACCATATGGGAACCAATGCTGTCTGTGTTGTGTGCACATCCAAAACTCCTACTGAATGACCCACCCTGGGAGCAAGTTACCGGTGACCCATGCTGGGGCAGGAGGGTGCAGGTGGGGAGGAAGCCCAGGGCTGGGGCAGCAGGATGTGTGTGAGGGGGGGGCAGTACTGGGGGGGGGGAGGGGAGCCCAGGGCTGGGGCAGCATGGGGTGGGGGAGAGCCCAGGCCTGGGATGGCAGGGAAGGGCCAGAGCTGGGATGGCAGGGTGGTGTGAGTAGTGGGGGAGGAAGAGCTCGGGGCTGGGGCAGCAGGGAGGTGCAGGGCAGAGCCCAGAGCTAGAGTGAGGGCAGCCAACATTTTTTTTGCTTGGGGCAGCAAAAAACCTAGAGCCAACCCTAGGTAGAAAGCAGGCTGCAGTGTGTCATTTATGTAGCACTCGTGCTAGGGAGGGTGGCTGGGAGCCAACTAGAGTGGGAGCAATTGGGTGTAGGTCTAGCACCAAGGCTGGGCTTGGTGGTAGGCTACCTGAAGCATCAGCAAGCGAATTCTCAGTGGCAGCCTTAAAGGTGGCTTTAAATCCCTTTTTATTGCTGTATCAGCACAAAGAGGGCTTATCTGTGGCCCAGGAACTGCTCCAATATGTTAACAGCACATTCAGAAAATTCCTTCTAATGCTGTTTAGTTAGCAAAGATATCTGGAAATTCTGAGATGTCCATTCAAGGTTTGTAACTACTTTGTATTTGCACTATGCATGCAAACAAATGAGAAAAAAAGAGTCAGCTGTTAACTGAAGTTTGAGACAACACTTAAAAAAACCCTCTTAAATAATCTCTACATTGTTACCCCCTCTTTAGTCCCCAGCACATCACTTGCAAAACTTTGGCTGTGGTTCAATCATTGCCTACCCCACTTGACAGGTTTTCAATCGTTTCTCTTTGGGAGCCCAAATGTGATGATGTTTGGAACTGGATGAGAGCAAAGCGCTTATACTGCTGCTCCCTTCATAGCTCATAATCATAGAGCCAGTCCCTCCCCAGTGCATAAAAGCATCCAAGTTCCTGGCAGTTACACAACCTTGATGCAGATTTAAATGAAATGCCAAGCTCTCTGAATGCCAGGCTTTTATATCAAATCTGTTTGCAATTCCCCAAGCAGCAGGTTTTTCCATAAACACAGTAAACCTCCAGCCTAGAAAGCTGAACAAAGTTACGTGTCTAAATGGCAAGAGAATTCCTTCATGCTCTTCCTAGGATTACTCTGATATTCTTGACTACTGCTGAAGACTCTTGATTGACACTAAAACTTATTTCAGTGCAAACTATTTACTATAAAACTCTATCTATTGATTATTTGTAGCAGTGTTTGTTCAGTGGAAAGTGAGTGGAATTAGGAATTTTGTTTTTCATAACAAACTTTTTATTTGGCAGATTAATCCCGCTTTCATTTTTGCGAACAAACTGCAAGGTATTTCCTCACTTTTCTGGGTTCATAGGATCTATTTCACAGCCTATGGATTGTCTGTGAATTTAGCACTATAGAAATGAACACCTAAAGTTCAGTTCCTAAAACTGTATTGAGGCTTCTCAATAAATGGCCTAATTTTCAAACAAACATACTTAGCATCCAGCAGCTCCCACCGAGGTCAAGCTACTTATTTAAGCACTTCAGTGTGGATCTAGCCCCCTAACTTTACACAGCCATTTTATAAACCTCAAGCTGTGATTTAGTCATTCTTGGTTAAGAATAAATTCACCTAACTTATGTTATTTTTTTTTTCTCACTCTTTGCTGGATGATTGACTTTTTTTTTTTTTTTTTTTTTTTTTAATTCTCACATTTACAAAATCAGCCTGCAAATAACTTTGTGGCATGGCTCGCTTGCTCCTACCTCTGTTCAAGCCCACATACAGCTCAGAGACCTTTTGCCAGTAAAACACCTCCTGCAATTTATTTGCAATATTTGTTTCCACCACCCTTATACACTGTACAGCCTTACCCCTACAGTGGCCTGAGCTTCTGAGGGAGAGCATAGATGCATGGGTGCATACACACTCACTCTTTCTGCTTCTCCTCTCTCACTTCCTTCCTGTGCCTTTTGCATCATCTTCCAAACGGGCTAATTAGCCTCTTAGTTCTCCTCAGCCCATCAGTTAGGCACAGCTCTTCTTAATGAAGTCTACTCTAGAATAATTAGAGTTGCAGTGACCAGAGCACTAGCTCAGCTGCTGTTGCCCAGACTCTCTTCATAAACATGTAGCCAACAATGAATCTCTTTGCTCATGCATGAATGCAGGCATTCAGACAAATCATAGCACCTCCATAAACAAAAACTAGTTGTCTAAACAGTGATGGAAAAAACAAACACAAAGGGCTTGAATATCACCAATCCAAACTGCATGTCAGATTTTTGAAAACAAATCTATGAACAATACATCTTCTTATTTGAGTAGCTCTAAAAACTAGTTTAACCCTCCCCCCCCAAAAAAAACAAAACAAACAGATGACCTTGGAGGGATTTGGTATTTTTGTTTTATTTTCCAGAGCTGTGTTATTGAATAGAAAGTTTTAACATTGTTTTATTCCCCTTTTATAACTGTAATTTCTGTTGCTGGTTTTTATTTTTTGCATTTACAAACTTACCTGAACATGATGCATCACAAAACAATATCAGTATGCTACTGGCATTCTTTGCAGAAAATAAGACTATATGTAGTATTGTAGCTATACAAAACGATATGTAGTATTGCTAAAAAAAAAAAAAAACCAGCCCTATACACAGAGTGACAAAGTTCCTCATCTGCCTTGGTGGGTCCTGCACTTATAGGCAGATTTGCTCACCTCACAGATTCACGGCAGCCCTCAGTTTGGCCACTTTTGCTACTGACTCAAACCTGCCATCCACTCAGCTAACCTCATCACTGGCCAGCATGGGGGAAACAGAACAATCCCCACAGTGGGAAAGGGATCTGGCCTGTCCCCAACCAATTTAGACCTTCCTTTCTGGTGTAGACCAGGTCAACACCTCCTGTGTCCGATCAGGAGTTAGGGGGATGGGGGGAACCCAGGCCACCCTCTACACCAGGTTCCAGCCCAGGGCCCTGTGGATATCAGCTGCATGATAGCTACAACTCCCTGGGCTATTTCCCCATGGCCTTCCCCAGCACCTTCTTTATCCTCACTGCAGGATCTTCCTCCTGAAGCCTAATCATACTTGAACTCTTCACTCCTCCTCCAGCAGCAGCCCTTCTCACTCCCTGCTCCTTGCATGCACGCACACACCCTACTAAGTCAGGGGGAGGTCCTTTTTTAAACCAGATGTCCGGATTAGCCTGCCTGCCATAAGTGATTCTAGAAAGTTCTTAATTGGCTCCAGGTGTCTTGATTAGCTTACCTGTTTTAATTGGTTCTGGCAGGTTCTTGATTGCTCTAGGGCTGGCCCTGCTCTGATCACTCAGGGAACAGAAAATTGTTCATCCAGTGACCAGTATATTTGCCTTCTACCAGATTCCTATACCCCACTGACCTGGGTCTGTCACAGCAGGTATATTATAGATAGTGGTGCAGCGCCAACAGTCTGTTCCTATAGCAGGTGATTGGCAGACT
This sequence comes from Gopherus evgoodei, assembly GCF_007399415.2. Lineage (NCBI taxonomy): Eukaryota > Metazoa > Chordata > Testudines > Testudinidae > Gopherus > Gopherus evgoodei. Next base: position 242,007,422 of record NC_044322.1, on the reverse strand, counting down.
CCACAGATTTGATTGGTTAAATGTATTCTCTCTACACACACACACATACATCATTTGAAACCTTACTATGTTTTCTTTAAGATGAGGTATGACCTAGAGCTGTCAAATGGTGCTATTACCATAGAAACAAGAAAAAGCAATATTAAAATGACCACTTTGAAATATTTGTATTTCTCTGTTAGTTTAATATAGCTGTGTATTATTTCAAGGGATAAAATTAGATTTCTTTGTGATGTCAAAGCATCACAACAACAATCACCAGGGTAAAGCAAAATCTAATAATAAATAGGTACAGGTCTCATTGAAATGTAATAGCACTGGTGACATTTCTAGTCAACATCATTATCATCATCTTGTTCATCATATAATTTCTGCTGAGAGTGCATGAGTTACCACAGTCTTCATTGCCTTGGTATATGCACAGTTCTATGCAGACAACAGACACAGTTAATTGTGCAGCAACCTCTTCTGGTACAGGCACAGCTAAGGAGTCGTAGAAGCTCAGATGCTCTTGGGCCCTTGAAGACTATAGGAAGTAGTTCATCATTCACATTTTTCCATCCATGTTGCAATGGTAAACCAATATGTGGTAGCTTTGACCAATAATAACCACATTAAGGTGTTGAAATTAACTTTAACAGTAAAAACTGTAGTCACAGGCATGTTGCAGAGTAGCAGAAAGTGACTCACTCATTTTGGGTACCATTGTTTCACTTCATTTGCAGGCTTGTGCAACCACTTGACATCTCCACGTCATATCACATGTAAATGTACATAAAATAAGCCTTCAAATGATATGTGAGGTGGATGGGTGTAGTGTTGGTTGATTAAACTCCTAAAATATGGCCCTTTTTGGAGAATTGCCTATAGCCACTTGAAACTGCAGCAATCCCATTATTTCCAACTGAAAAGCTTTTTATTTTCTATGGTCCTCAGCTTTCTATATTTTTCTTCCATAACTTAAACAAATCAGGGAGCTGCAGTCCTTACATTGCTTTAAGTAAAGAGAGGGAAAATGGTCTAATGAATGGGTTGGGGGTCATGAACAGCTCTCAGGGGCTCAGCTCACAACCACATTCCCTTTCTTTATGGCTGGATGATGGAGGGGTCCCATAATTTATGGCAGCAAGGGTCTGAAACAGTTTTCTCTTGCAGGCAGGCATTATGGTATGGAAAAAGAACAGAGCTGGTTTTAAAAAAAAAGAATTAAACTTATTTTTGACAAAAAAATGGCTTTTCAACGGTAAGGAAATTTTCATGAAATCAAATGTTAGCTGTCCAATTTAAGGTGCCTTAGGTACTGTAAGGTGGGGACCCACAACTCAAGGTACTTCAAATCAATGGCCAGTTCGCTGGAGGTAAAATGCTTCTGTATCTCGAAATGGGGATAACAGTGCAGAACACTACATTATTGGGACACGATACATTAATGTGGAGGGTGGGATGGGGGAAAATGGAGACAAAAAGCCTGATTTAGCGTGCCGCTGTACTAATTTTAACCTGGAGTAACTCCACTGAAATCAAGCCCACTGCGGTAAATCAGGCCCAAGGCTTCTATAAACATATCAAACCCGTATCCAACAGCGTAACAATTTACCAGACAAATCATGTTTGACATCTTTTCCCTTTCTCACTCTGTGATGCAGATAACCAACTATTTGAACTGGGTTGTAAGAAATTTAGCTGACTTGGAGGTGCAGATGGGCGCAGTGAAAAAAGTGAACAGTTTCCTGACTATGGAGTCTGAGAACTACGAAGGCACTATGGGTATTGTACTATCATCCTTTTTATTTTCTGTAGGTACCATAAAAGCAAGCCCATTTCATTTCTTCCATTCATGATCATGCAAAAAACACAGAGACCTTGGGCCAAATTCCATTCTTATTTACATACAGAGGCAGATTAGGGGTTTGTGGGGCCCTGGGCCAGACTAAGTAGGGGCTTCTCCCCACCTCTTCCACCTGCATTCTCCCCCCACCCCACCTCAGCACTCCTGCCAGGGAAATGGAGTCATGGCACAGGGCCTTCCCACACCTGCCCGGTGCTCCTGTCGGGGAGCTGGGTCAGGGCATGGGGGCTTCCCCTGCTCCCCAGAAGGAGTGCTGGGCAGTTGGAGTGGATCAGGGTGTGAGGGTGCCTCAATTGGCTGGGGCCTCTGGGCACCAGCCCCGCTGGCCCAGTGGCTAATCCGCCACTGTTTACCTGCGTGTACTCTCAATGACATCGAGAGTACCGCACAAGCGAACCCGCTCATCCTATGTGTTGAGATCGGGAAGCTCGGTGCTAATGGTCCTGTGCTGCAGTTCTCAGCTGCATTCCAGCACTGACGGAGGGTGCAGTCTCAGCAGGTGCCCGTCCTGCCTAGCTCCTTTGGAGCAGAATAAAGAGAGGATTCCTAATGTGCTTACAAATGGATGCATGGCAAAGGGGAAAGCGCAATGAGGGTGACCTAGCTGTAGCATTTGCCTTTGTCCACTGTCAATATTTAAGACCCTTCTCAAGTCCCGAAAGACTGGCCACAAGAGGGGGAAATCAAGATTGAAGATTTGTGTGTCCGATATGAAAATAACCTGAAGCCTGTTCTGAAGCATGTCAAGGCTTACATCAAACCAGGACAGAAGGTAATGTGCCGTCCTCACTTCAGGCTGATACCTTTGTAGCAACTTTTGTCATTTGTGGAAACAAGGACTCCTCGCTAAAGATAGCCCATTAGTAAGAACAGCATCTAAAATACTTGAACATATAGATGTGCAAACAGAGCCAACATTTTTTGCTGCACCCAAAGGATGGCCTTGTGGCTAAAGCAAAGGGCTAAGTTGGGAACCTATGTATTTCCACCTTCCTCACAGATTTCTTGTGTGGCACTGGGCAACTCATTTAACATATCTATACTACATTCTATCCCATCTGTAAAATGAGGATGAGTAAGACTTACCTACCTTGCAAATGTTAATATTATTGATCATTTGTAAAGCACTTGGAAATCCTGAAGTGGAATGTATTATATACATCTCTACCTCGATATAATGCTGTCCTTGGGAGCCAAAAAATCTTACTACGTTATAGGTGAAACCGTGTTATATTGAACTTGCTTTGATCCACCGGAGTGCGCAGTCCCACCCCCTGGAGCACTGCTTTACCGCATTATATCCAAATTCGTGTTATATCAGTGGCGTTATATTAAGGTAGCGGTGTATATGGTATTATAATGCCATATAATATATTTAAAACTATTAATTATATTATTATAATAATCATTATTATAAGTGCCGGAAGCATCATCATCAGCAATTATTGTGATATTAGATATTTCACTTTTATATTGGCTATAAAATATTTAATACTGCCTTTTTCAATTGCCTTTGGTGGGTAGAAGAGGAGTCCCTCGGGCCCTGATGCAGCAAGGAACTGAGGCATGTTTCTAAATTTAAGCACATAAGTAATCAATGGGACTACTTGCATGCATAATGTGAGTCGCATGTTTAAGGGCCTTGCTAAATCAAGGCCTTGGTGGGCAGGCTAACCTGTATGTGTGGGAACAAGAGTCACCATGACCAAGCATCTGATCCAATTTATACCGAGTGCTCAATATTTTGCTCATATCTAGCACCTTAAACCCATGGACCTTGAAGCAGACATTCACTCCTGATGTCCCCTTAAGAAATGCACTGGTGAATAGAGCATGAGACCATGTTTACATACATGCCCCCATCACCAATGGATCTGTTAGCAATGTAGGCAGTCATAACTATCCCATCATTGTGCTCCCCAGCATCAGTAGCAGCCCTCATACAAATGCTCCTTGCGGGAGTGCACACTACGGAACCCTCTCCCAAATCCTGTGCAGCCATATGTTTGTTCCTTTGTTTTTAAGTTGGTTTGGGGTTTTTATCAATAAGGATTAAATTTTACATTTCCTTACTGGGTCTGTGAGTTTGGTTTATAATTCCCTTCTCCCCAAGACTGACTTCAGAGCAATGACAATTTCCTCTGCTTTGCAGGTTGGGATCTGTGGTCGCACTGGCAGTGGAAAATCATCATTGTCTTTGGCTTTCTTCCGAATGGTGGACATATTTGATGGTTAGTTGCTAAGGATCCTCATTAGCACCTATTATAGCTGTAAAACTGCTACTCTGTTCCCTACTCCAGTTCTTCAGAAGCAAGTAAGCAGATGTAAGGCTTATTTCTAGGCTTATTGTCCTCTCAAAACACTTGTTTTGGATCAGGTGTATTACACTCAATTCTTCAAAGTTCAGAGCACCTTCTGGCAGCAGCATTCAGTTCTGCAGGAAGTGCTCAGCTCATCCTAGGATCTGGTACTATGGTCTGAAAGAATAATGTACTGAGTCTAGATGGGCAGAGAAAATATGTTACTCTCTGATGCCCATAGATTTTCCCCCCACAAACTAGACATCTGCCATAACTGAACGTGGTTCAGTGTGAGTAAAATAGAAACAGGTGTTCAATAAATGCAGTTTCTTGATATTTTTCTTTTATTGTGGCTCCCCACTGTTACAATACAAGCTGTCTAAGGATGCCGATGATTTTGGAGGCCCCTGCAGTACTCTTATTCTGAAGGCATTCCATCATTTCCACCCAGAACTGATTATATATCCGGAATGTCTGCCCGTGAAATCTAGTCAGATATGAGAGGATAAATACATCAGATGCTCTTAGTTTAAATCACAGGTTTATGCCCATCTTTTCCTCTCCATCTCTCGTATATCTCCTTTCTGCCTGTCTTTCTCTTTTATTTCTCAACTCTTCCAGTATCTCTGATTTTTCTTTCTTTGGAAAGCATTGACTTTCTTCTCATATTTGTTCGACTCTTTCATAGTCTCCCTTTAACTCTCCATTGTCCCTCTCTCTTCCTCTCTCCCACATTAGACTGTCTCTAGTCACTTTGCTCCCATCTCTTCTATTCTCTGTCTGCAATCCTGGCTTCATTAAACTCATCAGCAAAGCTCCCATTGACTTCAGTGGAGCCTGGATTTCACCTGGATTTCATCTTCTGTGTCCATCTTGCTTCCTCATTCTGTTAGTTCTTTGCACTCACCTGTATTCCATGGTGGCTCCTCCCCACCAAGGATCACCAGTTTTCTGTTCCTCTTTGGGAGTTCACTTCTTTTACTCTTTTTTCACCCACCCTCTCTCTTTTCTCTGGCATCCTGCCCTAATGTCCTCTTCTTCCTCTCCCTAGTTCCCATATTTCCTCTCTGCTCTTCCCTGCCTGTCCAGCTCAGACCTTGTCTACACTACCAGGGTAAGTCAACTTAAGTTACACTACTCCACCTATGTTATTCACGTAGCTCAGGTCAGCTTACTGTGGTGTCTCATGTTGGATTGATGGGAGACACTCTCCCATCGCCTTACCTTACCCTTCACATTCCGGTGGAGTACCAGCGAGCGCTTTGCCGCTGATTTAGCAGGTCTTCACTGGATACACTAAATTGACCCCTGCTGCATCGATCACAGCAGCATCGATCCCTGGTAGTGTAAACATGGCCTCAGGCATCCCCATTTCCTCTGTTTTCTTCCCAGACCTCCCCAGATCATCTTGTTTTCCCCGCCAGATTATGTTCCCCCATTCATCAGTCAAACCAAATCCTCTTTCCCCGCTCCCCCCGGCCCCAAGAGCCTGTCTCCTCCTTCCCAGACTCTCCACTTTGCATGTGGGGAGGCAGAGGTGGTTAAGTTTATGCTGTCACAGCTGAAGGTCAGTGATCTAATTTTGCCCCAGTGAAAATGTAAGATAATCATATTTTAAACAGTATGGAAGAAATCCTGGCCCCATTGAACTTCAAGGATGTGGGTGATCCTGCTGCAGTCAAGTTAAGCATGTGCTTATATGCTTCTCTGGGTCAGGGCTAGAGCATGCGGCACCTTGCAGGATATAGCCTTTTATGGCTTACAAACTACAAGATGAGGAAAAATGGCAATGACAGATGGGCCGCTTGGAATTTCCATTCATTTTTCATGGCCTGGGTGAGATCTGGTTTTTCTAACTATTAGCAATAGGGCTGACAAGTTCAGTTTAGGCACATCCCCATGTTGGGAACACCATGGAGCTACACAGGAGCTCTAGGAGAAATTGTACAGCACAGAGGCAGTGTCCCTGCTGGGACTTCCCAGTGCAAATGCAGACTGAGCCTGATGGCTACATCCCTCATCTTAGTCCCTTATATACACCTGCCCCCCACAGTTCCTGTGCTCTGGGAAGCTTGTACCTGGCTCCTGTGCATGGACTTAAGGGGAGAGACTTCTTATGTTCATCTCATCCTTTCCTACTTGCAGAGCAGCAAGTCACAATCTAGCCTGTATTTTTTTTTCTCTAAATGCCAAATGTTGCCACACCTCACACACAACATGACAATTTTCCAGGTGAAACCCATACGCTCACTGACTTGATGTGGTGATGAAATCCCCTTTACGTTAGTGAGTATTCCAGCTGTTACATGCAGCTTTCTTTATTGGAATGACTTGCTGGGGCTGCAGGGTGATTAATACAATTGTTCCCATTACTCTTATGGTAGCTGAACAATATGCTTTGTAATTCATCTCTTACCCTATCCTTAGATGACACTGATCTATGGAAACTGACACTAATGGGATTAAAATGCCTGAAAGCTGGACATGTTCTTAATTTACTCAGCCACCTCTTGTGAAAAAGTCACTCAGTTTAGATAAATCTTTCTAAAGTTCTAGGTGTGCATTGATATTTCATATTATGGCTACTTGAGTGCACTGCACAAAATAACCTGGCATAAATTTGAAACAAAGGACCCAGTCCTACTCTGACTGAAGTCAAGGGGTCCACAAGAGGCCAAAATAGGAAACTACATTACCTCCTCTTGTTCTCTCTTCCTCTATTTGGCTGTAGATCTGAGAGTGCTCACACTAAATTATCTTTGTAATGGCATCATCAATCATGCAGCGTGGAAGCAAAATATGTCCTTTAAGGGAAGAAGGAAAAAAAAACAAGAAAAGAAGAAAGAAAGAGAGAGAGAGAGAGACAACAGTGCCTGGGCATCAATACGCCTGTTTTCCTCTGGGTTGTGTTATTATATATGAGCACCTTCCACGTGTTTATAGAGCCATAAACAGCTGAAGGAATGCAGTCAGTCTCAGGCAGTTATGTTTAATCTTTTTGTATGCTTCTTACAAATAGTATGATGCTTGTGATGTCCTCACTTTGTGTGTCATTTCAAACAGGGAAGATTGTGATTGATGGAATAGACATTTGTAAACTGCCCCTGCATACCCTCCGTTCCAGACTCTCAATTATTCTCCAAGACCCCATATTGTTCAGTGGTTCCATTCGGTAGGTATCCATTCTCATTGTACGACCTTTAGGGTTTCATAGGGGTGTGCATAGGAGATGATACCACAGAAGTAGCTATGGGATGGGGTGATATGCAAGGGTGGGGACCTTAAATTCCTATTGGTGGTTCCACAATCTTCTCAGAGAGCTCTAGTAACATAATACTGCAATGTGGCCTGGGAATAGGCCAGGATGCTGGAATATGACAATAATTTCTGGATCTTTGTCACTCTTTCCCCTGCAGCTTTAATTTGGATCCAGAGTGCAAGTGCACTGATGATAGGCTTTGGGAAGCTCTGGAGATTGCTCAGCTGAAGAACATGGTCAAATCATTGCCAGGAGGTCTTGGTATGTTTGAACAAGGCCAAGTACCCATGAATCTATGCCAATCCATAAAACAGAGCCATATCTATATATAGCTAAAAAGAAACAGTTTGACTTATTGATGTATCTCTGTAGGACAAGGGGAGCGAACTGTACAATGCATTCCATACTTTGAGCCTCCCTGTAATGGATGTCAGGCACTTGGGCCCAGATCCTAAGACGTATTTAGATGCTTAACGTTAGATACCTAAATACCTTTCAGGATCTGGGCCCTGATGAATGGTCCAACAGTATACGAGAGAGAATGTACATGCTGTGCTGCTGAATGATGTTTTAGCTTTCTGCTTATTTCAGTGATATATTGATGTGGCACATCAACAGGTGGGGCGGGGGAACCAGTTGTCAAAGGATTAAAAGCTTTTAATCTTGCAGCAGCAACTCTCTGATTGCCAAATGAAGCTCCAACAGCTGTATCTCCTAATTGTCTCACTGACTGAGCATTTCCCTTTGCATTCCAGGTCTGGTTCATGAAGGAAAACCAATTATACACATTCCATATTATTAAAACATAACACTAGGCCTTCCCAAATATGTTAACTCCTTACCCCGTGATCATGTGAGATGGTCTGTTGTCCTCATAGTGATGGTCCCAACAGCTGCGTTCAGTTTCCTCAATACCACTTCATTCCAACACTCATCAGAGATGATATTCATTGTATTTTTCAGGGGTATTACTGATGTTTGAACAGCTCTTACACGGAGATTTTATTGTGTAAATTGAAAGTCATTTGTGATATTGATTTGCTCTTTCATTTGTATGGGCAACTAAAAAAAACCCTGAGACAACAGCATTTAGATGGCATAATACTTAAAACTAACTGTGTTACAGATGCCGTGGTAACAGAAGGGGGAGAGAACTTCAGTGTGGGGCAGAGACAACTCTTTTGTCTGGCCAGAGCCTTTGTTCGCAAGAGCAGCATTCTCATCATGGATGAAGCCACGGCTTCCATTGACATGGCCACAGTGAGTATATCAGTTACATTGCTGCTACTTGCTTTGCCTTTTAAGAGGCAAAAAGAAACTGGAAGTTGAGAACAAGAAGTTGGTACTGTCTTCCCTAGCTGTCATTCATGATAACTTGTTTTTTTTATCTTTCAGTTATTTTTCAGTTATTTTGTTTTTAATTTTGATTTCTGTGGTGAGGGGAGAGGGTTAAAGAATAATCCTATTACCAAGCTATGTTGCATCACGTCAGTAAGCGTCTGCCACATAGACAGAATGCAATATACTGTACGGTTTTGAGTCTTTGACTGTGAAGGGCACATAGTGTGTAAGAGAACTGAATAACTGTTGAACCTTTTTCTTGATAGGAAAACATTTTGCAGAAGGTTGTGATGACTGCCTTTGTGGACCGCACAGTTGTAACGATAGCAGTAAGTATCAACTCCAGCAGAAGCCCCGCCCCACTTTCCTCATTCTTGCAGCCGCTATATTTGCTTTTCATCAGTTAATTATTGTTATGAAAATAAAACTAAGACACAGGCTCAAACCTGCATCTGGTTCCACAGTTTTGCAAATAGTTTCTATCTGTAAGTGGGCCAAGTGAAAACTCTCAGATCTGAACAACCAGAACTTTGCAGTGGAGTTTGGCATCGGAATCTGGATCCCATTACAAATTTTCCCATTGAGCTTAATCTCGCTACTCAACTCAAATTAAAACACTGGATCCTACCACCACCGAAGTATGGGGCTAGTTCAAAATCCGGATTTGAAATTTGCTGCTTAGACCCATCGTTAGTTTCTACAACTGTAACATGAATTGTGACTTTAAAGGCTTTTCAGTATAGTGTCTCAAATTGGATTGTTCTCTCCCCATACGCCTTTGTTTTATTATCATGTTTTTAAAAATTGAAGAGGTGGAAAATATTCAAATTTCAACAAAAAAACAAGAAAATGTTTTCAGCTAATTGTAACTTCCGCTCTTGTTTTTCAGTCAGCTCTAGGTGCCAATGTATAGGCCAGGGCTTCTGTACATATGTAAGACCACTGCCACTGCAGGAGCCTCAGGCACTCTTGTACCTTGGTTCCTCCTGTTCTCTGCCTGTAACTCTTCTGGGCTGTAATACTTTGGTCTAATTTTGTTTGTTGGGCTTTGTGTGGAGGTGGCAGGGCACTGTTTAGTGCCCTGTGATGTAGAGAAAGCCAGACTATGGGCATGTCTACACACACACACTTTCTGTGCAGCAATCTGGGGTGTAAATCTACAGCACACCAGTGTGCCATTGTAACAGGGGGCTTGGAAGGCCAGGCAGCCTAGTGGTTGGAGTACTAGACTTTCAGCACTCTCCTTCTGTGATCAAGGTGCCTCAGTCTTTAAGGTAGGACAGGGTAGGGAGACCTGTGTCCTTCCACTTCTCTGGGTCCCAGCCAAGAGCCCTGTGTAGTCAACCCCTAAGTAGGGGATCTCCCAGTAGGGAGCCTGCATTCACTGCTCTGGGCACTTCCTATTGTTGCCCCTTCGGTGTGGTGCATGGCCTATACCCCAAGTTGCAGTAGTGGCTTATCTCCAGTAGCACCCCTTTGTGGACCCTGGGCAGAGTCCTGCTGCGGTCCCAGGTTCCTCCGGGCAGGGCAGCCATAAGTTTGGTGGGGTCAGAACCCCCCCAAGATCTCTGCACTTTGGTCAACCGGTTCCTCTCAGGCCAGGTGCTCCTAAGCCTCTTTCTCCTCTCCTTTGGCCAGGAAGACAGTGCTTGGTTCCTGGTGGCTGCCTTGGCTGCCAAGATAGTGATCCTTCCCGTAAGGTAGGGAGGCAGTTAGCTCCTGCCTCTTTGCCAGTTAGCCCCAAACTGAGTCAGGCTCCCTCCTTTTCTTCCCCTTCCAGGTCTGGCACTGGCTGCAGGTATAATTGGGCGGGGCTAGCTGGGCTCAAAGGCTCTCTTTAACTCTTTCCGTGCTAGTGGGTGGTTTCTCTGCTTCATCACAATTATGCACTAACTGTCCATGTGAACCCTGTTGATGAGCACTAAAAGTTCCCTAGTACACTTTGACATACTGCTATAAACTCCTGCACATTAGTGCTCACTAGGGAACATACAGTGTGCAGCAGCAGAGCCCATATGGACAGTTAGTGTGTGGTATGCTGGAATGCTGTAGATTTACACCTCAGTTTATCACACATTAAGTGATTGTGTAGACATGTCCTACTTGATCTGGTGCTTCCTTTTGGCCATAAACTCTGTGACTCTAAAATATACATATAAAAGAGACCTTAAAGTAATTCCACCCTGTGATGTGCTTAGTTGGCAGTCAGATGTTTTGTGTGTGAAATAAATTTTTGCTTCAACAGCTGTTTCACTTGTGTTGTCTGGGGTACGATAGATTGGTTAGCCCGTGAGATTGGAGTCTACTGCGTTCTGTTTCCAGTTGTAGCAGTGACTCATTGTGATATCATAGGAAAATCGCTTAATCTAGTTCATGTATAACGTACTTTAAGAACCTCAGATCTATAAAAGCATAACACACTAGTAACAAATAAATTCCCATTCATAAAACTGTCATTTCAATTCATGTCTGATTTGTACTGTTTCTCTCACTAAAATACTGCTTGTCTCTGGCCTTCTGTTTTCCACATCGCTGTTTGGAGAAAAATAGCATTTGCTTATTTGGCTTTCCTGTTCTTCACAGAGCATTTTAATTCAGTTGGCTTCACGTTCTTTCTTCCTTCCTCCTATTTTTTCTCCCCATCTACCTGTTCTTCTTTTCAGCACCGAGTGTCTCAGATCTTGGATGGAGACATTGTGTTAGTCCTTTCCGATGGTGTTCTAGCTGAGTGTGATTCTGCTTCAAACTTGCTCCTCAAAGAGGATGGCCTGTTCACCACTTTGGTGAAGACTAACAAGTAGCCTCAGTCCACACTGCTCGCAAGACTTCTGGCTCTCTGGTAGTTACCTTTAGCTCTTTAATGATCTTAGCTCTGCTACCATTCTACGGCTCTCAGATGACAGTACAAAAAGCCATTCATTGCATTCTAGTACTTTCAAATGTTGTTTGTGTTTTTTAAGTCCAAAATCCTGCTTTAATGAATGCACTAATTATCTTTAATAGAGTAATTAGTCTAATAACATAGTAATACAAATTATAATTAACTACTTAATAAATAATTGCTTTTGAAAATAATATCAGAAATGAGTTACATACGTCTGTCCAGATCTTGATGGACATGAGTCCACATCACAAATGACACTTTTGGTGACAATCTCAGAAGAGAGACCAAGGACTGAATTAGCCTGGAAACTGAACTACCATCTCGTCCCTAAGGATGCCCTTCCAGACTGGGGTTGAGATATACTGGTAGGGCAGCATGGGGAAGAACTTGCACTACCATTTTTAGTGTTCTGTGGTTAAATGGTAGAGTTCATTCATTCTCCAGCACTGTCACACGTGCACCAGTGCTAAATTCACAAAAACAAAACAAAAAAATGCATTCAAAGTAAAGAAGCATATACTCTTTATTCCCTTAATGCTATTGTTGCCTCTTGGACTTCGTGCAGGACACATGAGTCAGCCCAAGTGTAAGTGAACTGTTCCCTTGGGAATGGCTAGATGACACAGATTAGTGGTATAAATCAGTGGCTCTCAACCCCTTCCAGACTACTGTCCCCCTTTCAGGAGTCTGATTTTTCTTGTGTACCCCCAAGTTACACCTCACTTAAAAACTACTTGCTTCAAAATCAGACATAAAAATACAAAGGTGTCCCAGCACACTATTACTGAAAAATTGCTGACTTTCTCATTATTACCATATAATTATAATAAATCAATTGGAATGTAAATACTGTACCTACATGTCAATGCATAGTACATAGAGCAGTATAAACACATCATTGTCCGTATGAAATTTTAATGTGTATTGACTTCACTGGTGCTTTTTATGTAGCCTGTTGTAAAACTAGGCAAATATCTAGATGAGTTGATGTACCTCCTGGAAGATCTCTGCATAACCCCAGGGATACATGTACCCCTGGTTGAGACCCACTGGTGTAAGATTCAGCCTTGCCTGAAATGACAAGTCCAAATCACACCCGCATCAACCCAGGCCGCAATTCTCTCTCTGGCACAACAATTGGATTCCATGCAGTGTGTGTGGTTTTAATACAAACATAAAACTCAAAGCCTCATCTAATCTAATCACAGAAAAAACAAATGGTACAAAAGGCATCCCAAAGAGGAAAGTGTATATCAGTGATCTTGTACCTATATATAGAAGAGGTTATTCCTGGAACCATATCCATGAGTTTAGTTCCAAATGGCCAGTTCCATAGGGCCCAATCATGGCGAGTGCTGAGAATTTACTGAGTCAATGAGCATTGAGTATATTCTGAATCTCTTAGGAGCTGTTCAACACCATGCACTATGGGGCTCAATCTTGCGGACACTCATAAACATGCTTAACTTTACACATTTGAGCAGTCCCATTGAGTTCCAAGGGGCATGTCACAAACAGAAAGTTAAGCATTTGCATATGTGTTTTCAGGCTCAGGGCCATGGTTGTAAAGCACTTTGAGATCTCTTGGGATTAAAGTTGCTGAATAGGCCCTTATCCAAAACTCACAGAAGACAATAGAACTCCTACCATTGACTTTACCAGGCATTGGATCAGGTCCTAAACGAAGGTTATTATTAAAATGAGAATTTCTGCATGCTTTTGTTTTATCACAGCATCGGGTTCACACCATTCTGACCGCTGACCTGGTCATTGTGATGAAACGAGGGAATATTTTGGAGAATGACACACCAGAGAACTTGTTGTCGCGGGAAGACGGCCTCTTTGCTTCTTTCGTCCGGGCTGACATGTGAAGAGTCACTAAATCACGTGCTGTATTTTTAATAGCTGATTTTTAAACAAATGAAATCCAAATATTTTCTATTCAATGTAGCATCACATTAGCCTTTTTGAAGGTTTTTTTTCCTTCATGTTTCTATCTTTAAATAATAAAACCCATTGCAATCCGTGTATTCCTCAAAGCAATAAAAGTGTCACTGTATCAAATACCATTAAACTCCCACACACACATTTACAACAGTTTGATTTCTTGGGAGTTTGGCACTTTCCTTGGGAGTCATTGTTGGCATTTTTCTTTCTTGTAATGAGCAAAAGCATTTGCTGCTTTTAGGAATGGCATATGTTACAGTGAAGCCAGTGGTCACATGGTTTAGTTTATCAAAAGAGCTAAAGGGCCTCCAGGGTATCCTCCTCTAGGAAAAAAATAACTACATGACATTTGGTGTGATCTGATGCATTCCAAAGACAAGCTTTGCCTGCCAAAGTATCTTTGTAAGCCAAGGATAAACATCATCCCTTGAAAGCGTAATGTAGCAGCATCCAAAAATGGAAATCCTCCTCTCCCCCCTCCCCCAGCTTTAATTCATATGTGCAAGTTAGAATGCCATCTTTCAAGTGCTGCGGTGGTTACCATCCACAAACCTATCAGAGATGCTTAGCCGTTAGCAACCTTCCCTTATGTTAGAATGGCTCTTGCTCTCTTTCCTATGCACGTGCGTTTTTTCATGACATGCTGGAGTACTGTCGGGATGAGGCAGGAATCTGCTCTTCCTAATTGCGATGGCAAGACAATGTCAAATGGAAGAGCTAGGACGTTATAAAGCAAAAAATGAAACTCAGTATTTTCAAAGCCTCATGTTAGGCTCCTAAATCCATGTTTGTTCTATGGACTCTTGAAAGTCAAAAGGTCAAACTCATCCCTGGTATAATTATATTTGCTTCAATAGGGTTACACTGGGGATGAATTTTATTCAGTATGTTAAAGACTCTGTATTAAGGTGAATACGGACTTGGAAGCCTGGCTGAAATAGTCTTGTTAATATGTAAGGCTTTGACCTTGCAATTAGACAATCATTAGGAGCTAGGCATCAATCTTAACCTTCTTGTGGTATTCTCTTATCATGGCCCTGTGATGGGTTGCGTCACAGAAACTCCCTCAGGACTGTCAATAGATGTGCTGGGATACCACTAAGAATAAACCCCCCTGTCAGAAAAGACTTCTGTCCACTCCTGTCTTGCTGAGCTAGACACACTAGTCGGCTCCAGCACAGACCAAGAGGCTGAGCCATGCCTCCCCTACGGTTCACAGAAACTAAGATTCACTTAGCCCAGGGGCTTCTCAGTTAACAGGGACTTTCCCAGGACCCACTATTCAGTCTTTCTGGGAGCCTAAATCCCAAATAAATCTGTTTTTCTCTGTATAAAGCTTATACAGGATAAACTCATAAATTGTCCATCCTCTATAACACTGATAGAGAGATATGCACAGCTGTATTAATCACTTACTCTGAGTTAATAAATACACAAAAGCAATTTTATTAAGTATAAAAAGTAGGATTTAACTGGTTCACAGTAATAACAGACAGAACAAAGTATGTTACCAAGCAAAACAAAGCAAAACACGCAAGTCTAAGCCTAAAACATTGAGAAACTGCATACAGGTAAATCTCACCCTTAGAGATTTTATATTCTCTCTCTCGTGGGTGGAAACCCCTGATGTTCAGGGAGTTGACATGCATGAGGAGCTAAGCAGTCACTTGGAAGTTAAGAAATTAGATTCTTCTTATATCGCAAGAGAGAGATGACAAGCTTCACATAAATTGCTACAGATCTACCAGATCTCATTGTGTTATAGCTGCCGTGCATATTATCTTATATATACTCACCAGGGACATATGTTGAACTTTGCTTTTTTGTGTTTTCCACTGACGGAGAAGGATGCCTTTGCACTAGCATTCCCCATTGTTTGCATGGTGCTGTTTTATTTTTCTGGATTGCTGTATTAAGAATGGTACAGAAGGTATGAAGTATTTAAAATGAATTGTTCCAATTTTCTTTTAAGGTCTTAAATGTGTCCCCGTTTAGGGAGAAGTTCCCATAAACTTCAGAGTAAACATGTCTAGCTCTATAAAGATTTATTTTCTCTGTTTTCAGTACTTTTCCTTCTCTGCTGTGGGGTGCCTACTATCTCCCTTCATCCTCCTTCCCTTCCTTCCTATCTCCTTATACTGCCCCCAGCTTGAGACTCACTAATATATCCCTGCATGCGCTCTCTGGCCTCCCTCCCCTTCCTGACAGCTCTACGTCTTCCCCTCTTTCTCCAGCCTTCCTTCTGGCTGCCAGACATAGCTCCCCACTCCATCTCTCCATATTTATTCAGGCTTAATAAGTAAAACCAATTTTTGTTTTGCCTAATGCAGCCATAATTATAGCTGGGACTGCCTGTATGCTGCTAGTTGTTGGTTGTTCTTTTGGGGAGTGGGGAACCTGATAATTACCTGGACTTGACATTTCAAAAAATATTGTTTGTGAATGGGAAGGTCACTTTTTTTTGAAAGAAAATAAATCAAGCCAGTGGAGCTGAGGTTTTCTAATTCCTAGCTGAACTGGCTGATTTTTTCCCTTTGCCTTATACTAATTTCAAATATACACTGTTTGAAAGGGTTCTCTGCCTAATTACCCGCACTCTTGCTTTCCTTATTTTGTTAGGAAAGACCATTATAAAAGCTTGGATAGGTTTGTTGTGTAACACAGAAGTATCTATCAAGTTTCCATAACTGTGCCATTGGCAAATGGTAGTTTCTCTCCTCCAATGAAAGAACTGAAAAGAGAGCGCTCTTGGGATGGAAATCTTCATGAGGATCCCCTTCTCGAGACCTCCCAAGTCTTCCTCTGTAGACCCCCAAACATGTCTTGGCATGGGTGAGGTTTATTCTCAGGTAAATGGCCTTTCTCAAACAATGCATATCCCTGTGGATCCTGTGTAGAGGCCTGGCCTCCCAAGCAGGATCCCACTTCTAGCTCCCTGAGGAAGTGGCATCTCCCAGGATCACTGGGGTGATGTCATGGAAGGAGTGGGGCTACATAGAAATAGAACGTTCATTCACCTAGTTGCCATAGGCCCAGGCGAGGGACAATGTGCATACCTGTCCATCCTTCACAGTTCCCCCCCTCAAACCTCACCCCAGCACAGAATCCGGACTACACAGAACCACTGCAAATTCTGAATGAGGGAGGATGATATGAAGCCAGCAGAGTCACCTCTTCGACATGGATAGGCAGAAGATCCTTGCTCAGTCACCTCTGTGCAGGGATACACCTCTGTGGATGGATAAAGTTCAGGCTGGCCCAATATATCATCTGTGTTAAATACTGTACCAGTGCCACAGAAAATCAAGTCTCCAATAAAGCTAGGTACGAACTGTATGCAATGTCCCAGCAGTCCCTGTCTGCAGCCCGTCACCCTCTCTCTTCCTTAAACATTATATATTTTATACCTGTGTGATGGGGTGAGGGAAGGGAAGGAGAAATGTCTTTTGTTTTCTTCACCCTGTTTGTTTAGTGCACTCCTGTAGTCTTCTTTGATCAGAACAGCAGTATACTGCATAGTACACACAGCAGTGAACTAGGAACCACTGCATTAACATTTGTAGAATGTGTTAGAAGTCCTTATAAATCAACCTCAGCCTAGGATCCAGAAAAGTCAGAAGTTTAGTTCTTTCCAGCTAGGGAGAATTTGTTGAGTGTCTAAAACCAAGATTATATGTACACACACACACACACAAGGGTTAACAGAGCCAAATCACTATAGGCCAAAGGCCAGATTTTGAAAGGTATTTGGGCACCTAAATATGCAAATAACATGTAGTGGGATTTTCAAAAGCACCTAAAAAGCAGATTAGAGCCTAACTCTCATTGAAGTTAGTGGATAGGGTATCTAACCTGCTTAGGCACTTTTGCAATCCCATTAGTGCCCTATCTGCAGCGTTAGGTACCTTTATAAGTCTGGCCACAGAGCCTCAGCTGGTCTAAGTGTAACTACAGTTAATTGATTAGACTCCACTGATTGGAGCTATACTCAATTACACTAGCTGAGGATCTGCAGTGTTTTGGTCAGTTTCTCAAAAACTAGATTTTTAAAATATGGTCATAGGATTAGGGTATAAGGGTAAGACTGTGAACCCCTTATACTTACTGGTGAGCAGCAACTCACAGAAGTACTCAACTGAATACAATGAGGCTACTGGTGCAAGGTGTTAGAGGTTCACCATCGGGCCATGAGGAAATGAATATTGCAGAAGACATTTGGTCACACTGTATAGAAAGACTTCATTTATAAATACAAGGTTACAAAATGTTTAACAGATGTTTTAATAAAGTGTAAATCAATTGTTGTAGGATTCAACAAGTTGCGTATATAAACATGATTTGTAACTATCTAACACTCCTTCTATTCATGTGCTTATACTTATCTATAACCCATACTACTACTATCTATAACTTGTGTATAGCATCTATTAACTGCTTATTATTGCTTTATAAACCACTTGTCAATGGAAATTTTGATACTGACCTCCTTTGTAAAATGCTGTGAGATCTACCAATGAAAGCTCCATATTATTAGTATATTGTAAATAAGGCTGCAATTCTTTCATGGAGGTTGCAGAAGTCACACATTCCATGACTTTCCGCAACCTCCATGACTTCCGCAGTGGCTGGTGCAGCTGATTTCAGGGCCATCTGAGCAGCTAGCCCCAGGGCCAGCTGCACCAACCACTGCTGGAATGACCCAGGGCCAGGTGCTCCAGCAGTGCCCAGGGCCAGCCGCACTCTCCGCTGCTTGGGTGGCCCTGGGCAGCTGGCTCCGGGGATCATTCAAGCAGCAGCATCTGCACAGCGGTCCCTGGGAAGCTAGTTCTGGGGACCACCCAAGCAGAGGTCTTGGGGGTGCCCTGGGACTGCCCAAGCAGCAGCTGTCCTGGGGTGGCTGGAGCAGCAGCCCCAAGGGTGCCCGGAGACCATCCAGAGAGCGGTCCCCAGGAGCACCAGCTTGGGGGCAGTCAATTCCCAACACTGGAGCAGGGCCCTCCCCAGCAGGGGTCCCTGGAGAAGCGAGGTCCCAGAAGTAGAGATTTAATCAGGGATATTTTTGGTAAAAAAAGTCATGGACAGGTCACGTGCCATGAATTTTTATTTATTGCCCATGACCTGTCCATGACTTTTACCAATAAATATCCGTGACTAAATCTTAGCCTTATTTATAAAGTGGGATCATATATTTTTTCACCATTACCTTTTGTCCTAGAAGAAATTTTGACTGTGTATTGCTGGCCTCCTGAAAGGAAAAAATAGTAAAAGTCAGTTTTTATGAGACAGACTGATACATTCCATGCGCAAAACAGGTGGCTGCCTGAACAAAACAGAAACTGCATGTCCAAGTATGTATTTATGCATGCAATCACATTTTCTTTATATCTATTCTGAAAATAAAGCCATAAAGATGTTTATATGGCTTGGATTGCAACTCCAGAGAGTTTATCTACTTCTGAAACTGCTTACAGAACTAGAGTTTTCACTTTAAGAATCACGTCACATCAATAAACATTAATTTATCTGTCATTGAAATTTAGCGGCCCTTGTCCTGGATTTGCTATTCCGTATATGATGTTGAAGTTTTTGAACAAGGAGGTATTCCAGTTTGTAACGCTCAGAAAAATAATAATTATAAAAAAGTGGTATTTTAATACTTCTAGACATATTAGACATGGAGTTTCCTATCCTAAGTAAATGCCAACTGTAATAAGATTATTGGGTGAAGTCAAAGTAAGTTTCATTTGAAGTAACAAACTAGAAATCATCTGCTAAAATTCTCTCCCAGTGAAGTGACTTTATTAAAATTAACTATTTTGATGTGCTTGAAGAATGGAATTTGTGAAGTGTGGATACCGCAAATAAGAAGCCAGATTTGTTTATACAATTTTATTATATATTGATTTATGATTAGCAGAATTTTTTTTTCAAAGTGAGCCAAGTCCTTAACACTTACTCAAGCAAAACTCTCAGGATCTGGTCCTCTGTAAATAAATTTTAGTGTGACCTTACTAATTTCATTTTATACAACAGAAAGGAATAATTATCTTCTGAAAATGGAAAAATAGAAGAGTATGAAAGGGGAAAAAACACAGTTAAATTTTTTTTTCAATCCTAGTAGGAACAAATATATGAATGCTACATTAAACTTTATTTAATGCAATACCATACATTAATTAACACACATATGTCTAAAGTATGAGGCACTTAGATGGGCACTGGTCTACCTAAATTTTTTTCCAAGAGCTTTTGGGGCACTTAAAAGAACAAATGTATGCTAGGGTAGGTTGGCAGAGCACCACTGATTTCAGTGGTTTTCTGCATCAATTTAAATCTAGCAGAGAGTTTGACCAAAAGGATTTCCCCATCTCAGTACTTTCAAAACTGCCACTGGCTTTCTTAAAATAATAAAATAAATATTTCTTAAAATATTTTTTTTAAAAGGCTCCAGTGGTGACCCTGGCAATTAAAGGCCAGTAAGCCTGATATGAGTAATGGGCAAACTGGTTAAAACTACAGTAAAGAACAAAATTGTCAGATACATAGATGAACATAATTTGTTGGGGAATAGTCAACATGTTTTTTGTAAAGGGAAATCATGCCTCACCAGTCTACTAGAATTCTTTGAGGGGGTCAACAAGCACAGGGACAAAGGAGATCCAGTGGATATAGTGTATTTAGATCTCACAAAGCCTTTGACAAGGTCCCTCACCAAAGACTCTTAAGCAAAGTAAGCAGTCATGGGATAAGAGGGAAGGTCCTCTCATGGATTGATAACTGGTTAAAAGATAGGAAACAAAGGGGAGGAATAAATGGTCAGTTTTCAGAATAGAGAGAGGTAAACAGTGGTGTCCCCCCGGAGTCTGTGCTGGGACCAGTCCTATTCAACATATTCATAAATGATCTGGGAAAAGAGGTAAAGAGTGAGGTGGCAAATTTTTCAGATGATGCAAAACTACTCAAGATAATTAAGTCCCAGGCAAACTGTGAAGAGCTACAAAAGAATTTTTCAAAACTGGGTGACTACGCAACAAAATGGCAGATGAAATTCAATGTTGATAAATGCAAAGTAATGCACATTGGAAAACATAATCCCAACTATACATATAAAATGATGGGGTCTAAATTAGCAGTTACCACTCAAGAAAGAGACCTTGGAGTCATTGTGGAGAGTTCTCTGAAAACGTCCCCTCAATGTGCAGTGGCAGCCAAAAAAGCGAACAGAATGTTGGGAATCATTAAGAAAGGGATAGATAATAAGACAGAAAATAACATATTGCCTCAATATAAATCCATGGTATGCCCTTGTGTTCAGATGTGGTTGCCCCATCTCAAAAAAGATATATTGGACTTGGGAAAAGTTCAAAAAAGGTCAAAAAAAAATTTTAGGGGTATGGAACAGCTGCTCTATGAGGAGAGATTAATAAGACTAGGACTTTTCATCTTGGAAAAGAAACGACTAAGGAGGGATATGATAAAGCAAGGATCAGTAACCTTTGGCATGTGGCTTGCCAGGGTAAGCCCTGGTGGGCTGGGCCAATTTGTTTACCAGCTGTGTCCACAGGTTCAGCCGATCGCAGCTCCCACTGGCCGCAGTTTGCTGTCCCAAGCCAATGGGAGCTGCGGGAAGCTGTGCAGGCTGAGGGATGTGCTGGCCACCACTTCCTGACACCCCCATTTGCCTGGAGCGGCAAACTGTGGCCAGTGGGAGCTGCAATTGGCCGAACCTGCAGTTGCGACAGGTAAACAAACCAGCCTGGCCCGCCAGGGTGCTTACCCTGGCGGGCTGCATGCCAAAGGTTGCCAATCCCTGTTTTAACCCTTCTGCCCATCTGAGTTGGCAGCAACAAGGGCTGAGTTCAGTATGTTGGGGTTCTGTTTCAATAACGCAATGCAAAACCAGCTTGAGCTCCAACCTAGTGACCTGGAACAATTACATACCACCCCTGGGCGCCTCTAAGAGGCTGTACTTTCCCTCTCGCAAGCACAGAGTCTGAGTGTAGCAAGATCCTTTTTATAAAGGAAGGAAACAATGCAGCATTATGTTGGGGAAACACCACAAACAGGATTCATAACACAGACCATGAGCAGAAGACCCACACCCAAGTAAGTTTGGCAGTGTCCTTTTCCTCTCAGGATCTTAAGTCCAGCAACCCAAAAAATCTCCCAAAGTCCCAAAAGTCCAACAACCCAAAAGTCTCTGTCCCTGGTCAGCGCATTCTCAGAGTTCAAAAGTTTATCTGCAGAGTTTAACCTCCCAGCCTGGGTGGAAATGGGGAGAGGGGGGAACACATGGAGGTGTTAAGGGGCACCTTATGTGGTTCAAGGGCAACTGCCCCACCTCTCTGTGGAGTTCTGCTGCTGACTTCACCGCAAGCCTTTCCACCAGCTGCTCCACTCCACCAGTCATCCCATGAGCTGCTCCAACTACCCCACAAACTGCTCTGCTCCACCAGACGCTCTGCTCTCCTCCAGTTGCCATCTCATGAGCTGCTCCAACTGCCCCGCAAACTGCTTTGCCAGCTGCTCCACCAGCCACTCAGCAGTAGATCTTCAGGTCCCTGCCACTACTTATCACAGCACTTACTGATTTCAGCTTGTAGTATGGGAGCCTCAGTGCTGGTACATCATTGGCCCAAAGTGAATGATAAATTTACACACTATGCTCTTGCTATGTCTTGATAACATATAGGAGGAAATATGGTGTTACTATTGGGGTAGAGGGGAAACTGATGATATTGTCTCATCACGTGGTGAAAACACTCTTTACATTTTACCAGGTTCCCTGGAGGATGTTAAACAGAAGCTACTAAAGACATTTTTAAATCAGCAGGTCTAGAAACTTGCTTTCAAGAGTTTTAAAAGAGCTGGCTGAGGAGCTTTCTGGGCTTTTAATGTTAATTTTTATAAGTCTAGAAGCACTGGGGATGTTCCATAAGACTGGAAGAAAGGAATTTAAAAATAAATAAATAAAAGAAGGGTGAGGGAAGGGTAATCTGGATAGTTATAGGCCTGTCAGCCTGACATCAATCCTGGGCCAAATAATGGAATGCCTGGTACAGGGTGCAACTAATAAATAATAAAGATAATGTGATTAATGCAAATCAACATAGGCTTATGGACAATAGATCCTGTTAAACTAACTTGATATTTTTTTTTATGAGATTACAAGTTTGGTTGATAAAGGTAATAGTGATGACATAATACACTTTGATTTCTGTAAGGCGTTTGAGCTGGTACCACACTACATTTTGATTAAAAAACTAGAACAATATAAAATTAATATGGCACACACCAAATGAATTAAAAACTAGCTAACTGTTAGGTCTCAAAATGTAATTGTAAATGAGGAATAGTCGTCAACCAGGTGCGTTTCCTGTCAGGTCCCACAGGGACTGGTTCTTGGCTCTACGTTATTTAGCATTCTTATCCTATAAAACCATTACTGACAGTTTGCAAATGACACAAAAGTTGGGGGAGCGGTAAATAATGAAAGGGAAAAATCACTGATTCATATAGATACAGATCACTTGATAAACTGAACACCAGCAGACAATATGCCTTTTAATATGGCTAGGGGTAAATGTGAACACCTAGGAACATGTAGGCCATACTTACACAATGGGGGACTCTATCCTGGGAAGCAATGACTGAAAAAGATTTGGGGGTCATGGTGGATAGTCAGCTGAACATGACCTCAGTGTGGTGCTGTGGCCAAAAGAGAAAATCCAATCCTTGGATGGATGAACAGGGGAATTGTGAGTTGGAGTAGAGAAGTTATTGTACCTCTATACTTGGTACTGGTGTGACTGGTGGTGGAATACTGTGTCCAATTTTGGTGCGTACAATTCAAGAAAGGGTTAATTGATTGAAGAGGGTTAAGAGAAAAAACATGAGAATGATTAAAGGACTAAAAAACATGCCTTATAGTGACAAACTCAAAAAGCTAAATCTACTTATCTTAACAAAGAAAAGGTTAACGGCTGACTTGATTACAGTCTATAAGTATCTACAGGGGGAACAAATATTTAATAATGGGTTCTACAGTCTAGCAGACAAAGGTACAACAAGATGCAATGGCTGGAAGTTGAAGCTAGACATATTCAGACCAGAAATAAGGCATACATTTTTAACAAAGAAAGTCATTAACTATTGGAACAACTTATTAAGGGTCGGAGTGAACTCATTACTGGCAATTTTTAAATCAAGACAGAAAAACATCTCAAATGATATAGTCTAAGAACTATTTTGGGGAAGTTCTATGCCCTGTGTTTTACAGGAGGTTAGACTAGAATCTGATGATAGTGGTGGTACAAACATAATGACATACGGGCATATGTGGGATACAATTTTCATACCACCGTATGTGGAGAAATTATACATATGAAGAAAATAGCCTTCTGAATGACACCTGCCATGTTTAATGGAAATCTACAATGGAAATGACAAATTGAAATCAACTGTGAAAATACATAACTGAGTAATTGAAGTCAATAGTTTTCTCCAAGCAAGGGCTATAGGCCTGATCCCTAAACACATTAATAATAGAAATTAGACCTAAAATGTTTAATGAAATAACCTTGCTACCCACTAAGTTTCCCTGAAGCAATAATCATTCCAGGATGTGTGTGAAACATATGAGCTAATCTGCTGCTTTAATTTTGAATTAGATCCTTTAGAAAATTTCATTTGAAATCAAACTACTGTATATTATATAAATTCTCTAATCCGAATTAAAGCATAAGCTTTCATGGGTAAAATACTCACTTCAAATAAATCTGTTAGTCTTTAATGTGCCACCGGACTCCTCATTATTTTTGTGGCTACAGACTAACACAGCTACCCGCTGATATTTGTTTCCATACATAATCCTACAAAAGAAGAGAGACTTTTAGAAAAGTCTATTTACTGCATACTTATTTTTTGTTTATTTATTAGTAGTAGTAGTAGTAATATTTGTGGTATTGGGGTCCCATCATGCTAAACTATATATATGCAAATATAATGGACCCTTCCCCATGGAAGCTTATTATCTTTTGAATGGATTACAAAACTGAACTGTTAATTACTTGTCATTAGAAATCATTTTAAAACATTGGATTTCATTTAGGGGTCACTACATTCAGCTTGCCTAAATGTGTCTCCATAATTTCAATTAGATACAGTGTTTTTCCCTCACTTCTTGCCATGGATTGTTATATAATAATTCAGCGTGCAATTAAATTATTGCCGTGTATTGTCCCAGAGGTGGCTGCATTTCAGTGATAGGTAAATATAAACATGCATCCTCACCTCTAGGACACCCCTTATGCCTAGACACGGTGCTGCAGGGGAATTTACCTATCACACTCCCTTTGGTGGCCACTGTCTTGGCCACAGTGATAACTCCCAGCTGGTTTCTTCCCTGGACTCTCTCACTGGGCCTACTGTGGCTCAGTCCTCTGAACAGGTCACCCAACAGTTCAGTTCTCTTCCAGGGTTCAGCACTAAACAAAAAGACCTTTGCCCTTCCTGGGCTTGACATCAACTCCTTCAGTCTAACTTCCTCCTTTGTTTCTTCCCAGAGGAGAACTCTCCTCGTTCTTCCCTCCAGGCTCTTCCTCCTTCATCTACTGAGTTTCCAGCTCATAGACTAATAGACTTTAAGGCCACAAGGGAACATCATGATCACCTAGTCGAACCTCTTGCACATTGCAGGCCACAGAACCTCACCCACTCATTCCTGTAATAGACCACTGAGTTACTGAAGTCCTCAACTCATGATATAAAGACTTTAAGTTACAGTGAATCCACCATTTACACTAGTTTAAACCAGCAGGTCACAAGCACCCTATGCTGCAGAGCAAGGCGAACCCCCCCTAGGGTTTCTGCCAGTCTGACCAAGGGAAAAATTCTTTCCCTACACCAAATATGGTGATCAGTTAGACCCTGAGCATGCGGCCAAGATCCATCAGCCAGACACCTGGGAAAGAATTCTCTGTAGTAACTAAGAGTCTCCCCATCTAGAGTCCCATCACCAGCCATTGGAGATATTTGCTGTGAGCAACTGCCAATCAGCTGCATGCCATTGTAGGCAGCCTCATCATACCATCCCCGGCATCAACATATCAAGATCAATCTTGAAGCCAGTTAAGATTTTTGTTCACACTGCTCCCCTTGGAAGGCTGTTCCAGAACTTCACTCTTCTGATGGTTAGGAATCTTCATCTAATTTCAAGCCTAACCTTGCTGATAGCCGGTTTATGTTCATTTGTTCTTGTGTCCACATTGGCACGTAACTTAAATAACTCCTCTCCCTCCCTGGTACTTATCCCTCTGATGTATTTATAGACAGCAATCATATCACCCCTCCACCTTCTTTTGGTTAGGGTAAACAAGCCAAGCTCTTTGAGTATCCTCTCATAAGGTAGGTTTTCCATTCCTCAGATCATCCTAGTAGCCCTTCTCTGCACCTGTTCCAGTTTGAATTCATCTTTCTTAAACATGGGAGACCAGAACTGGACACACTATTCCAGATGAAGTCTCCACAGTGCTTTGTATAATGGTACTAACACTTCTCTGTCTTTACTGGAAATACCTAGCCTGATGCATTTTAGGACTGCATTAGTCTTTTTCATGGCCACATCACATTAGCAGCTCAATCATCCTGTGATCAATGAATACACCACACAATTCTCCTCCCTCATTATTTCCAACTGATAAGTCCCTGGCTTATAGCAAAAATTCTTGTTGTTAGTCCCTAAGTGTGTGACCTTGCACTTTGCACTATTAAATTTCATCCCATTTCTGGTATTCCAGTTTTCAAGGTCCTCCAGATCTTCTTGTATGCTATTCCAGTCCTCCTCCATATTGCCAATACCTACCAACTTTGAGTCATCCACAAATTTTTTTAACACATTCCTACTTTTTGTACCAAGGTCAGTAATAAAAATGTTAAATAAGATTGGTCCCAAGACTGATCCCTGAGGAACTCCACTGGTAACCTCCTTCCAGCCTGACAATTCACCTTTCAGTATGACCTAGAATTGCCAATTTTGGTTGGATGTGTTCCTGGAGGTTTCATCATGACATAATCTTTAATTAATGATTAATCGTTAATTCCTGGAGATTCCAGGACAATCCTGGAGGGCTGGCAAGCTGTAGTATCCCCTTTAACCAGTTCCTTATCCATCTTTCAATTCTCATTTTAATCCTCATTTTCTTCAATTTAACAAATAATTTCCCACGTAGAACTGTATCAAATGGCTTACTGAAATCCAGGTAGATGAGATCTACTGGATTTCTTTTATCTAAAAAATCAGTTATCTTCCCAAAGAATGAGATCAAATTGGTTTGGCACAATCTACCTTTTGTAAAACCACGTTGTATTTTATCCCAATTACCTCTTTGGCCTTAAGTACTTTCACTTTCAAAATTAATTCTGAATTCTGGGTATCCCCATTGGCTCGTCCCCTCTTCTTATAGGACTAGCCACTCTTCTTTTCTTCTTTATCCTCCTTCCTTCAGTTACAGCCTGCTGTGCCCAGTCTTCATTTTCCAGCTCAGCAAACCTGTTCCCGACCTGTTTCACCCTAACTAGCTGGCCTTTTCCTCTGTCTGGTTCTCATAGTCACATGCTTCCACTGGCCACTTCCCTCACCCAGCAGCCTCCCCTCCATGTTCTTCAGTCCAGCTTGCACCTGCAATTTTTGAATTTTCCCTTCAGCCTCCTCTCTCCTTCCCTCCATTATCTGCTCAAATCCCCTTTGAAACTCAACTCTAGTTTCCACCTGCATCTCCAAACCTCGAATCTTCTCTTCCATCAGCTCTATCAGGTGACACTTCACACAACTTAAGTAGTGCTCTCCCTGCTTCACTATCACAGCTCAGGACAGTCTTTCTAATTAATCCTCATTACACACAGCTGGGGTCACTAATTAGATCTTAAATTGTCAGCTCCTCAGTGAGGCTGAGGGATGGCTGCTCAATCATGGGCAAGGCTTAGCCCAGCATATCTCAATGGGCCGGTCAGCCCATGACTGTAAAGTAATTTCTATGTGTGTATATGAAATCATTTTATATAGCAAAGCATTTTATATAGTTTGGAAATCTTAGGCAGGAAAGATACTATAAATTAAATAGATCTGTCAAGCGATAAAAAAAATTAATCATAATTAATCATGCAATTAAAAAATTAACCAAAATTAAACACATTGTTAATAATAGAATACCGTTTATTTAAATATTTTGAATGTTTTCTACATTTTCAAATATATTGATTTCTATTGCAACATAGAATACAAAGTGTACAATGCTACTTTATATTTATTTTTGATTACAAGTATTTGCTCTGTAAAAAAAAGAAAATAAATGGTATTTTTCAATTCCCCTTATACAAGTACATTGTGCAAGCTCTTTATCATGAAAGCTGAAGTTACAAATGTAGAATTACATAAAAAAACTGCATTCAAAAATGAAACAATGTAAAATTTTAGAGCCTGCAAGTCCACTCAGTCCTACTTCTGGTTCAGCCAATCACTCAGACAAACAAGTTTGTTTTCATGTGCAGGAGATAATGCTGCCTGCTTCTTGTTTACAATGTCACTTGAAAGTGAGAACAGATATTCACATGGCACTGGTGTAGCCGATGTCACAAGATATTTATGTGCCAGATGCACTAAAGATTCATATGTCGCTTCATATTCAACAACCATTCCAGAGGACATGTGTCCATGCTGATCATGGGCTCTGCTTGATAACAATCCAAAACAGTGTGGACCGACACATGTTAATTTTCATTATCTGAGTCAGATGCCACCAGCAGGTTGATTTTCTTTTTTGGTAGTCAGGATTCTGTAGTTTCTGCATCTGAATGTTGTTCTTTTAAGACAGAGTTTCGCAAACAGGAGTCACCGCTTCTATAGGGAAAGTCCCTGGCAGGCTGGTGTGTTTACCTGCCCCGTCTGCAGGTCCGGCTGATTGCGGCTCCCACTGGCCGCGGATCGCTGTTCCGGGCCAATGGGAGTTGCTGGAAGCTGCGGCCAGTAAGTCCCTCAGCCCGTGCCACTTCCAGCAGCTTCCATTGGCCCGGAGTCAGTGGGAGCTGTGATCGGCCGGACCTGCGGAAGGGGCAGGTAAACAAACCGGCCCGGCCCGCCAGGGGCTTTCTCTACAGAAGCGATGACTCCCATTTGAGAAACCCTGTTTTAAGACTTCTGAAAGCATGCTCCACATCTCATCCCTCAGATTTTGGAAGGCACTTCAGATCTTAAACATTGGGTTGAGTGCTGTGGCTATTTTTAGAAATCTCACACTGGTACTTTCTTTGCGTTTTGTGAAATCTGTAGTGAAAGTGTTCTTAAAATGAACAACATGTACTGGGTCATCATCCGAGACTGCTACAACATGAAATATATGGCAGAATGCAGGTAAAACAAAGCAGGGGACACACAAGGAGTTCAGTCACAAATTAATTAACACATTATGTTTTTACAAGCATCAACAGCATGGAAGCATGTCCTCCGGAATGGTGGCTGAAGCATGAAGGTGCACATGAATGTTTACCATATCTAGCACACAAATACTTTGCAATGCTGGCTACAAAAATGCAATGAAAATGCCTGTTCTCACTTTCTGGTAACTTCGTAAGTAAGAAAAGGGCAGCATTATCTCTTGTAACTGTAAACAAACTTGTTTGTCTTAGTGACTGGCTGAACAAGAAGTAAGACTGTGTAGACTTGTAGGTGCTGAAATTTTACATTGTTTTGTTTTTGAGTGCAGTTGTGTAACAAAAAAATCTACATTAGTAAGTTTCACTTTCAGGACAAAGAATGCACTACAGTACTTGTATGAGGTGAAATGAAAATTACTATGTCTTTTATCATTTTTACAGTGCAAATATTTGTAATTAAAAATAATATACTCTTTGATTTCATTTACAACAGAGAATACAATAATATGAAAATGTAGAAGAGGAATAGGCAACCTATGGCATAGGTGCCAAAGGCGGCACGTGAGCTGATTTTCAGTGGCACTCACACTGCCCAGGTCCTGGCCACCAGTCCAGGGGGCTCTGCATTTTAATTTAATTTTAAATGAAGCTTCTTAAACATTTTAAAAACCTTATTTACTTTACATACAACAATAGTTTAGTTATATATTATAGACTTATAGAAAGAGACCTTCTAAAAATGTTAAAATGTATTACTGGCACGTGAAACCTTAAATTAGAGTGAATAAATGAAGATTCGGCACACCACTCCTGAAAGGTTGCCGACCCCTGATGTAGAAAAACATCCAAAATATTTAATACATTTCAATTGGTAGTCTATTGTTTAACAGTGCAATTAAAACTGTGATTCTTTGACATTAATTTTTTTAATCGCACTTTATTTTTTTGTTAATTGCATGAGTTAACTGCTATTAATCGACAGCCCTAAAATTAAATACTCAGTATTGCCAGTCAGAGTATGCTAGAAGCACATCTCATCATTATTCATATGGAAGTTGTTAGCCTGTATTAATTTAATTGCTGGTTTTCTGAATGTACCAGCTTATACACCTAAATATCACTTAAACTGAGAGAAAAATATTTAACTATGCAACTAATGAACTACTGCAGTTTGGTGTAAACAACATGGTCTAGAACCATCATCCTCCCCTTCACTATCCTATTAACACTTGCTCAAATGATGCATGTTTTTTGACAGTGCTGGTGGTTAAACACTCCTATGATTAAAGGTTGCGTGTGCCTTTATTGTACCTGACTGAATTTGGCCCATCTTTTTACTGCAGCTCCATGTGTGACCCCTGAGCCCACTATCAGAGACAAGGAATAAGTCATTTTGAGGATTCTTGAACACAATGGATTTTCACAGATGAATCATTCTGTTTAGGGGCCATCTGCTTCAATATTTCCCATCGCCGCATTTGAGATCAGAGGGCTTTGAATTGCTGGCTGTTCCATGATATGATCTGGAGAGAACAGGAGGCAGCGACTTCTCCTTTCAAAGGCATGTTGTAACTAACTCTTATTCAGCAGACTTAATTGCTATATAAATCACCCACACATGTGGAGCTGGGACTAGAAACAAGGTTCTCAGCGATGCAGAAATCCATGTCTCTATCACTGGAGCTAAAGAAAAATGCCTTCAGCTAATGAAAAGTCTCTTGTCCTCTCAGGGGAACAGCCACTTGAAAGCAGCATCACTCAAAAATCCAGCATATTGCACTGTGTCTTTGAAAAACTCACCCCCAATATAAATCAGGGTTAATCTCCTGGATCTTCCTGGAACAAGCTGGAGATTTTTTTTTATGTCTTATTTGATTTGGGGGTTTATTATGGATTTTTTTTTATTATTTATTTTTTAACATTTACCCTGCTTGTAGGATCTTTTGCCTTTCATTCCCTTGTTGTTATTGTTATTTATTATTTGGGATAGATTAGAACCCAAGTCAGTTCAAGATCAATGAGTCTGTGTTGGCATGACAAGCTCTAGAAGTGTCATCAGAGTGTTTGCTTCTTACATTGTTTTTGAAAGAGTCAGTATTCTACCAAGATTCATTTAAAACTGAGGAATTGGAAGCAAGGACATCATCAACAGAGCACTTTAAACAAAGGCATTACAACACAGTGGAACTTTGATACACAACAGTGAGCAGCATGTTGTCTACATTCCAGGAAACAGTGGTGGGAAGTCATTGTACAATGAAAACATTTAAAGATTCAGTCACACAGTCAATGGCAGATGGAGATGGATTTTAAACAGCATGCAGCAGTTCAACAAGTATGATTGGGAGGGTGCACTCTAAATTCCATTCATCCCAAATTCCATGCCTATGCCTATTTCTGATTTAGAGATGATGGGCTAATTTCTCTGCAGGGATTTCTCCTGCACAGGATGGCACAGCCCAGGCTTTGGAACTCTGGCCTGAAACATCTGTTCCACAAGGGAGTCTAAAACAGCACAGGGTGGGGTTGGCCTGGGTGATGGCCTCTCCCTTCAGCAGCCTCCTGTAGTGAAGCTCTTACACAGTCCTCGCCAGATTTTAATGATGAACTTCCCTGATGGGCATTATTCAGTTGTGGTTGTTCTTTATTTATTGTTTTCCTGTTTTAAAAGTTTCAGTCATCCAATCAGGGAACAGAAATAATACTATGTGACTTAAACAATGACTCCTACATCACAAAGAAGAAATACACAGGTACAATTTGAACTGTTCATTAAAAACTGTTTGGTTGAAAATCCTTAGTCCAAACTATTTGGTGAACTCGTATGAATAACAAGATCATTGAGAAATCGGGATCAGAGGGAAAAGGACTGAATGCATCATGCAATGTATTCATGATGAATAAGCTGTTAGGTAACTGGAATGAAAGAATGACTAAACTAGAGTTAACTGAATGGCAAATCTCAAAAAATTCAGAATTTGAGTTCATTTTGGATACGCTTCTGACAGTTCAAGGGTGAAATACTGGCTCCATTGAAGTCAATGGGAGCTTTCCTATTGACCTCAATGAAGCCAGAATTTCGCCTCTGATGTTTAGCCAAACTATCTTAACATCACAAGTGAAATTGGATTGCAGATCTCAGGAGACCAGGTTTCTGCACGAGTGTAACACCCTGGCACCTGAATATTTACCACTGTCATGTCATTAGGCTATGTTTTGTACAAAATATGCCTTGTGAGGTATCATTCTAAAAGTTTTGACAGTAATATCTCATTGGATTGTATGGGCTATCGTTGTACGTGAAATTATGAAGTTTGGCTATGTATGTGTTACTGAAACACGTTGTGAGGTTGAAGACACCCAGGTACAACAGTAAAAAAAAGCCAAACAATGTTAATGGCTTATTGAGGAAATGCACACAAGCACAAGAATTACTCTGGGAACTGTGGACAATAGAAACCTCTCAGAGATAGCGCTACACAATGGGAACTGTTTGACCCATGTCACAGCAAAAGAGCTTTCCAGCAAGTGAGTAGAAGATATAAAATGGGGACAATGACATCACCTGGGGACCTCACTCTCCCTACAATAAAACACCTGGTAACACCTGAGAGGTAAGGACTGAACTGTGAGAAGTTATGGTCCCATCTTAGAGGGATTTCTAGCCTGTGTATGAAAATCTGGGAAAGCCAAGGCAGCTTGTGCCTTAAGAATTGCCAGCCTGTTTATTATACAGGGTGAGAATTTGCTAATTCATATCCTATTTAGTGTGTTTAGCTCAGTTTGCAGTTTTATTTATTTTTTAAGATAATCTGCTTTGATCTGTTTGCTATCTCTTATAATCACTTAAAATCTATCTTTTGTAATTAATAAACTTGTTTTGTTTTGTCTAAAGCCAGTGTGTAGAAATTATAACTTGGGGCCAAAATCTGTTGCATATCTCTCTCCGCACTAACGGAGGGGGTGAATTTTGTGAGTGTATGCAACAAAGCTTTGGTTAATATACCAAGATGGTAAAATTTTGGGTTCACACTCCACGGGGGGGGGGGGAAGCGGTGCCTTAGCAACTGCAAGGTGCCTTAGCTGAGCCTTCCCATGCAGAGCTGATTTCAGCATGTGTGTGTGACTCTGCAGTGGAGTGTGTCCCTATCTGTGTGTATGCTGGTAAAAAAGCAAGCTTGGAGAGCTTGGCAACTTATCACAGCACCAAAGTGTGAAGGGGAGCCAGGACTGGTGAGTCAAGCAGGCTCAGTGGTACCCCAGTCGCAGGTGGCACCCCGGAAACCTGTCACAATGAAATCCCCACTACTTTTAGTTTCCAGACAGACAGAAGTACTGAGTTTAATTCTAAAAATGAGCAATGATTCAGTGGCAGGACTTACAGAGGTGATCTTAGTTTTCCACAAGTTTGTCCATCTCTGACCAACACAAAGGACTACAGTAGAATCCTGTTGTGAGGATCATTATGGGAAACCACCCTTTTGATCACTATATCCAAATATTCTGTATAGGCTATTGAGCCTTTGCTTAGTGCCCTGAGCAAGAGCCAGCACTTAGCAGCATCAACCTGGGAAGAAAATTGGGAATCAGTTGTGACTCAGAGAGCTCAATGCTCTTCTCCTTGTGTATAGCCCGCTACAAACTCAGCAGTGTGAATGACCATAAGTAGCAGCGACTGCAGTATACCAAAAAATAATTATTCTAGCTGAGCAAAACTCTAACTGGAGAAAATTCCCACCATACTGGAACTACCTAGAAATTGTATATAGATCCTTCCTATATGGGAAAGTGATGCCATGGAGAGCAAAACTGCAGCTGGCCACTTCCCAGGGCCTTGGAAGAAACCCTACTCTGCTGCAGAGAGTAGTATGTAACATCCCAGACATGTAAGACTGACAACACTGATGCCCCTTTTTCCAAGGTAGAATAAGAACATGATGTCACAGTGATCTCCACCATCTTTGCCAATACCATAGACTGAAGTGGACACATCCAGAGCAAGGGCGTGAGTCACTACTGCTTGACTTAAGGAGCCAGGCTTTCAAGTGGACAGCAGTAACAGGTTCACATCTCCTGTGAATTGGACACAGAAGGGGACACCTAAGGCATACAGATCAGTGGATTACACTACCTTATTGGAAGACAATACCTTGACAGAAAAATCAGGCTGGGTAAAAGAAGTACCAATGTACCTATTATGAAGTTGTTGTGACAGGCTCTTTGTGAAATTAAAGTTGATACCTTGCTTTCTAATCAACATTACAAACTGGGGATCTAGGAACAAACAAACAACAAAACAAACAAACAGTAAGACAGAGATAAAAGGGACAAACAGGGTGTGGGGTGTTAAAAATGTCAGAGTCTGGTGTGCATATGAGTGAGTGTCATGGGCGTAGTGTGATGCAGTCATCTCTGTAGGGAAATTAAATGAGAGTTTATGTAGAGAATGAGTATAAGGTAGTTTTTGGAACACAGGGCTTTCTAGTTTTGAACTAACCCCTTTTCTGGCTCATCGAAGTCCCTGGAGCAGAGGTGGAGTTAGGGAATGAGAATCTACAGGATCTGGATTTCATAAATCAGATAATGCAGAATTTATATGATTTGGGTGCATTAATCTTTTTTTCTTACAGACGGAGAATCTCTGGCCTACATAATAGCCAAAGATCAGACTGTTGCAACTGAAAAAGCTCTGGCAGTTTTCTGATGTGGAGGGAGAGAATCATGAGTCTGCTCTCATTCGTTGCCTCTCTCATCTTTCACTGAAGTGGATTTGGTTATCCAATTGAGGATCCTTCTCAGGTAGCAGTATCAGAGGGGTAGCCGTGTTAGCCTGGATCTGTAAAAGCAGCAAAGAATCCTGTGGCACCTTATAGACTAACAGACGTTTTGGAGCATGAGCTTTCATGAGTGAATACCCACTTCGTCAGATGCATGTAGTGGAAATTTCCAGGGGCAGGTATATATATGCAGGCAAGCTAGAGATAATGAGGTTAGTTCAATCAGGGAGGATGAGGCCCTGTTCTAGCAGTTGAGGTGTGAAAATCAAGGGAGGAGAAACTGGTTCTGTAGTTGGCAAGCCATTCACAGTCTTTGTTTAATCCTGAGCTGATGGTGTCAAATTTGCAGATGAACTGAAGCTCAGCAGTTTCTCTTTGAAGTCTGGTCCTGAAGTTTTTTTGCTGCAGGATAGCCACCTTAAGATCTGCTATAGTGTGGCCAGGGAGGTTGAAGTGTTCTCCTACAGGTTTTTGTATATTGCCATTCCTAATATCTGATTTGTGTCCATTTATCCTTTTCCATACAGACTGTCCAGTTTGGCCGATGTACATAGCAGAGGGGCATTGCTGGCATATGATGGAGTACATTACATTGGTGGATGTGCAGGTGAATGAACCGGTGATGGTGTGGCTGATCTGGTTAGGTCCTGTGATGGTGTCGCTGGTGTAGATATGTGGGCAGAGTTGGCATTGAGGTTTGTTGCATGGATTGGTTCCTGAGCTAGAGTTACCATGGTGCGGTGTGCAGTTACTGGTGAGAATATGTTTCAGGTTGGCAAGTTGTCTGTGGGCAAGGACTGGCCTGCCAACCAAGGCTTGTGAAAGTGTGGGGTCATTGTCCAGGATGGATTGTAGATCCCTGATGATGCTTTGGAGGGGTTTTACCTGGGGACTGTATGTGATAGCCAGTGGAGTCCTGTTGGTTTCTTTCTTGGGTTTGTCTTGCAGTAGGAGGCTTCTGGGTACACGTCTGGCTCTGTTGATCTGTTTCCTTATTTCCTCATGCGGGTATTGTATCATCAAAGAGACCGATAAAGGAGGTGCTGTTGTCATCATGAACAGGTCTGACTACCAGAAGGAGGCCGCCAGACAACTCTCCAATACCAAATTTTACAGGCCACTTCCCTCGATCCCACTGAGGAATACACTAAGAAACTGCACCATCTACTCAGGACACTCCCTACACTAACACCGGAACAAATCAACATACCCTCAGAGCCCCAACCAGGGTTATTCTATCTACTACCAAAGATCCACAAACCCGGAAATCCTGGATGCCCCATCATCTCGGGCACTGGCACTCTCACAGAAGGACTGTCTGGATATGTGGACTCTCTACTCAGACCCTATGCCACTAGCACTCCCAGCTATCTCCGTGATACCACTGATTTCCTGAGGAAACTACAATGCATTGGTGACCTTCCAGAAAACACCATCTTAGCCACCATGGATGTAGAGGCTCTTTACACAAGCATCCCACACACAGATGGAATACAAGCTGTCAGAAACAGTATCCCTGATGATACCACAGCACAACTGGCTGCTGAGCTCTGTGCCTTTATCCTCACACACAACTATTTCAAATTTGATGACAATATATATCTCCAGATCAGTGGCACTGCTATGGGCACCCGCATGGCCCCACAATATGCGAATATTTTTGTGGCCAACCTGGAACAACGCTTCCTCAGCTCTCGTCCACTCACGCCCCTTCTCTACCTACGCTACACTGATGATATCTTCATCATCTGGACCCATGGGAAGGAGACTCTGGAAAAATTCCACCACCATTTCAACAGCTTCCACCCTACCATCAGCCTCAGCCTGGACCAATCTACATGGGAGGTCCACTTCCTAGACACTACAGTGCAAATAAGTGATGGTCACATTGACATCACCCTATACCGAAAACCTACCGACTGCTATGCCTACTTCATGCCTCCAGCTTCCATCCCGGGCACATCACACGATCCATTGTCTATAGCCAAGCACTGATATACAACTGCATCTGCTCTAACCCCTCAGACAGAGACCAAAGCCTACAAAATCTCCACCATGCTTTCTCAAAACTGTAATACCAGCATGAGGAAATAAGGAAACAGATCAACAGAGCCAGACGTGTACCCAGAAGCCTCCTACTGCAAGACAAACCCAAGAAAGAAACCAACAGGACTCCACTGGCCATCACATACAGTCCCCAGGTAAAACCCCTCCAATGCATCATCAGGAATCTATCTACAACCCATCCTGGACAATGACCCCACACTTTCACAGGCCTTGGGTGGCAGGCCAGTCCTCGCCCACAGACAACCTGCCAACCTGAAACATATTTTCACCAGTAACTGCACACCGCACCATAGTATATAGTTCTAGCTCAGGAACCAATCCATGCAACAAACCTCAGTGCCAACTCTGCCCACATATCTACACCAGCGACACCATCACAGGACCTAACCAGATCAGCCACACCATCACCGGTTCATTCACCTGCACATCCACCAATGTAATATATGCCATCATATGCCAGCAATGCCCCTCTGCTATGTACATCGGCCAAACTGGACAGTCTGTATGGAAAAGGATAAATAGACACAAATCAGATATTAGGAATGGCAATATACAAAACCTTGTAGGAGAACACTTCAACCTCCCTGGTCACACTATAGCAGATCTTAAGGTGGCTATCCTGCAGCAAAAAAACTTCAGGACCAGACTTCAAAGAGAAACTGCTGAGCTTCAGTTCATCTGCAAATTTGACACCATCAGCTCAGGATTAAACAAAGACTGTGAATGGCTTGCCAACTACAGAACCAGTTTCTTCTCCCTTGGTTTTCACACCTCAACTGCTAGAACAGGGCCTCATCCTCCCTGATTGAACTAATCTCATTATCTCTAGCTTGCCTGCATATATATACCTGCCCCTGGAAATTTCCACTACATGCATCTGACGAAGTGGGTATTCACCCACGAAAGCTCATGCTCCAAAACGTCTGTTAGTCTATAAGGTGCCACAGGATTCTTTGCTGCTTCTCAGGTACCAGATGAGCATAAAAACCATTGTACCACCTCCTATGAAACACCACATGATCCAGTGCAAGGACGATGATGAACATTTAGTAAGACCAACTGCAAGAAGTCAATGCTGTAGGGAAAATGGCTCAGAATACTCAGACAGTATGTACATCGTAAGGCCAACTAGCAAATCTTTCAACATATCTCAGGAGACTGGGCTCCAGAATAAGAGACTGGAGTTCTGTTGCTAGCTTTACCGCTAATCTGTGTGACTTGGGTAAGTCACTCTCTGTTTCCCCTCCCATCCT
The DNA here is from genome assembly GCF_007399415.2 of Gopherus evgoodei. NCBI lineage: Eukaryota > Metazoa > Chordata > Testudines > Testudinidae > Gopherus > Gopherus evgoodei. The sequence goes on along the minus strand of NC_044322.1, from coordinate 241,969,316 downwards.
TTTTCTTGTTTATTATAGTGGGGCAGTAGCACCAAGATAGTTAAGGTTGCACCAGGATTTCCATATTAATAGGGCTGATGAAAGTCTATATTTTGAGTGGAATTAGTTGAAAATGTCACATCAACTTTTTTTCAGTGGAAAATGGCTTTTTGATCCTTCCCATCACCTACAAGGCTGTCAATAACACAATCCAAGAGGGATCTGCTTCCATCTCCAACACACACCAAATAGCCGCATCCTCAACATGAGCCAACACACTCAGATTCTCAAAACATTGCACGTGACCTTAGCAATGTTACAACCACACAATTTTCCAGATGAATGGACTGTGGGACAGTGAGACATGTAGATCTGTTAAAACAACAGAGTAAGAGATCATCATCAAGGTATTGTAACCGGGCAAGTTGGATGAAGATGGGGTATGTGTATTGGAGATGGAAGTATGTAGACATTAGGACCATGACAAGGAATGCTGAAGATTTTTTCCCTTTACTTGCTAGTTCCATAATTTCAAGGCTTTGAGTGAATAGGATGAGTTCTGATGCAACCTTGCCACTAAACATAGTTTTTGTTTTTCTAATTTTGATTGTAAGCTCTATGTGTTTGTACAGCACAAGTGCAGTTGCAGTTGGGGCCTATGATAAATAATCTGACCCTGATCATAGAGGGGCTCACCAGATTGAATAATGAAGCACAAGCCTTTTCAAAATCCATTTGAAAATTTAAAATGTATTCCATCCCACATGCTCTGTATGTGATCTTCAAAGCTTCAGAGCTCAGTCAGACATATTTTCTCTAGGGCAAAGGCATGTCTCCTCAATAAGGGTTATTTTCTTGCTAGGTTTCAGCTTTCAACTTTCAGCTTTCAAACAGCTTTCAAAACTGTTTCAACCGTAGAGCTGTTCAAATAATGGCTGCAGGAAGTTTTTAATAATGGAAAAGATTTTTCTCCCCAATTATCTTCCCATTTGACAATGTCTGAACTCCTTTTGCTTAAATGTAAACTAAAATTCACCTTTGGACATGGAAAATTTCAGCCTGAAAGATGAGAATTTCAGAATGCTGTGAGTGAAAATAAGGGGTTAAAATGGGAACTGTTTTGTGATTTGTATCTACAGCAATTGCTGCTGCTCCCGCTAGATTAATTAGAAGTTCATACACATTGTATATTAGACATAAAGTTCAATTCCTGGTCCCAACCTGGTAAATTTGCAGCATTTCAGCTGTACAGAGGGGACCAGATCTGCTGGAGCAGCAATAACACTAGCATTACAAATTACTTTACAAATGCTCTCAAATACCCATGTTTCAGAGCATAAACTGATCCTTTGGTGAAGTTAGCAAGGAATTTCCCCTTTGTGGTGCTGTATTGCATAATAGGGCCAGGTGTATTTGCTATTTATCAAAGAAACACCGGTGGAAGCTAGACAGTGACAGAGACCTAGAACATTTTGTCTTAGAACAAGGAGTTCCAACTCTTTAAGATGTGCCAATAAGAATACTTTGTACTCTGGGGGAGATTTCTGCAATAGCAGTGATGATTCTTTGTATTCAATGCTAGAACCATTAAGTCGGTGTGCACTCATACTCACACACAAGCACTATATATATGTATGTACATGTATGTGTAGATATTCCACAAAACCCTCTCAAGACAACTACAAAGACAGAGTTAGCTGTAGTAAGTAGCTCTTCCTGCAGATAAAGAACGTGACAATTGGGGTTGCAGCTAGCAAGGAATGTGAAGGGTAACAAGAAGGGTTTCTACAGGTATGTTAGCAACAAGAAGAAGGTCAGGGAAAGTGTGGGACTCTTACTGAATAGAGGAGGCAACCTAGTGACAGTTTATGTGGAAAAAGCTAAGTACTCAATGCTTTTTTTGCCTCTGTTTTCACAGACAAGGTCAGCTCCCAGACTGCTTCACTGGGCAGCACAGTAGGCCAGGAGGTGAACAGCCTCAGTGGTGAAAGAACAGGTTAAGGACTATTTAGAAAAGCTGGACATGTACAAGTCCATGGGGCTGGATCTAATATATCCGAGGGTGCTGAAGAAGTTGGCTGATGTGATTGCAGAGCCATTCGCCATTATTTTTGAAAACTCGTGGTGATCAGGGGAGGTCACGGACAATTGGAAAAAAGCAAATATAGTGCCTATCTTTAAAAAAGGGAAGAAAGAGAATCCAGGGAACTACAGACAGGTCAGCCTCACCTCAGGCCCCAGAAAAATCATGAAGTAGGTCCTCAAGGAATCCATTTTGAAGCACTTGGAGGAGAGGAAGGTGATCAGGAACAGTCAACATGGATTCACCAAGGGCAAGTCATGCCTGACCAACCTGATTGTCTTCTATGATGAGATAACTGACTCTGTGGATAAGGGGAAAGTGATGAACATGATATATCTTGACCTTAGCAAAGCTTTTGATACTGTTTCCCACAGTATTCTTGCCAGCAAGTTTAAAAAGTATGGATTGGATGAATGGACTATAAGGTGGATAGAAAGCTGGCTAGATCGTCAGGCTCAGCGGGTAGTGAACAACAGCTCAATGTCTAGTTGGCAGCTGGTATCAAGTGGAGTGCCCCAGGGGTCGGTCCTGGGGCCGGTTTTGTTCAACATCTTTATTAATGATCTGGATGATGGGATGGATTGCACCCTCAGCAAGTTTGCAGATAACTTAGCTGGGGGCAGAAGTAGATACGCTGGAGGGAAAGGATAGGGTCCAGAGTGACCTAGACAAATTGGAGGATTGGGCCAAAAGAAACCTGATGAGGTTCAACAAGGACAAGTGCAGAATTCTGCACTTAGGATAGAAGAATCCCATGCACTGTTACAGGCTGGGGACCAACTGGCTCAGCACCAGTTCTGCAGAAAAGGACCTGGGGATTACAATGGACGAGAAGCTGGATACGAGTCAACAGCCAAGAAGGCTAATAGCATATTGGGCTGCATTAATAGGAGAGCTGCCAGCAGATCGAGGGAAGTGATTATTCCCCTCTCTTTGGCACTGGTGAGGCCACATCTGGAGTATTGCATCCAGTTTTGCGCCCCCCACTACAGAAAGGATGTGGACAAATTTGAGAGAGTTCCGTGGAGGGCAACGAAAATTGTTAGGGGCCTGAAGCATATGACTTGTGAGGAGAGGCTGAGGGAACTGGGCTATTTAGTCTGCAGAAGAGAAAGGGCAGGGTGGATTTGAGAGCAGCCCTGAACTACGTGAAGGGGGGTTCCAAAGAGGATGGAGCTAGGCTGTTCTCAGTGGTGGCAGATGACAGAACAAGGAGTAATAGTCTCAAGTTGCAGTGGGGAGGTCTAGGTTGGATATTAGGAAAAACTATATCACTAGGAGAGTGATGAAGCCCTGAAATGGATTACGTAGGGAGGTGGTAGAATCTCCAACTTTACAGGTTTTTAAGGCCTGGCTTGGCAAAGCCTTGGCTGGGATGATTTAGTTGGGGTTGGTCCTGCTTTGAGCACGGGGTTGGACTAGATGACCTCCTGATATCTCTTCCAATCCTAACCCTCTATGATTCTATGCTATCACTGCACAGCTTGCATAATTCTCAAACAAACTCTGTGATCATTTTAATGAGAAACAATCTTTGAGTTGCCAAAACACAGCAGTCCACTTACACACTTTGTCTGGCAGCCTACATTGGCTCAACTAAAGGGCCTTGATACTAATCACATGATCTTAATGATAAGAACTATTTTTGTCCTACTTCTGCTGCTGAATAAGACTGAAGGAAGCTGGTTCAGGATAATTCAGGCACTTAGTTTATAGTGTCTGTTCTTTCATGTGTGATTAATCTATTACCCGTTCAGTTGCGGGAGACTTCATGAGATCAGAATATGTTTTTTATCAGCAGTATGTCCTCATGGAAGACTAGTGCTGCCCACATGACATCTTTGAAAGCCTGAAAAGTGAGTGTACCTCTGAGCAAAGGTTAGTATTTCCCGTGCAAATTATCACAAGATCAATTACACTTTCTGTACAGCAGTAAGGAGTGGCAGGCAGACTGTGTGGCATGAACGGCAGCTGTCTTTTGTCGGAACACTTATATGCACTTCACTAAAGGCACAATCCAATTCCCATTGATTTCTGTACTGCAGTAAGGGGTTGGCAGTTTTGGAGTGAGATTATCCTTATTAATATATTTAGAAAGTAAGTGTCATAATCCACTAACCTATAGGAGAAGGGTACCCATACATTTCTTAGGATATGCAAATAAAATTTGGGTATAGTAGGTTGGGCCTGAATTACATCGGTCAAGACCCTATAAAATATCTTGTAAGAGGGCTGTTGTAGGATCTTCTAACTCCCGAAGCTTCGGTTTCTTGGAGTGCTTTTTCCAGTTCTCCTATACTCTATAGACTTTTTCATCTATCTATCTATTCTATCTTCTATCACACTATCAGCTCAGCTTGTGCAATATAGTATAACTACTCAACATTCCTAATCAGTGGAGAAGCCAGCACTATCGCGTAATCGGGCATGCCAGGAGTGAGGCTGGTCCTTCATGTCCTATTATCGGGTCCTCAAGAAAGGGTGGGAGTATGTTAGGTTAAGGTACTTATAATAGAAATGTTACCACCAGGAGTTTTGGAATTCTTTTAATGTTTTGCAGTGACAAGTTTCATCACATTTCTTATTTTTATGTTAATTTCAATAAAGGTTTTATCAGTTTGGTATTGTCCTCAGTGCATGTGTTCTTCACCCCAAGAGTCCTCTCCCAATATAGAACTCTCTGAGTTCTTGAACTCTGTAGTCTAAATTGGACAAGAATCTGGTTCGATGCGATCAATGGCAAGCCATAATAACTAACCCATCAAATTCTTTATTTACAGAAAGCACAAGGAGACATTTCTGGGAGATTTTGCTAGGTGATTTGAACCATGTGTGGCAAATAAGCAAATATTTAAAAGAAGAAAAAGCAAAGTTTTTGGTAAGTGTTCTTCTCCATAAAATGTTGTTTCCTGATATTGGGAACAACATGATTTGCCTGAAATTGTCTAACTTTCATTTACTTTGCAAGAGGGAGGTATTTCTTCTTAATAAAGCTACAGAGGTGTTTATAGTGGCAGCAGCGGATTAATAACCTTGAAAGATTTGCCTGAGGACTTACTGGAGATGGGCCTTTCACCAATCTCAAGTATGAAAGAGAGCAAGGCACCTCTTTGTATTATGAGGAAATATCAAATAGGTGAAAATGGATAGAAGTGCTTCTGCACTTGCAGACTTTCCTTCCATTGGGGGTGGGGGGAATTGGAGAGAAAAAAAGCTACAGGCTCTGTACATCAATAATTTCCCTCGCAGCATCCACACCTTCTGGCCACAGTAAGTTATCTGAAAACTTTTCATGTTTGATTGGCTTGGGGTTATAAGATCCCTACCTATACTGTAACAACTATAGAAAATCAGGATGAGAAGTGAAACATGAGCACAGCTTGTATGGAAAGATCGAAAGCCATTTCTGCTTCAGCTGGAATAGTCCATGGACAAGCATTCTGTCACTTGCATCTCCAGGGGAGCTTTGTGCTTGAAATTAGTACCACATGGCCTGAAGCACTGGCATTATCACTATCAGCAAAATGGAGGAGAGGTTTGAGGTGAGGCAGTCCCAAAGGTAGTCCCATAGCCTGTCCCTCTTCTTGTGTCAGATTGGTTTAGAGATCTGAGCTGAGGAAAATGAAGGGAGTATAATATTGGGAGGGTGATGCATGGAGCAACTTGCATTCTTAGAAAATGACATGTGTCTTCCTGTCCCTGATGTAAAGATATGGCCTTGGTGTGTAATTTTCCACATCCCATATATTAAGTCTTGTATTTCAGCAACAATCTTGCAGATAATCATACCCTGGGAAATGTGGTGGTCTTGTGACATAAGTAAAGTACTGTGGAGTGCTATCCCTTAGTTATAAGGGATTTTGTCTTGTAGTTTTCATATAGTTCTTTATGTCTTGGGAAAGACACGGGCCACCATAATAGCCTGCTTCCACCCCAATCTGGTGCAAACATTTCACGGAAGCTTAAAAAATCATTAGCTAGTTTAAAATATATTGTTTAACTTGTGAGCTTATAGCACTGATTACACACAAGTGAGTTCCAGAGCTGCCCAGTTGAGGGCTCCTTACAAAGAGCATACCACGCAAGCAACCCACCAAAACTGCCAGCCCCAGCCTCACCTACCTCTCCTGTTGTTGGAATCTCAAAGTCTTATGCAATTACAGGAACTTGAACAATTCAAGACTCGAAACTATGACCTTGCTCCTGAAAACACTTAATTACACACACAAGTAGCTTTAGGCACTTGAACACTGAAGCAACTAGTGCAAACAGTCATAGACTCATAGACTCATAGACTCTAGGACTGGAAGGGACCTCGAGAGGTCATCGAGTCCAGTCCCCTGCCCTCATGGCAGGACCAAATACTGTCTAGACCATCCCTAATAGACATTTATCTAACCTACTCTTAAATATCTCCAGAGATGGAGATTCCACAACTTCCCTAGGCAATCTATTCCAGTGTTTAACTACCCTGACAGTTAGGAACTTTTTCCTAATGTCCAACCTAAATCTCCCTTGCTGCAGTTTAAGCCCATTGCTTCTTGTTCTATCATTGGAGGCTAAGGTGAATAAGTTTTCTCCCTCCTCCTGATGACACCCTTTTAGATACCTGAAAACTGCTATCATGTCCCCTCTCAGTCTTCTCTTTTCCAAACTAAACAAACCCAATTCCTTCAGCCTTCCTTCATAGGTCATGTTCTCAAGACCTTTAATCATTCTTGTTGCTCTTCTCTGGACCCTGTCCAATTTCTCCACATCTTTCTTGAAATGTGGTGCCCAGAACTGGACACAATACTCCAGTTGAGGCCTAACCAGCGCAGAGTAAAGCGGAAGAATGACTTCTCGTGTCTTTACAACACACCTGTTAATGCATCCCAGAATCATGTTTGCTTTTTTTGCAACAGTATCACACTGTTGACTCATATTAAGCTTGTGGTCCACTATGACCCCTAGATCTCTTTCTGCCATACTCCTTCCTAGACAGTCTCTTCCCATTCTGTATGTGTGAAACTGATTGTTCCTTCCTAGGTGGAGCACTTTGCATTCATCTTTATTGAACTTCATCCTGTTTACCTCAGACAATTTCTCCAATTTGTCCAGATCATTTTGAATTTTGACCCTGTCCTCCAAAGCAGTTGCAATCCCTCCCAGTTTGGTATCGTCCGCAAACTTAATAAGCGTACTTTCTATGCCAACATCTAAACCGTTGATGAAGATATTGAACAGAACCGGTCCCAAAACAGACCCCTGCGGAACCCCACTTGTTATACCTTTGCAGCAGGATTGGGAGCCATTAACAACTACTCTCTGAGTACGGTTATCCAGCCAGTTATGCACCCACCTTATAGTAGCCCCATCTAAATTGTACTTTCCTAGTTTATCTATAAGAATATCATGCGAGACCGTATCAAATGCCTTGCTAAAGTCTAGGTATATCACATCCACCGCTTCTCCCTTATCCACAAGGCTCGTTATCCTATCAAAGAACGCTATCAGATTAGTTTGACACGATTTGTTCTTTACAAATCCATGCTGGCTATTCCCTATCACCTTACCACCTTCCAAGTGTTTGCAGATGATTTCTTTGATTACCTGCTCCATTATCTTCCCTGGCACAGAAGTTAAACTAACTGGTCTGTAGTTTCCTGGGTTGTTTTTATTTCCCTTTTTATAGATGGGCACTATATTTGCCCCCTTCCAGTCTTCTGGAATCTCCCCCGTCTCCCATGATTTCCCAAAGATAATAGCTAGAGGCTCAGATACCTCTTCTATTAACTCCTTGAGTATTCTAGGATGCATTTCATCAGGCCCTGGTGACTTGCAGGCATCTAACTTTTCTAAGTGACTTTTTACTTGCTCTTTTTTTATTTTATCTTCTAAACCTACCCTCTTCCCGTAAGCATTCACTATACTAGACATTCCTTCAGACTTCTCAGTGAAGACCGAAACAAAGAAGTCATTAAGCATCTCTGCCATTTCCAAGTCTCCCGTTACTGTTTCCCCCTCCTCATTGAGCAATGGGCCTACCCTGTCCTTAGTCTTCCTCTTGCTTCTAATGTATTGATAAAAAGTCTTCTTGTTTCCCTTTATTCCCATAGCTAGTTTGAGTTCATTCTGTGCCTTTGCTTTTCTAATCTTGCCTCTGCATTCCTGTGTTATTTGCCTATATTCATCATTCGTGATCTGACCTAGTTTCCATTTTTTATATGACACCTTTTTATTTTGTAGGTCACGCAAGATCTCAAGGGTAAGCCAAGGTGGTCTTTTGCCACATTTTCTATCTTTCCTAACCATCGGAATAACTTGCTTTTGGGCCCTTAATAGTGTCCCTTTGAAAACTGCCAACTTTCCTCAGTTGTTTTTCCCCTCAGTCTTAATTCCCATGGGACCTTACCTATCAGCTCTCTGAGCTTACCAAAATCCGCCTTCCTGAAATCCATTGTCTCTATTCTGCTGTACTCCCTTCTACCCTTCCTTAGAATTGCAAATTCTATGATTTCATGATCACTTTCGCCCAAGCTTCCTTCTACTTTCAAATTCTCAACAAGTTCCTCCCTATTTGTTAAAATCAAGTCTAGAACAGCTTCCCCCCAGTAGCTTTTTCAACTTTCTGAAATAAAAAGTTGTCTGCTATGCAGTCCAGGAACTTATTGGATAGTCTGTGCCCCGCGGTGTTATTTTCCCAACATATATCTGGATAGTTGAAGTCCCCCATCACCACCAAATCTTGGGCTTTGGATGATTTTGTTAGTTGTTTGAAAAAAGCCTCATCCACCTCTTCCACCTGATTAGGTGGCCTGTAGTAGACTCCCAGCACGACATCACCTGTGTTTTTTACCCCTTTTAGCCTAACCCAGAGACTCTCCACACTTCCGTCTCCTATGTCTGTCTCCACCTCAGTCCAAGTGTGTACATTTTTAATATATAAGGCAACACCTCCTCCCTTTTTCCCCTGTCTATCCTTCCTGAGCAAACTATACCCATCCACACCAAAGATAAATAACCATCATGAATAGTAATTTACTAATCCTCATCAAAACCCTCAATAAAGGTTTTATCAGTTTGGTATTGCCCTTAGTGTATGTGTTCTTCACATCAAGAGTCCTCTCCCAATATAGAACTCTCTGTTGACCCATCAAATTCGGGTCAACAATACTTCCTTTTGTTTGTTTTAAACCTGCTGCCTATTAATTCCATTCCCCTAGTTCTTGTGTTATGAGAAGGAGTAAATAAAACTTCCTTATTTATTTTCTACACACCAGTCATCATTTTATAGACCTCTATCATATCGCTCCTTAATCGTCCCTTTTCCAAGCTGAAAAGTCCTAGTTTTATTAATCTATCCTCATATAAAAGCAGTTCCATACCCATAATCATTTTGTTGCCCTTTTTTGTATCTTTTCCAACTCCAATATATCTTTTTTGAAAAGGGGCGACCAGATCTGCATGAAGTATTTAAGATGTAGACATACTGTGGATTTATAAAGAGTCAATATGATATTCCCATTCTCCATAAAGGGATCAAAGAGGTTAAGTAACTTGCCCACAGTCACATAATGAGTCAGTGGCAAAACTGGGATTAGAATTCTGAAGTACCTGGTTTCCAGTAGCCCCTGATGCTGCAAAGATTAATGCATGTGCTTGATTTTAAGCATATGAGCAATACCCAACTGGGTCTGCTTATCTGCTTAAAGTTAATCATGTGAATAAGTTTTTGCTGATTTGAGGCATCACACTCACACACGCACTCGCAGAGCTGCAAGAACTATGGATACAAAAGAGATAAGCAGATACAATGCAGAGTAGCATGGTACACTTTGCTTCATTAAAGTCTAAATGTAGATCCTTTTATGAATCATAGAATATCAGGGTTTGGAAGGAATGGTCATCTAGTTCTAGTCCAACCTTCTGCTCAAAGCAGTACTAATCCCCAGACAGATTTCTACCCCAGTTTCCTAAGCAATCCCCCTCAAGGACTGAGCTCACAACTCTGGATTTAGCAGGCCAATGCTCAACTCACTGAACTATCCCTCCCACAGTGTTCTGTTTATTCTTCCTAGATGGGGGAAAAATCTCAAATTTCCTAGAAAGTAAGTTTCCATTAAACATCAGATGCTGAGAAATTGCCAAAATTATAACCTTTAACTGGTGTGTGGGAAGGAAGCTTTATTTCATTGTTTATCATAGAATATCAGGGTTGGAAGGGACCTCAGGAGGTCATCTAGTCCAACCCCCTCCTCAAAGCAGGACCAATCCCCATGTATTTTTAGGTATCCCTGTCCATGCACACTTTCTCCTGTGCCCATCTCATATCTTTCAGTACCTGTTACACCAGCTAAACATGAAAATAGATCCATTCTGCACCCATTCAACTTAATGGGATTTTGGGGCTATAAAAAGTCTCCTATTGTGGCAGCAGGCAAAGTAATGAAGTCAGTAGCAAAGGGGCAGCAAAAACCATGACAGATTTTGCCTTGCTCCTGCAAACACTTATGCACATGCTTATTGTTACGCATGTCAGTTATTTCATCAAATTCAGTAGCCTGGTGTGTAGTAGGAAGAACAAAGAGTGCATCAGTTTATAAAGAGCAAAACCCCGTTGTCAGCTGGAGAGAGAAATAAACCACATTTCACAGTTTTGCTGCAATCAGGAAGTTGTTGTATATCTCCAGGCAGTGAGACTGTAGGCAAGTCTAACTCATTTGAGAGGCAAGTAAATATGGCCTGGTCTACACTACGAGTTTAAACCGATTTTAGTAGCGTTAAACCGATTTAACCCTGCACCCGTCCACACAACGAGGCCCTTTATATCGATATAAAGGGCTCTTTAAACAGGTTTCTGTACTCCTCCCCGACGAGAGGTGTAGCGCTGAAATCGGTATTGCCATGTCGGATTAGGGTTAGTGTGGCCGCAAATCGACGGTATTGGCCTCCGGGCGGTATCCCACAGTGAACCACTGTGACCGCTCTGGAAAGCAATCTGAACTCGGATGCACTGGCCAGGTAGACAGGAAAAGCCCCGAGAACTTTTGAATTTCATTTCCTGTTTGGCCAGTGTGGAGAGCTCACCAGCACAGGTGACCACGCAGAGTTCATCAGCACAGGTAACAATGCAGTCTCCTGCGAATCGAAAAAGAGCTCCAGCATGGACCACATGGAAGGTACTGGATCTGATCGCTGTATGGGGAGAGGATTCCGTGCTAACAGAACTCCGTCCCAAAAGACGAAATGAGAAAACATTTGAAAAAATTTCCAAGGCCATAATGGAGAAAGGCCACACCAGGGACTCAGTGCAGTGCCGTGTGAAAGTTAAGGAGCTCAGACAAGCCTACCAGAAAACCAAAGAAGCAAACGGAAGGTCTAGGGCAGGGCTGAAAACCTGCCGCTTCTACGCTGAGCTGCATGCAATTCTCGGGGGATCCACCACCAGTTCCCCACCCCTGTCCGTGGATTCCGAGGTGGGGGTGGTAATCTCAGCCATGGCTGAGGATTCTGCGGACAGGGAAGATAAGGAGGAGGAAGAGGAGGACGAGCTTGCAAAGAGCACACAGCACTCCATTCTCCCCAACAGCCAGGAGCTTTTTCTCACCCAGACGGAATTACCCTTCCAGCCCACCCAAGCCAGTAGCCCAGACAATGAAGCCATGGAAGCGACCTCTGGTGAGTGTACCTTTGTAAATATAAAACATGGTTTAAAAGCAAGCGTTTTTTAATGATTAATTTGCCCTGAGGACTTGGGATGCATTCGCGGCCAATACAGTATTGGAAAAGTCTGTTAACATGTCTGGGGATGGAGCGGAAATCCTCCAGGGACATCTCCATGAAGCTCTCCTGGAGGTACTCCCAAAGCCTTTGCAGAAAGTTTCTGGGCAGAGCAGCCTTATTCCGTCCTCCATGGTAGGACACTTGACCACGCCATGCATGTAGCAAGTAATCTGGTATCATTGCATGACAAAGCCTAGCTGCATATGGTCCCGGTGATTGCTGGCATTCAAGCAACATCTGTTCTTTATCTCTCTGTGTTATCCTCAGGAGAGTGATATCGTTCATTGTAACCTGGTTGAAATTCAGGAATTTAAATAAGGGGGCAGAGATGGCCATTCCTACTGGGCTGCTTGCCTGTTGCTTAAAAGAAATCCTTCCTTGCAGGTAGCCAAGCAGAGGGAGGGAAGGGGGGGGGATGGCACTGAGCTTTTTCGCGTTTGGCTAGCAGGGATCTTCCCTGCTACCAGCCATGCAGTGGTGGGGGAAGGGGAGTGTTTAGCAGTAATCTTCCATGATACCTGCCACGTGGTGGGGGGAGGGGTAAAACAATCATCCCAGAGAATTGGATGAGGGGGCTGGTTTCTGCTGCTGCATGTTAACAAGAAGCAGCACTGAACAGGATTTGCTTGGTATTTGGGAAAGGAGGGCACAGTGTATATGAAGGCTGCAGAAGCCGAAAGACAATGGCTTACCATGGATGCATGCAAGCTGAATTCTGCTGCCCGGACCTGCGTCAGTGAGATCTCTAACACCAGAGCCGCAGGCACTCAATATTAAGATGCAAAATGCGACCTTGTAGTGAAATCACATGTGCTATGTAAGGTGAATAGTGTTGTTCACCGTGAAAGAGTATAAGCATTGTTCTGTAAAATGTATCTTTTTAAATACTTCTCTCCCTTTTTTCCCTCCCTCATGCAGCTGCACATTTTTCAAGCCTCCCTACTCCATCCCAAAGGCTATATCAGATAAGGTGGTGGAAAAAGAAGATGTGAGATGAAATGTTCTCAGAAATCATGGAAGTGACCCACAATGAAAGAGCTCATCTGAATGAGTGGAAGGATGTGGTATCAAATTACAGGAAAGATGCCAGTGAACGTGAGGACAGAAGGGACCAACGTAAGGATAGGAGGAACGAACGTGAGGACAGGAGGGACGCTCGAGATGAGAGGTGGCAGCAGGACGATCAGAGGTGGCGGGATGCAACGCTGGGGCTGCTGCGTGATCAAACTGACATCCTCCGACGTCTGGTGGAGCTTCAGGAACAGCAGCAGGGTCACAGAGTGCCGCTGCAGCCCCTGTGTAACCACCTTCACCCCTCATCACGTTCCATATCTTCCTCACCCAGACGTGTAAGAACAAGTGGGGGAAGGCTGCGTGCACCCACCCACTCCACCCCCATGGACAGCCCAACCAAAAGGCTGTCATTACTTTGAAATTTTTTTAGTGGCCTTTTCCTTCCCTCCTATCCTCCTCCCAAACCACACCCGGGATACCTTGTCAGTTCTCTCCCTCTTTTTATAATGACTTAATAAAGAATACATGATTTTTAAACGATAGTGACTTTATTTCCTTAAGCAAGCTGTAATTGAAGGGGCAGGGTGGTTGCTTACAGGTAATGAGTCAATTAAGGGGGGGGGTTCATCAAGGGGAAACAAACACAGCAGTCATATCGTTCCCTGGCCAGTGACGAAACTCGTTTTCAAAGTTTCTCTGATGCGCACCGCTTCCTGGTGTGCTCTTCTAATCACCCTGGTGTCTGGCTGCGCGTAATCAGCGGCCAGGTGATTTGCCTCAGCCTCCCACCCTGCCATAAAGGTCTCCCTCTTACTCTCACAGAGATTGTGGAGCACACAGCAAGCAGCAATAACAATGGGGACATTGGTTTGGCTGAGGTCTGAGAGACTCTGTAATGTGCACCAGTTCACCTTTAAACGGCCAAATGCACATTCTACCACAATTCTGCACTTGCTCAGCCTGTAGTTGAACAACTCCTGACTACTGTCCAGGCTGCCTGTGTATGGCTTCATAAGCCATGGCATCAAGGGGAAGGTTGGGTCCCCCAGGATAACTACAGGCATTTCAACATCCCCAACTGTTCTTTTCTGGTCTGGGAGGTAATTCCCTTGCTGCAGCCATTTAAACAGAGTAGTGTTCCTGAAGACGCGAGCGTCATGAACCCTTCCTGGCCATCCCACATGGATGTTGGTGAAATGTCCCTTGTGATCCATCAGTGCTTGCCGCATCATGGAAAAATACCCCTTGCGGTTTACGCACTGGGTGCTCTGGTGCTCCGGTGCCAAGATAGGGATATGGGTTCCATCTATCGCCCCACCACAGTTAGGGAATCCCATTGCAGCAAAGCCATCCACTATGACCTGCACGTTTTCCAGAGTCACACCTTTCGTGTGAGCTACGGTTGAAGAACCCAATCCTTCAAGTGAATCCTGACTTCAAGGAAAGTTCTGCAGAGCACAGAGAAGACTCCAGTCAAATGCAGTGGGCTTTGGATCAAGCCTAAAAAGCAAAATCTACTTCTATATCATTCAATTATTTGATTATATTTTAAGGGCTTTGCCACAGAAACAAAAATACCTGAGAGGGTCTTTAAAGATGTAAGACATTATTAAAACTATACATAATAAATGTAAAGGAGATTACAAAAATATAGGATAGACAAGGGGTTTCATTTGATCAGGTTTTTGGCTGATCTACTGGTTTTAATAGAAGTCTTTCAATTAGATAATGAAACTAATCATAGTAATCTAACATCTAATTTAAATAATTCTGTTATTTAATTCTTTTATATTTCAAATTGTTTTTAAATATAATTTTTAATATATTTAAAGCCAAAGCTTTAACATCCCTGTTCAACTTTTTCATTTCAGGTTTAAAAGGTTTATTGCCAAAGTATCTTAGGTTCCAATGTTTCATTTTCAAAAATGACATAGGCACTTACGAACTTAAGTCCTATTGACTTTCAACAGAAACTGAAGGTTCTATAGGGTTATTGGGAGAGATTTTTCAACCTGAAAGCAGAGAAAAGTTCAGCTTTTCATGATATTTAGACTCCTGAGTCTCTAAGGATATGTCTACACTACGAGATTATTCTGATTTTACAGAAACCAGTTTTGTAAAACAGATTGTATAAAGTCGAGTGCACGCAGCCACACTAAGCATATTAATTCGGCGGTGTGTGTCCATGTACCGAGACTAGCGTCGATTTCCGGAACGTTGCACTGTGGGTAGCTATCCCATAGCTATCCCATAGTTCCCACAGTCTCCCCCGCCCATTGGAATTCTGGGTTGAGATCCCAATGCAAAAACAGTGTCGAGGGTGATTCTGGGTAAATGTCGTCACTCAAAGCTTCCTCCGTGAAAGCAACGGCAGACAATCATTTTGCTCCCTTTTTCCCTGGATTGCCCTGGCAGATGCCATAGCATGGCAACCATGGAGCCCATTTTGCCTTTTGTCACTGTCGCCCTATGTATACTGGATGCTGCTGACAGATGCGGTACTGCAGTGCTACACAGCAGCATTAATTTGCCTTTGCAAGGTAGCAGAGATGGTTACCATCCCTATTGCACCGTCTGCCATGCCATTGTACATTGGTGATGAGATGATGGTTATCAGTCATTCTGTACCATCCACTGCTGTCATGGGTGCTCCTGGCTGGCCTCGCTGAGGTTGGCCAGGGGCACAAAGACAAAAATGGGAATGACTCCTCGGGTCATTCCCTTCTTTATGTTTTGTCTAAAAATAGAGTCAGTCCTGCCTAGAATATGGGGCAAGTGTACAAGAGAACCAGAGAGCACAGCCACTCCATGTCAGAGCCCCAGAGATCCTGCAGAAATGATGAGCTGCATGCCATTCTAGGGGGTGCCCCTGCAACAACCCCACCTGTTGCTTCCATCGTCCCCCAACCCTCCTGGGCTACCGTGGCAATGTCCCCCCATTTGTGTGATGAAGTAATAAAGAATGCAGGAATAAGAAACACTGACTTTTTAGTGAGATAAAATGAGGGAGGGGGGAAGCCTCCAGCTGCTATGATAGTCCAGGCAGGACATTAAAGGGTGGCGGGGGAGAGGAACCCAGCCTCCTGCTGCTATGATAGTCCAGGCAGTACAGAATCTTTTCTTTAGACATGACAGGGGTGGGGGGGCTGATGGAGCTCAGCCTCCAGCTGCTATGATGAAGACGGTTACCAGCTGTTCTGTACCATCTGCCGGGAATGACCGGGAGTCATTTCCATTTTTACCTAGGTGCCCCCAGCCAACCTCACCAAGGCCAGCCAGGAGCACTCACGGGCTGCTGCTGCTGATGGATAGCAGTCATATTGTACCATCTGCCACCAGGAAGGGGATGCTGGTGTTCAGCGCTGCAGCACCCCGTCTACCAGCAGCATGCAGTAGACATATGATTACACTAGAAAAAGGCGATATATCCCCTGAAACACCCAGGAAAATGTTTTTGACCCTTCAGGCATTGGGAGCTCAGCCAAGAAAGCAAATGCTTTTCGGAGACTGCGGGGACTGTGGGATAGCTGGAGTCCTCAGTACCCCTTCCCTCCCTCCCTGAGCGTCCATTTGATACTTTGGCTTTCCGTTACGCTTGTCACACAGCACTGTGCTGTGGCCTCTGTCTGTCATAGCCTGGAGATTTTTTCAAATGCTTTGTCATTTCATTTTCTGTAACGGAGCTCTGATAGAACAGATTTGTCTCCCCATACAGCGATCAGATCCAGTATCTCCCATACAGTCCATGCTGGAGCTCTTTTTGGATTTGGGACTGCATCACCACCCATGCTGATCAGCGCTCCACGCTGGGCAAGCAGGAAATGAAATTCAAAAGTTCGCAGGGCTTTTCCTGTCTACCTGGCCAGTGCATCCGAGTTCAGATTGCTTTCCAGAGCGGTCACAATGGTGCGCTGTGGGATACCGCCCGGAGGCCAATACCATTGATTTGCGGCCACACTAACCCTAATCCGACATGGCAATACTGATTTCAGCGCTACTCCTTTCATCGGGGAGGAGTACAGAAATCGGTTTAAAGAGCCTTTTATATCGATATAAAGGGCCTCGTTGTGTGGACGGGTGCAGGGTTAAATCGGTTTAACGCTGCTAAATTCGGTTTAAACGCGTAGTGTAGAACAGGCCTAAGTCACTTTTGAAAATGGGGCTTTGTCAGAAGCACCTACATGACATTGCAGCCTATGTTATCCTGTCTCTGCCTTATTATACGACTTGGGGAAGAGCATTTAGGGTCAACCTCTATAGTCTTTACACAGGCAAATCTCCCATTGAGTAGAATGGAGATTTGCCGGAGTAGGGACTGCAGGATCAGTGCCCTATTATCCTGACCTTTACAGTTTAAATAAATGAAATCAAACCCCTCTGTGTATCAATGGAGTTTTGGATTCAAGAATAACCCCCTTCCAAAACGACAACAAAAACAGCTGGGAGCTGTTTAAAAGTGTTTGGGGTGCGGGGCTGTGATCTGTCCCCTCTTTTTCACTCTCCCACCCTGTCCCACACACCACTTCAACACACTCTCCTTTACCCCCGCACTTCCGCCGGGGGCTGCTTGCAGCCCCGCAACTCCGGGACGACCCGTCACGAAATAGATAGAGCCTTGCACAACCGGCTGCTTTGCTGAGCATCACCTCCCCCTGGAGCCCCGCGGGGAAGGAAGGAAACCGCCCTTGGGAGACAGAGAGAGAGAGAGATCAGCTTCCTGAACTTGTCCTGTACAGCAGCACTAAGCCAGCCTCCCCCCCGCAGGGGATCTTCGCTGCTGGCTTCTGCTGCTGCCCCGGTGTGTTGCGCGTTCGGCTGGGATGTGACCAGGCAGCTCCGGGGGTCTGAGCCAGCATTCCGGCTCCTGCTCGGGATTTTTGTAAGTTTCAGCTTTCCTTCTGGGGTCTTTGCACTTCCTCGTCAGAGATCTCCTCCCCTTAAACAAGCCGAACAAAGTAAGATCAGGTGCCTGCAGGCGTCGTTCTCCCTTTGAAATGGAAGGATCAACAGTGGGGCGTTTTCTCTCCTTGAAAGTGGAGAGGATTTCGATTTAAAGTGTCAGGTTCCTCCCTCCTCCCAGGTTAGGTCGGGCTGGGGGAGGGTACGGAAGGGATTTTGTTGTTGTTAATTTACACATATTCTATTAATTTAGCGTTGCATCGTATTCATTAGTAACATTTGAGGGGAAGAAAAGCTGGAAGAGATTAGGTGAAATTTAGATGCATTATGATGGTAATTGCCGGGGGGGGTGAGGGTGCAAAGCACCATGCCGATTTTCAGTGCCAGACCAGCTTTTTATGATTTTAATCACATGCATAGTTTATTATACAAAATAAAATATTTGTTTTAATGTTCATTATTATTATTTGCTTGATTTGGATGGGGCCGGGGGAACCCTCCCTAGCTCAACAAGTGGTCAATAATTTCCCAGCCAGGTCATGTAATATTTCCCCACACATTTTTATTTTAATCTGAAATACATGATGCTTTGGGACCAGACTGTCAGCCCTTATTCACGTGAGTGAATAACATACCGGTTGTCTTACTGACTTCAGTAGGGCTATTTGGAAAGGCTCATCTAGGTGAGCTCCACTATCGTGCCCTTGTTAAAAAAGGGTCAGATTCTGCACATTTGTAAGCATGCAAGTAACACTTACTCACATAAGTACTCCCATTCAGCAGAGTAATCACTTGCCTGCAGTTGCTTGCATGGTTAACTGTCTCGGTAGGATCTGGCCTTAGAGCATGGATCGTTATTTACTTTGGTGCACAGTTATAAGGCCTTTCTGTGGCTTTCCTCACTCTACCAGTGACCAAAATAAATCGCTATTTTTATTCATTTTATGATTTGGCCCTAACTGCTTTTATAACAATCACAGTCTAAAATGAGCATATAATAGCACTGTAGAATAATCGTACAGTGACATTTAACTTAACAGCTGTTCCCACAAGGACCATCTATTCAACATGCCTATCACTTTTATTGTCTGGGAAAAATGGGAAATAGATGGCAAACTAGATCTTGTTCTTTCTTTCCTCAGAATGTAGGAAGACAGATAAGGGACAAAAGAGAGACTAGTGGAAAAGCAATTGTGTCCTGCTAGGTGGACTATGGTGGCAGGAAGATGTTGGCCAGGAAGAGTATCATCCCGGAAGAATATGTGCTGGCACGGATTGCTGCTGAGAACCTTCGCAAGCCACGCATCCGGGACCAGCCTCGCAAAGCTCGTTTCATTGCCAAGAGCGGGGCATGCAATTTGGCTCACAAGAACATCCGCGAACAGGGCCGCTTCTTGCAAGACATCTTCACCACCCTGGTGGACCTCAAGTGGCGCCACACGCTGGTGATCTTTACCATGTCCTTCCTGTGCAGCTGGTTGCTCTTTGCCATGATGTGGTGGCTGGTGGCTTTTGCCCATGGAGACATGTATGCTAGCACCGAGAACTGTACAGGCAGTACTAAGTGGACACCATGCGTGACATGTGTCAGGTAAAGTACAGTAGAAGGTATAAGGAATAGCAATGATGTGAATGCCATGCTGCCCAAACCTAAAACTAGGCTTTGGTTTACTTAAACTGTTCTGTACAGTATAGACAACTGAAAAGTTGAGTGTTCTCCACTGGGTTCCACCAAATCCTACAAACACCCCAGACTTGGGAAATACTGTACCTCGGAACTCTTTCATCCTTACCAGATCTCCTAGAATCTGATAGTGACAGAGACCCTGCTGCTTTTCAGATGTCTCTACAGTATGTTGATAACTTTCCGTGCCTGTAAAGATAGAGCCTGCTTCAACAAAGTGGCCCTTAGGTGTGTGTTGTCAATGGTTTAGTCCTGTCTTCATCAATAACACTATCTTGAACATGATGTGGTCCATAATGAATTTCACCTCATGACACAACAAGAAATAGCTTATCTTGAGAACTATATTTTGGCTTTGGAAAATCAGTCCAAACTTTCATAGATGACTACTGAATTTGGGTGCTACATTTTCTGGCTTGTCCAATTTATGACACCTTAGTGAGACTTGATTTCCAGAAAATGGAAAGCACCTGAATATTAGGCCTCTTTTAGATGTCTCTAGTTGGGAAGCCAAAAATGGAAGTACCCAAAATCATTGTCACTTATGAAGATTTAGATTATCGATTTTAATTACAGGACAAATGCTCTGACACACTGCATCAGTATTTATCTCAGACAACAAGAACTGATGTTAAAACACTACTAGAGTACTATGATAAGTGTCACAGGAGTGTGTTATTTTCCTTTTACTACCAACAAAACTCCCAGAACCCTAGCACTTTCCAGAGCACCAGCCAAATGACTGATCAGGAGGGAATTTCAGTATTTTTCCAGACTCCAAAGAGAAAACATTAATAGGAGCAAGCAATGAGACCATTCTGTGATATGTGCAGTAAGATCCTTATTTATAGTACTTGTTCTTTGAACAGAAATGGCCTGATTAACGGTTGCCCTGTCATTTACACCAGTGCAAGGTGGGTGGAAAATGCTACTGAATCAGAATGGTTGCATTTTGCATGCATTTTGCATACACTTTGCATTGTTGTTGGGACCACACAAGGAGCAAGGTGCTGTAGAATTAGACTCATAATAGCTGTGTCCACTTTTTTCTCCCTCTCTGTCTCAGTGACACAAACACCATGGTAGCATGCACAAAATTCCAAGTGGCATTATTTCTGGCCTAAATAGGACCGGGTTCTTCATCCCTTCCCTTGTTTTTATGCTGCTTTCCTAAGTGGGGCTATTCCCCTTCCAAGCTGGACTAAACTTCATTATGTTGATTGATTTTACATTTATTTATTCTTGGGAACTGGCTGCAAGCCAGAGCTTCTGAAATGAGCAATTATGGCTCAGATCACCTCTGTGAGGGAACTCTGTCAGGCTCCTTTTTCAGAGCATCTCCTCTCTGTTCAAGGAAAGGCAGGGCAGGGTTTGCAGCAGCAGAAAGGGCTCCATCCCACAAACCTGCTACTCTCTAGGGAGCTACCGGAAGGAAGGACCATTGGGCACCGAGCTTTCTACATTTGGTCTGGGACTCCCTGCCTTGACTTTCAGCTTCAAAGTAGCAGCACAGCTCCAATGGAGCCTCTCCTATGGGACTTTCTTGCTGGCTGCTACCCCAGGACGTCCCCTTCCCAGAGGACATTTCAAGGCAATGGAATGCACATGCACTGAAGTTCACACTGATTCATTTTTTGTGAGGAATCTGAACGATAATCGGCCTTATGCAAGCTGGGGGTCACATGAGCACAACCGCTTTTAAGCCGTGCCTCCTGCTGCCATGTCCCTAGTAATCCCTTACACTAGGAGACTGATTAACTGTCTGCTTCAGGCAGTTTTATGGCTGCTTTCTGCTGCCAATGTGGTGCAAATGGGCTGCGTCCAGAACAAGGTTCTGGCCCTCTCTCTATTCCATCCACTGGCATTACCACTGATAAGTGTCCACCTAGTTCATGCAGGATTTAAGGTACAAAATCCCTATTCAAACAACAATTCCAGTGAGGTCACTACATTTTCCTGCAAGGGAAATGTGAAGGGTTATTATAACCAACTGAAACATAGGTGCTGGAACTATTGGTGTAAGGGGTGCTGCAGCACCCCAGGGCTCCCGACTGCTAGCCCAGTGCCTGGGGACTCTGCTGCTGCACCCAGGATCCCAGCTGCTTTAGAAAACACCTCGGTTTGAAATTTGTAACCAACATTTAGAACTCATAGAGCACTTTATGTTTTCAAAGTGCTACATAACTATTAACGACACCCCCCTGTGGTAGGTAAATATTTGTTATCCTGCCCATTTTCCAGACAGGCAAATTGTTGCCAAAGCTGAAATGGGAATCAGTGACAGACCTGGGATTATTACAATTAGGAGCTCCCTGGCTTTTACTTCTGTGTTCATGTGCTCAGCTTGCTAGACCATAGTTTCTTCAAGGACTGAGTTTACACTATAAAAAATGTGGATTCTTTTTCAAATGAATCATTTTAAAAGGAAATTGGAGTATTTGAAATTTTAGCCATACACTTCGCTCTGCATGTGGCTGAATATTCGTCACCCTTTCACTAATTTCATTAAATACCATATTAACCCCTTCGTTCCTGAATTCTTTAGAACTATGTGCAAAAAACAAAAAACAAAAAAATAAAAAAAACCCACAAAAAACACCACATTGGTGATGACTTCCAAGAACGAAAAGCTTTTAAAAGCCCCTGGTTTTAAAACATGCTTATCAAATTTGGATTAGAGTCAGTGAGAACTCGGCAGTCACATTACTGGGAGTCACTTCCTTTAAGATGAGTTTTCTCTTTCCACAGGAAAAAATCTCCCTGATTTTGCATGTGCTATAAAACATTTTGAATTCTCTTTGTGACTCCTCGTCCTCTAGTAGTTCAAAGGACTGTTCCGACCTATCTGAAGACATAATCAAATGCTATGTCTAAACTACATGGGAGGTTGACCTACACTACGCAACTCCAGCTACATGAATAACGTATCTGAGTCAAAGTACCTTAGGTCAAGTCACTGCGGGAGGTTGACAGGAGAAACTCTCCCATTGACTTACCTTACTCTTCTCTTTGGGGGTAGAGTACAGGTGTCGACTGGAGAGCGATCTGCTGTCAATTTGGTGGGCATAGACCCACAAAATCAACCGCCAGTGGATTGATCTCAGAGCATCAATCCAGCTGTAGTGTAGACCTGCCCAAAGAGTTAGTTAAGAGTTGATCAGGTTTTGTTCTTCCAAAACCAAACCTGAAACAAAGAGTGGTTCAGAGCTACCTTTGTGGAAAGGCCATATATATTTCATTAACTAGCTCCATTATGTACGTAGATGTTACATCTGCATGGACTGTAATACATGAAAAGGGCCATTGTCATATTTGTTCATATGCATCAATATAAGATTCCATGTATGGCATGTCCAATAAATAATCCACATGCTACTTATGTAGCATTTACATATAAATTACAAACCTAGATCCAGATTTAAATTTGGCCTTATCTTGACAGTGAGTTGAACCAAAATGCTAGGCCAAACCACCCCCTACCTTTGGGAGATGAAGGGAATGAGTGTAGAGGCCCATTGACTTCACTGAGCTGCCTAGCCCCACTGGCTTACTCTCACTCGTGAATGCTGCAGGAGCCATGCTTCTAGGGGTTTCCGCTAGTGTGATTGTCCCCAAAGCCCACTGATGGGGCTATGTAATGGGTTGTGCTCTGTCCTAGCTGTGGCACACCCTCTGTGGGTAGTGTCCTGCCCGTTGTCTGCCCTGCTATTTGTCTGTTTGGGACCCGCGTTGCTCCCTGGCTTGCAGAGTCCTCTTCGGGATGCAGCCCTCCGGCTGTGCCCCACTCAGGTCTCTCCCCTCTCGGGGGTATCCAGAGTCCTCAGTCTGCACCTGCCCTCATGGCCCACTGCAGCCCCAGAGTCTAGCCCTCTGCCTCAGGGGCAAGCGACAGTCTGTATCGGGCCACACTCCTCCACGGCCAGTTGCAGTGTAAGTGGAAGGAGGGGGGGACCCAGGCTTGCCCACTACTCTGTGTCCCTGCCCAGGAGTCCCTATGGCGGCAGCCATGTCCTCCGCTCCTCTCCCCTCTACTGCTTGCACTCCCTGGGCCACTTCTCCTTTGGCCCTTGGACCTTCTCAGCCCTTCTAGTCAGGGGCTGCAGCCTGCAGGTCACAGGCAGGAGCCCTCTCTCTGCTCCCTTGAGCCTGCCCAGCACTGCTCTGTTCAAGGTGTTACCTCCTTACCTCAGGAGCCAGTCCTTCTCCCTTGCTAGTCAGGGAGAGACTGCTCTCTCCTTTGCTAGGCAGCCTTCATATAGGGCCCAAGTGGCCTCTTTCTTTGTCCTGATTGGCTCTCCACAGGCCTTTGCTGACTGTCTGCCGGTCTGCGCAGCCTCTCTGGCCTATTCCAGCCCTTTTTCTCATGGAGTGGGACAGCCTCCCCACTACAGGCTAAAAGTCCAGAGGGGAAAGTAGTGTAAGGGTACGTCTACACTACCCGCCGGATCAGCGGGTGGTGATCAATCTATCGGGGATCGATTTATCACGTCTAGTGTAGATGCAATAAATCGATCCCCAATCGCTCTGCCATCGACTTCTGTACTCCACCATGGCGAGAGGTGGAAGCTGAGTCAATGGGGAAGTGGCAGCAGTCAACCCTGCGCCATGAGGATGCGAGATAAGTTGACTTAAGATACGTCGACTTCAGCTACACTATCCTTGTAGCTGAAGTTGCATATCTTAGGCTGAACCCCCCCACACCCTCCAGTGTAGACCAGGCCTAAGTTAACTCAGGCTGTACTCACTGCACAGCTTCCCCTCTCTGGTTTGGAGAGTGGGAGAATCTAGAAAAGTCAACCATCTCATCCACACTCCTGTCTCCACAGCCCTGCCAGCTCTGTAGAAGTGGAAGGTGGTGTGCTCCTGACTCAGAGGTTTCATTGAGTGGAGGGAAAGAAAAGAACACTCCAAGAGTTAGAGCTCTCCGCCTGCTAACATGGAGAAGAACATTAGGCAGGGAGGTTAGGAGAATTGTCCAAGGCCAGAGAGAGAGTCAATGCCAGTATTCAGGATTTCCAGGCTCTCAGGTCTGTCCTTTGACCATTAAACAATGGCTCTTGCTCCTGCAAATGTTGAGCATGCAAAACTGCCACTGAAGTTAATGGGAGTTTTAAGTATGCAACAAGTGCAAGAATGAACTCTTTCATTGCTTCCTATTCAGTGTACACTGTTAACTTTTCTCCTTGAGGTATTTAGATAACTAATTGTATGCAATTTTCTCCGTAGGTCTTTCACTTCTGCTTTCCTCTTCTCCATTGAAGTTCAAGTGACCATTGGTTTTGGGGGCAGAATGATGACAGAGGAATGTCCTATGGCCATCACTGTCCTGATTTTGCAGAACATTGTAGGTTTGATTATCAATGCCGTCATGCTGGGCTGCATATTTATGAAAACTGCCCAGGCTCACAGAAGGGCAGAGACCTTGATTTTCAGCCGGCATGCGGTGATTGCCGTTCGGAATGGCAGACTTTGCTTCATGTTCAGAGTGGGAGACCTGAGGAAAAGCATGATCATCAGTGCCTCGGTGAGAATACAGGTAGTGAAGAAGACAACTACGCCTGAAGGGGAGATCATCCCTATACATCAGCAAGACATCCCTGTGGATAACCCTATTGAAAGCAATAACATTTTCCTGGTGGCTCCTTTGATCATTTGCCATGTCATAGACAAACGGAGTCCTCTCTATGATATCTCTGCTAGTGACCTTGTCAACCAAGATTTAGAACTTATAGTGGTACTTGAAGGAGTAGTAGAAACCACTGGCATCACCACACAAGCAAGAACATCTTACATAGCAGAGGAGATCCTGTGGGGCCACCGCTTTGTGCCCATCGTAACAGAAGAGGAAGGCGTGTACGCGGTTGATTATTCCAAGTTTGGCAACACAATCAAGGTAGCAGCTCCGCGGTGCAGCGCTAGGGAGCTGGATGAAAAGCCTTCCATTCTCATCCAGACTCTTCAGAAGAGTGAGCTGTCTCATCAAAACTCTCTGCGGAAACGCAACTCCATGAGGAGGAATAATTCCATGAGGCGGAACAACTCCATGAGGAGGAACAACTCTTCCCTCATTGTGCCCAAAGTACAGTTTATAACGCCCGAGGGGAATCAGAGTGTGTGTGAAACATGATATACAACCTCACATGAGGCAGAGTCTCTGATAAAGGTTGAGAGGCCAAAAATGTTTTTAAAGAAACAGATGCAAAATAGAACTGTACTGGAGCTATTTATTCTTTTACTTAATGAAAGCATCACATAACAGCAGTAGGAAACACTATAGCACTAGGCATATTAATTAATGAATAATGACACTCAGAGTAAAGGAAGCATGATTCACTCATGTAATGTATTTTGTATTAATATGTGTTTTAGTGGCATGTTAGATTTTTTTCCTATCAAGGAAATCTATCTGATGCTTTTCTACAGACTGTCATAAAATGTGTTTTACTTTTTATTTCTGGATTACGCACTGTCAGACAGTGGGCTGATTTTCAATAGCACTGTGCACCTAGTAGCTTCCAAGTATTTATGTGGGATGTATGGATTTACGGTTAGTAGATTCATTGATTTCAAAGGCTAGAAAGGACTTCTCTGATCATCTAGTCTGTCCTCCTATATATCATAGACCATAGAACTTCTCCAAAATATTTCCTAGTGCGCATCAGATCTTGATTTAAAAATTGCCACTCCTGGAGGATCTACCATGACCTTTGATAAATTGTCCCAATGATTAATTACCCTGACTGTTAAAAAAATATTCCTTATTTTCCGTCTGAATTTGTCTAGGTTCAACCTCCAGCCATTGGATCTTGTTATACCTTTGTCTGCTAAACTGAAGAGCCCATTATCATATATTTGTTCCCCTTGTAGGTAATTATAAACTTTAATCAAATCACCCCTTAACCTTCTCCTTGATAAGCTAAATAGATTGAGCTCCTTGAGTCTATCACCATGAGATATGCTTTCTAATCCTTTAATCATTCTTGTGGCTCTTCTCTGAACCAATTTATCAACATCCTCCTTAAATTGTGAGCACCAGAACTGGACACAGTATTGCAGGGGCAGTCACAGCAATGCCAAATACAGAGATAAAATAACCTCTCTACTCCTAATCAAGATTCCCTGTTTATGCATCCAAGGATCACATTAACCCTGTTATTCACAGCATTGTTTTTTGGAAGTAAAGTGTTCATAAACAATTTCCCATTATCTTTCAATTTATTCTGATTAAATTCTTCGTCCCAGCTGATTTGCCTCAGAATTGTTTTCAGCTTTGTGAAATTGGCCCTTTTAAAGCACCGTGTGTGTGTGTGTGTGTGTGTGTGTGTGTGTGTGTGTGTGTGTGTGTGTGTGTGTGTGTGTGTGTGTGAATAAAGATAACTAATTTGGACTTTATTCTGTTTGCACATTATAAAGTCTGTTTTGGGGGAGTAATATCCTGGCTCCACAAAAGTCAATGGCAAACCCCATCCCGATTTCAATGGGGCCAGGATTTCACTCGCAGTTTTTAAAAACTTGGTTCCACTGGTTTCTGAAAAAGTCATTAGCAACAGAAGGCCAGACTAGCTAAAGAAATGAAAACTGCACTCTTTAGCACCACTGTTGGAAACATCAGTACTGATTGATCACAGGACCACAGCTTAAAAGTGGTCGTGCCATGACCCCAATCCACCAGCTCTGTGGCCTGTGGAACTTTGAGCAAGTGCCAAAACCTGGGGGTGAGGGATGATGTTTGCCACCCCTACACCCTCTAATTGGTGCCAGTGCTTCCACCCCTGCCTGCTAACTCTCTTGGAGTGTGGCTAGCAGGGGCAGCTCCAGGCACCAGTGCTCCAAGCATGTGCCTGGGGCGGCAAGCCACGGGAGGCGCTCTGCCAGTCACCGCTAGGGCAGCAGGCAGGGTGCCTTTGGCGGCTTGCCTGTGGAGGGACCAGCGGACCTTCCGTGCTTGGGGCGGCAAAATGTCTGGTGGCTAGTGAGCTGGTGTAGATAATGAGCCTGTCCATTTGTTAGTAGGGTGATCAATACTATTTAAAATAGATCTGGGGATCTGTATCTCACCACCTTCCATCCACGGCCACGGCTATCAAATTGTTCAGAGATGTTTGTTTGCCCATTTGTTTGAAACAGGCAAAGCACCATTCCATCAGCTGTTGTATAAAACCAAATTTTCCATAAAATAAAAAAAAAAAATAGCAATAATGACTTACTCTGCCTCCTTTGTGGGTTTTTTTCCCACCCTTCTTGCCCTTGTCTCATTCTATTCTCAACTCTTCACTGTTTGTCTTGATTCTTCCTTTCTTCAGCCTTTTCCAGGGCCACTTAGTTTAATGTTTCCATATTATTTCACTCTCTAAATATTTCTGCTGAGATTTTTTCTTCTTCATAACGCGCTGTCTAGTTCTATCCCCCAATTTGGTCTCTCTCAATCTCAACACCAGTACATTCTCGCTCCTTCTACTTTCCCATCAGTTCCAATCATTCTACCACTATCATTTCTTATTGTTATTTATTTTTTGTATTGTGGTAGCACCAAAGAGCCCCAGTCAGGGACCAGGACCCCCTTGTACAAGGCATTGTACACATGCAGAACAAAAAAACTGTCCCATTTTAATCCCGTCCAGATTCTCTTCTCACTGCACTTCTAGCACCCAGTCCCCTTGGGGGCTCTGCCCTCTCTGGAATGAGAACCACAGCCAGGTCCAGCTTCCCCTCCATGTGTAGATGGAGACTATATTTGGGAGAGTGAGTTGGTGACAGCTGGTGACTTTGCGGGTGTCACCATCTAAATCCAGGTGAACTGAGCCATCAGCACAGCAGGGTGAACTGATGACAGCACTGTTTCTGAGTGAGCAATGCAGTCTTGGGTGAGGGAGCATTGTGGAGATGCTGACATAGCACACACAGTGTTCGTGACATCACCAGAGATCAGCATTCCTCACAGAACATAGGGCTCCACACAGATTGAAGCACTGCCTTACAAACCACAAGATGCTGAGGGGGATTGAGTTGGCCACTCTATATACCAGAGTTTCTGAAGCTCTTTTTCTTCCTGCCATAGGTTTTGCAACTGAGAGGGGATGTTTGGCCCTGTATCAAGTTTGAGGTTACACACGTTCAAAGGACACCATCAATTAAAAATCAGAGACACATTTTTCAAATATGGCTGCTTAAAGTTAGCTTCCAATTCCGTGTAGGGACCTAAGTAAGCAGCCTGACTTTGGGGCAACCAGCAGCTCCCAGTGAAATCAGTGCTTTTGAAAGTCTGGCCACTGATAGAGTTACCTATCTCACTGAATTTTTTGTGCCTAGTATTATTACCCATAATACCTAAGGTTATTATAAGTGAAAGACATTAAAGGAATACTATATTTCTCTCCCTTTCCCAGCTCATTTATTTTATGCATTTGACAGCTTTTTGTGTGTAATA
Source organism: Gopherus evgoodei (assembly GCF_007399415.2). Lineage (NCBI taxonomy): Eukaryota > Metazoa > Chordata > Testudines > Testudinidae > Gopherus > Gopherus evgoodei. Next base: position 241,940,465 of record NC_044322.1, on the reverse strand, counting down.
AAATCTAGTGCACTCTGAATGGTCAGTCAAATTTCCCTGTTTTATTTTTTTTTAAGTCTTTTACACAGCAAGCAGTGGGAGAGAAAAATATTTTAGGAGACGGAAATATGATTGCAAATCCAAAAAAACTAACCAGGGGATTCAATGGCAGATGTAGTATCTTTAAACTTTTTCTCTCCAATAAAATAGACTGGATTACAAGTTGACTCCGTCTCTTTTAATAGAAATGTAAAGGAACAATGTCTGTCATCTGCATGGAAAACAAAAACATCCAAGGTTACAAAAGCAAGGATTTAAAAAAAAAAAGAAGACCAAAGTGTTTGGAAGGGCTCCAAAGCCTCATGCTTCAGGGCATAAACCAATCTCTGAGTAATACGGTCAAGAGAAAATTTTTCCTGATGGCTGGTTATTCCATAACTGCATGCTGCAGGGTTTCTTGCACTTTCCTCTCAACCATTTGGTTCTGGCCACTGTTGGAGACAAGATACTACACTAGATGGACCTTGCGTCTCTGCCAGTCTGGCAAATTCTATGATCCTCCTCTGGTAGAAATGTCTGATCAAATACAAATGTTTTGGAAATATGTCTACTCTTCTACTGCCTTCACCTCTTCTCCTGCCTTGAATATTTTCTTCAAATATCAACAACAGTGACTGTCTGGACTATGAAGGAACAATGCCTAAGTAGTGTAATGGTTACCATAGGCTCAACAAGGCAGTTAAAAGAACACTTTGAACTCCAGGTGGATTTTGAGAGAGAGGCATTATCATTTAAGGTGGCATATATTTACAAGTAAAACCCTAAGGGCTAGGTGGTAGCTTTGGTGCCACTGCCCTGAGCAGAGAATGGTGGTGGAGCCGAATCTCTTCAATAATAGCAACATGGAGATTGTGCCTCAGGCAGAGAGAAGGGGCCAGATTTACAAAGCTATTTAGGTACCTGAAGATGCAGACAGGCCCTTAATGCGGTTTTCAAAAGTACCTAAGCAGGTTTGGCACCTATCTGCATATGTAGGTGCCTAAATAGCTTTGTATTTATGAGCTAATCTTCTTAGTACTGCTCTGAATGCACAGGTCTGGGGGGTGGGGAGTGGGGACGTACATTCAATGCACCAGCCCCTTATTCTAGAGCAGATCACTGTCTCTGGTGTAGTGGCCCCACTCCAACCCAGAACAATCCATTCTGGGTTTTATATGACACCTAATGCATCTTAGGACACAAATTATATTTGGTTCCAGGCAACATTTGATTTGTTCAATAAGCCTTTACTTTAACACAAAATCTTAATATATCATAGAATCATAGAATCATCAGTTGAATCCTTTCCAAGACATAGGACAGCATGCACCTCACACCTTTCTTAACTTACTTCAGAGGAACACAATCCTTTCATTCTATTAGTGTAGCTGATTCATGCAGAACATTATGTTTTTCTTTGTGTTTTAATCAGGACAGTGGTATTCACAAACTATTCACTGCTGACTGGAACACCAATTTTGGATATCTTTTCTTCCTCGAGAAAATAAGACATTTTGTGAAACCAGCTTCCAAATTCTTAAGTGATTATTATTAGCAAACGATTACTGAAAAAGCTGTTGGCGTGAGACCAGAGTGGAGCTTTGGCTGGACCAAAACTTTTTAATAAATGACAAAAGGAACAAAACTTTCATTATTTCTGACAAATTATGTTCTCTGCTATTCTCTGAGGAGTGTCTGGTGTTTCCAGAGTTGAAGCGGGTTTAGAAGGAAAGTTCAAGCAATAAATCCTATCCAATTAGGTTCTGATTTTGTTCTGGGCTATCGCTGTATACCAGTTTCATAACAGTGACATGGCCATTTCCAGCATTTTGAAGAGCAGTACTGTGGTAAGGATGAACCAACTCCAAAAAGGCTCACATGCTTTATCTGAAACCGAGAAACTGAGAGTCAGAAGCCTCTAAATTTTAATCCTGACTTGGTTACTGACTTGCTATGTATTCTTGGCCAAATCTAGACCAAAGTTGTTCTAAGTGAGACAAGCTAGAACAGACCAGGGTCACCCAATAAGGAGAAGACATACAGGACCACAAATGGTCCCAAAAGGGCCCAGGAAGGCCAGGCTGCACTAAGGTTCACCTAAGAAGAGCTGCAAGCAGATTGGGGTGTCTCTGAGTTCCTGGGGAGAATGGGAGGAACCAGTGCCAGGGCAATTTAGCTGGAGACTTGGGTGACTGATGTGTCAGCCCAGAACCTGTAATTAACAATATTACCAGGAACCTTGTGAGAGTGTAGTGTAAATATTGTTTCAGCAAGTGAATTGGGAAGGATTTATATCTGAAGTCTAGTAAGTTCCTATCTTGATAATTTGTCATTAATCCTACATAGCAGTTACTAGAAATGTGTGTTCTGTGTAAAGGCTGAATCGACTGCCAGAGTAAAATGGTCCTGTATGTAAAGGTGGTCTCCTTTTATCAATAGTGTTTGCATAGCCAGAATAGAGGCTAAACCCTTTTTCTTCCCAATTTGCCCTCACTTCAGATGTGCATGGTTTTAACAAGGAGATATATTCATGCCACTCCCATACTAATCAGTGTGACAGGCAATAGTCTCTCCACCATCCCAACCTGCTTATGATCTGTCTCCTATCTATGTCTTTAAACTGTCTTTAGAAAATACTGTTTTCCCACTTCCCTTTAAGTCTTCTTTAAGCTTGAAGAGGAAGATCTCTTACATGACAACTCTTCAGGTGACCACTGTAAACATCAGATGAATTTCCATATTCCTTTGTCCACCTACTCAGAGAACTTAACTCTACAGATGTAAGATTAATGCTGCTCTTGAGAAATAACCATAGAGATTTAGGCACATGTAGTTAAAACATGCCTGGGTGGAGCCTCTCTCTGACTGATAAACTTTATTCCTCGGCTTTTGAAAGCTTTAAACTTGTGAGATCTTCAAGCAGTTTCCTAATGAGGAAGAGCCTTTTTAAAGCACTGAAGAATTGCCAGTTAATAGTGGAGGAAATTATGATCAAATAATTGGGGACCATAATAAGAGTTAAGGGAAGAGAAAAATCACATTAATAGGTTTTGTAACAACCTCCCCCCACCCCTACAGTTTAATTCACACTAATAATAGTTTTAACAGGAAGGGTGATTAGCCATTGGAATAAATGACCAAAGGAAATAGTAGAGTCTATGTCTTTTGAGTCTTCAAATCAAGATGAGATGCTATGCTTTAGGCAAACAGATTACTGGATTCAATAAAAGGGTAACAAGGTGAAATTATATGGCCTGTATTATACAAGAGGTCAGACTAGATGATCTAATGACTCCTTCTGGCCTTAAAATCTATCTATAGAGAGACTCATTGTGAATTGATGACTTTTGATCCTTATCCAATGGAAAGACTCCCAGTGACTTTAATGAGTTTTGGATCAGGCTCTTACTGAATTGCTAACTCAATAAACACAATTAAAATAACCCCAGGATTATGCATCAACAAGTTGTTGATTTATTTTGATACATTTACTGCAGTATTAATTACAGATACTTCATAATGTACTTTTAAACATCACGTAGTATAGTTTATAAAAATAAGGACATCTTAGCAATATGGGAACTCCCTCCAGCCTCTCCTATGAAATCTTTGCTTAGCCGTGTGGGAGAGAGATTCAAGTTTTATAGGGATCAGCAAAGTGAGGGATAAGTGAGGTGCCACTGTACTATGTCTATGTTTATAATTTGACAGTACTTGAACTGTATTATTACTATCCTGTGCAGACTGTAAGCAAGAAATGACACTGAATTGATTTATAAAGTCCTGTCACAGTTTAGGTCCTAGAATCCTAGCTACCTAAGAGACTGCATCTCTCTCCTTAAATATAAGGTGACCATATGTCCCATTATGGCCAGGATAGTATCGCTTTTAAGCTCTATTCCGGACAGCACAACTTTTTTGGCAAACCTGGGTATTTGTCCCGTTTGCCTGAATATTCCGCCACATCCCTTTGAGCAAGAATGAACAGGATAAATGCCCAGTTTTGCCAAAAACATTATGACGTCCGAGACGCCAGCTCAGGCAATCAGCAACGCCAGGCGACTTGGGCCGCCCTGAGCTTGGCAGGTCTCAGGCCAGCCCCAGGAGCTGGTGGGGCTTTGGCCAGCCCCACGAGGTAGGGCTCAAGCAAGAGGTGACGCCGGACAGTGTCTTATTTTCAGTTTAGGGAAATATGGTCACTCTCCTTAAGTATCATTGCTATCATTACATTAACCTGTAATAATAATGAACATTCATTAGAAACCCCAAACTTGGCCCTCTTTCACCAAACCTTAAGTAATTCTTGTTCAGTGCATGATTTTGGGGGTGATCTCATTGGTTTTAGAAGTTTGGTTTCCAAAAACCTGGAAAATATGTCTATTTCCATCAACTCATTCTTTGAGTTTTTAGGAACATTCAACTCCAGAACTCCAAGTAAAACTCAGGGTCTGCTATATCATCTTAATAAATGACACTTTTTTGATTTGTACTGAGAGCATTTGATAATTGCTAGTTGTCTGGGTGGCCAGTTTTAGATTTCATAGTATTTCCAGAATTATATTTTATAAGAAGAGACATTCTATGCTCTGTCTTAGCCAGTGTTTCTAGATGTTATAAACAGAGAGTAGTCATGGCAGATCAAATTAAATTGTTTATTGTAAGTATTATTTTTTTCCATACACAAAGAGTAACCATATTCTCTCAGTGTAAATTATTTTTATTTTAGATGAATGGAAGCAATGAAAGAGAAAAGAAGTAATAAGATCTCTGAGACAGATCCTTCCTGCACTCCAGCTACTTTTCATCATTTGCACACCAAGAAAAAAGTAATATAAAACTGAACCTGCCTTTTGAAAATGTTTGGCCACTAAAATTAGTTTTAAGCTCTGTGTAGCTTGAAAGCTTGTACCTGCCACCAGCAAAAGTTGGTCCAATAAAAGATATTACCTCACTTACCTTGTCTCTCTCATATCCTTGGACCAACATGGCTGCAAAAATACCACCAAAAAGTTTTAAGCTCAGCAGCTTTCAAATGACAGCTTTTTTTTTCTGAGCATTTATGTTTTTAAGTGTGGTTCTAAATATTTCATTGGCAGTCATTTTTTCTCATGAGAATAATACCACAAGTCTGCTCAAATATCAATTCAGATATTGTGATTAAAGATAATACAGAAAAGCAATAAATGAAGAAAGAGTTTACATTTTCAAGAATTACATGATGACAGTGCCATTGCTTGTGAAATAGCACCATGGTTCTTTGGAGTTTTGTAATACACAGCATTCCTATGGTCATTTTTTTTCCATAATGTCCATTCTCCATAGATAAATTAGATCATCAAATGCCTGTGACTGATTGGTAGTGACCGGTGGCCCCAAACATCTGCACTGGTGGCCAGGGCCACTTTTCATTACTGAGGCTCTGATTCAGCAAAATGCTTAAGCACACGCTTAACTTTAAGCATGTGAGTAATCCAATCCCTCTTTACAAAGTGTTTAAGAATGTGCTTAATTTCAAGGCTAGGCTTAAGGTCCTGTCTGCAAACAAAAAGTTGCAACAGTTTAACTAAATCAGTTTAGAAACCAAGGGTGAAACCCACTGAAGTCAATTCACCCCAATTTAGTTAAAGCAGTGCAATACCCTTGTGAGGCCATTCGTACACTTGTTTAGCTAAATGGTGTGTGTAGAAAAGATTTAAGTCTCATGGGACTTTAAGCCGTGCTTAAGTGCTTGGCTGAATCAGGGCCTAAATTATGAATGCAAAGTTGATAGAGAAAAACTAATTATGTGGTACATTAAAATTATATATCTATCCAAAAACATAGTAAGAAGAACATTATTAAAGTTGCAAAGCAGATGCCAGAATTAAGGCTACCCTCTTGTATGAATGCATTTTGATAGAATCTTTAATTACCCAGGCATATATTATTTTTCCTCCAGGACTATCTCTCATTCGGACTAGTATGGATGGTGTTCAGTGATTTCTTATTGTCCTCATTCATGAAAATGACTGAGCCCCTTTAGATTAGGCTTTCAAAACGTGTAACCTCAGTCATACATAAAGCATAGCAAAATTATATCTCCCCCCTCAAATTTAACCTTGTCAAAGTTTTACAGAACTGAAAACAGCAGATTGAAATGGTATATGTTCACAACCAAATGTTCTGCTCCCTATTGACTTCAGTGGGCTTTGAATCAGGTCCATGATTAATGTTATTCAGAATTATCAGTTCCTAGAAGTAATGGATGAAACTAAGATAGGGCAAAGTTGGGATGAATATCATCAACATTTTCTGGCAGTGAGATCTACTGAACTGTAGAATAATCTTCAAAGTGGGACTGGTAAAAAAAACCCTCATTGCTGGGGATGTTGAAGATTAGACTGGGCAAAGCATTGTAAAGGTACAAGAGATATCAATAATCCTGATTTGGTAGGAAGATGGGCTAGGTGATTTAACAGATCTTCCCCATTTCTAAGGTCAACCTCTATGTTTCTATTTACTTAGACATAGTGAATGCAATCTTTTTTTATTTATTATTTTCTGCACATTAAGTGATTAGATGTGCCCAACAAACTGGTTTCACTTCACCAAAAATCACACAGCTACAAGCTAGCAATAGTTCTCTATGGTTCTTTCAAACATAATATAGTTGTATATATTATTGTATTCTTTCCTATTCCACTTTCAGCAGAGGACTACTAATACTGCAGTAAATTCCTTACTCTTAACTAACCCTTGTGTATATTTTCAAATCAATGAGGAAAAGCTGATATGATTTCACATTTCTGTAAATAAAAGAGATAAGTCACTGCACTGCAAGATTTGCTGGTAGGGATTCTCCAGTTTATACTTCATTTTGGGTCTGTGGCCAATAGATTCCATTAAAAGCTTGAGGGAACGTTCTGATCTCCAACCACAAATAAGTTTCCGTGTATTGTCAGAAAAAATAAACGTAACGAGAACTGTCTTGTCCCATCAAGCTTCTCAATTCCTTTAGAGAGGGAAATATACCCATTTTAACTACCCATCCCTTTGGAGGGCTCTCCCACCTTTGGTCTGAAACAGCCCAAACTGGTTGACCTTCTAGGAAGGCTACAATGCCCATGTGTTCCAGTGGACATTGGAGGAGGCTAATGAATTGGAAGGTGGGATTTTTGGTTGGAGAAACATGCTATGAAGGGTGCCTTTTAATACTCATTAGGCCAACCTACCAATGATTAGTGTGATGGGAGGTTGGGGGTCACATGAGAAATGCTGCTTTTGAGATTTATTTTTGATTGTAATTCTTTGTAGCGTGTATTTTTAGATGTATGTCAAGGGCAGCCTGATGAGCATTCTTTGATTGGAATTTTAAAAAATTGAGGATTAAATTTTTTTTTCAAGGAAGGGTGTGGCAGAGCTGAAAACTAAACTGAAATTTCCTTAGCTTCAGTGCTTTAACTGCAAGAACATCTTTAGCAGTTATATTACCTAATATTTATTATACGCCGGTGCCCTCAATTCTATATGGAATGTGGAGTAGACACAGAACCTGAGCTGTTTCCTTTCAAGTCAATGGAATGCTTGTGTCCAGGAAAGGCCCTCTGCTCTCTTGTGTATTTGTTATAAATATTTGTGGTAGTAAGCACCAGAAGCTTGATCCAAAGCTCACTGAAGTGATTGGGAGAATTCCCGTTGATTTCAATGGGCTTTGGTTCAGTCTCGGAGTGTTTGTAAAATCTTGCCCTATTTAGGAAAAAAAATTTTCTGCGAACTTCATTGTGAGATTTAGGACTTATCTAGAAAAACAACCCAGATGCTGACAAAAGAAAAAAGTATTCAATAAAAAATGAGAACATCTCATACAAAACTTCCAAGCAAATCATTACCAAATTTGAAAGTACCATGTCGTTTGAAACTGTGGAATTTTCCCCCCCTCCACTGAAGTTAGGCTATGAAAAAAGGTAGGAAACTCATTTAGAAGTGGGAGCAAAATCAACATTAGAAAGTTTTTGAGTAATCAAGTAAATGTGCTTTTTTTCCCTACCTTTTACATCCAGATTCAATGCTGGTTTTGAAATCATGCCATTAAGTCTCCCATCTGCTAATGACAGTGCTTTGGCCACTGCAGGACAGGTTGGAACAGTTTGAAATAACATAATGGATGTGCTACTCCACTGATACAGCTGGATACCTTTTAACAAAAGCCTCTGCTTCCTTTAAAAAATAAAAGAAGGAGAATTATTAATGACTTGGAAGGAATCTAAGTAAATTAAAAGGGGAATGTATAATTCCATTTAATAATATTTAAAAGAATCCTGTCAAGGAGAAGGAAAAATTGCCAGCAGGTTAAAAAGGTAAAAGAGATTTCTAAAACAGCACCATTAAAAATGTATTTTAAATTACTCCCTTTCTGTAAGATTACACTATTGATGAACTAGTCATGGAAAAGTTTACATTTACTGAGAAGTTGTTGGTTTTTAAGATCCCTTCTAATGCTACATCTGTGTTACTTTAATGCTTGGCTTATTGGAAAATCATACCAGTGACTCGATACTGAGTTAGACTTTACAATTACTAGCCTGCAGCCATTTCTTACATGGGGCCTATTCCTACAGCTTGCTAAGTGCAATGAAAGTGCATTTGTATCTACTATTTGGAGTGTCTGTCTTTTCAGAGTCTGACTTCTCTGTGACCTTCCTATGTGCCTCCTTCTAGCTCAGTGAGTGCAGGCAGTTCCTCTTGAGAAGCAATTTTTCACATCTAACACAGAGGAGAAGGTAGGTTTGTCTAGATTAGGAAAGAGATCCATGTTAGCTAAAATGTGTGAGCTAACCCTGACCTAACCTCACCCTTTTTTTGAATCCAGAGTTCCTCAACCCAAACTGGCACAATTTGTCCCTCTGTGTAGCCTGCAAAGCCACAGTTCTGACACCTATAATTTGCCTAATTCACTGAAAAGATGTTATGTTTTCCATAGATAAGCAACAGACATGTATTTTCAGCCCTGATAACTTTTATTTCAGATTCAAAGAAATAACAAATAGGGCCAGACCTTCAGGTGTAAATCAGCTTAGCTCCACTGATGTTGGCTTTGCTACCCTGGCTTGGACGAGCTGAGGATCAGGGCCAGACTCTCCAGGAGAAAGTGTGACAGCTGCCAAGTGGCCCATACCCAGGACTGAACTGGGGACCTCCAAAGCTAAAAATGAGTCTATCCCATAGTGTGAGCTGAAGATTCAAGCTCTTGAGAGGAGAGCTGTAACAAACATACATCAGCTGTGGATTGGGCACAGAGGGGGACACAAAACACACACTCGCCAGTGGGTTACATAATTCGTCTGGATGGAGGATGCTTACTCCAAGATTCTAAGGCCCATAGCAATTCTAATCTCAGGCCAGCCATCACATACATGATGGTCACCATCTTGGAGGATGCACCAGAGATTGAAACATGGAGTATTCCCAGAGTAAGAAGTATGATCATCTACAGCTTGGGGTAGCTCTGGAGTTAGGAGGCTTTACCAGACTCACAACCTCTGTGGATTGCACACATTGAGGGAGACATAACACCACCAGTCAATTACAAGAGCACAGTGTGTGTGACTCCCTCAATGTGTGCAATCCATGAGGTAAAGCCTCCTAACTCCAGAGCTACCTCAAGCTGTAGATGATCATACTTCTTACTCTGTAAGAACCCATCTTGGTATCTGTAGTAGGGCGTCTGCCCCACTCCAAGGTAAAAGGGATTATGAGCAGCTGAGGAAGGCTGGTGAGGTAGTTGTACCCAGGTGTAACTGGCTTAATTAGGCCACAGCTGGCCAGGATAACAGGGCTGTGGGGCCAGGAGACAGAGGAATCTCTCTCTGGCTTTGGAGAGAAAGAGACCTAGCTGCCTGAAGGAGCAAAGGGTACCTTGGACAGAGCAGTGCTGGGAAAGGGCAAGAGGAGCTGGGGATCTTCAGCCTAGCAACTCCCCAGGCTAAGGCCTTAATAAGGGCCTACACGGGTACTGGGGCTGGGAGGTGCAGCATGGGAATAGGCAGAGGCAGCTGGTCCAACCCCCTTGTCAGTGATGAGCGGCCATGACAGACTGTAGTTTTCCCCAATGAAAAGTGGGTAGATGATGTCTGGCAGTAGACACTGAGGCAAGGTGAGTGTAGAGGGTTGGGGGGTTCCTCTGGGAAGGGAGACCCAGAGTGTAGGGATACTGCTTGGGCTGAACCCTGAGGTAAAGTGGCAGCGGGAGGGACATGAGGCCTGAGACAAGCGAGACACCGGCCAGCAAAAGACACTCCGCAGCTGCACGAGAGCTAATTCCTAGACAACCAGCAGGAGGTGCTGCTACAGTATCAAACAAAGGAAGCAGATTAGCTGTCTCCCCAATTTATCCTAAAGGATGGAGGAAAGAGCTTTGTAGTTATGTACCTACATAGACCACAAAATGTGAAAGACAAAACACAATTTGCATGACACAAGAGAGTAGACAGGAATCAAATGACACAAAGAAGAGCTCTGTGTAAGCTCAAAAGCTTGTCTCTCTCACTCAACAGAAGTTGGTCCACCCACAGTGTGTATCTAAGAATCAAAAGTGTCGTTTGAGAAGCAGAGCTTCTGATGAAAATTGGCTCCAGAGCTCTGACAATTCCCAAAGGAAGAAAGAGACACATTTCTCTTCAGACAAATTCCCAGCAGCAGAAAGCAAGGACATCACACATTTTACATAACAGAAAACTGAACTGAGCCCAAAAATAATAGATGAATGAGGACTTTCTGTGTGTGGATGTTTTTTCCCCCTTGTTATCTAGTTCACAAGCCTTAAAAGAAAAATAATAATAAAATGTATTTTGATGCTGTTTCCCAGATGTCATGTTTTTCCATTTGTCTTTTAAAACAAGACGGGCTTGTCTTATAACTTTAACATAGAACCTTGTTCAGTATCAAAAAGGAAAAAATTTCATGCATCAGCTTGTTCTATATATGATCCCAAGGCAAGCATGTGACTAGAGATGAGGTTGAAGACATAATGAACAGGTGGTGAATGAAATGCTATCTTTGGTTGAGTCTTAGTTGAAAATTTGAGATGGTTCTCATGATATCTGAAGCAGTTGGTCCATCACTTGTGCAGTCCAGCTGGGAGTCTGATAGATGTGCTGCAAAGTGAATACATCCAAAAGTAGAGCTCCATTGCTATTAGTGGTCAGGACCAGAGGATATTTATCAGAGCTGGTTTTACAAGAAATCAAGTCATGAAAAGACACACAGGTTCCTTTTGGCCCAAATTACATAATTTTTGATGAACAGAGGACAAAAATAAGAATTTTATATTGTTACATAGACAGACAAGGTGGGTGAGGTAATATCTTTTGTTGGATCAACTTCTGTTGGTGAGACAAGCTTTTGAGCTCACACAGAGCTCTTCTTCAGGTGTCAGCTCTGTGTAAGCTCAATAGCTTGTCTCTCTCATCAACAGAAGCTGGTCCAATAAAAGATATTATCACACTCACCTTGTCTCTCTAATATCCTGGGACCAACAATACAATACAATAATGCTGCATACATATTGCTACGCATGCAGTTTGGGAGAAAGAATATGTGATAGAAAAAATTTAATTTAGACAGATAGATAAAATATATCACATTAGACCTGGACTGAGTGTTAACACTTTAAAGTTCGCAATTAATTTCTTTCAGAATGTGCACTGTTTCAAGGATGGGTCCTGTCCTCTGCTGCACTGAGAGAACAGAAGTCATCAAAAGTTATGCCAGGAGCAGAGCATGTTCTCTTTCTTACGCTGGCCACATTTCTCCGATGCAGAGCATGTCCGCTAAAGGGTGTGTCAACCCTAAGTGATTAGAACCAGCTAATGGAGAGCTCTTGCTGCCTCAGATCAAAAGAAAAGCCAAGTGCTCCCTCCCAGACATTCCACCAGCTGTAGGATATTTCATTCAAAAAACATGTGGCCAGGACTTCTGCTTAAGTCATCAATGCAACACTGGTCCTGAATTTCTCATTCAGTTTAGCATCCTCTAACCCAGTAATGTAAGGTACTCTGACTGAAATATTAGTTGACAGGTTTAAATTAGACTCACATGCTTTATTAACTCTCTTCATCTCTGCTTTGGTCTGTGACAAATCCATATCACCAGGTACATTATGTATATTTACTAAACATGCTCCTTCCTTTTCTCAGAAAATGAGGGATGAATGAACAAACTGGTGTGGTTTGAAGCGTTTTATTTTTCAGTATCACTAGCCTGTCATTTTGGAGAGTTCATTTTCACACAAATCAAATGTCAAGCAGACATGGTAAAACTGTTCTCCCTGCTACAAAAGAGGCAATCTGCCAGCTTGTAAGGACTAAATATTCATTCCTCTGGGGCAAATGGAAATGGTCATTATAAGACAATATTTATTTATAAACACACTTGGCCTCTGTCAATTGGATTAGAATATATAGAGGGTTGGAGTATATTAGGAAGATAAAGCTTTCCCATGACCTATATGGGGACTCTGCACAGTGGACACAGATGTTCTGTATTAGAAAAGTTGGAAAATTTATGTCAATGACCATGAAAACCCCAGTCTAAAAAAAAGTAAATAAATAAATAAAGGGGTCACCAACAAAGACAAAGTTAAGACTTTTGGAAAATGGATTTCTCAGGATATTTATGTTTAAATTTTCTATTCTCCTGTTTAATTTTTTTTTTAAATAGGATAACAAATTCTGGACTCAATCACATTAGCGTGTATCCTGAATAACTCCAGTAAAGTTTACAGAGTTGCTCGAGATTTATACGAGCATAACTGAGAGGAGAATCCATCTCACTAACTTTCTAACCATCCATTTCCTGTACTCAAGATAATCAACACAGTGCAGTTTATTCTCCCATGCAGCACAATAAGATTTATAAAGGTAACTCCTAGCACTGCTAATGGGGAATTATGTTCATTCTTCTCATCCTCATTCCATTCCTCACAAAGGTGGGAGAAAAGGCTCTATCACTGTCATTATGAACAATAAAATCCTGTTCTGCTTCATAACTGACATTATTTTTTTAACCAATGCAGAAGAAGTAGCACAGTTTTAAAGTGGGCGCCCAGGAAAAGTAATCCAAAAGTGCAATGATACCAGACTTTATCTCTATGTATCAAGGGCTAGATCCTCAGCTGGTATAAAATGGTGTAGGTCCACTTAAGTCAATGGGCAATGCCAGTTTACACCCACTGAGGATCTGACCTTACATAGCATGCAGACTGTGACATTAAAATTAAATTCATTCTAGTTTAATGCTTTGTACTAGTTCTCAAACCCAGGTGAACTACGCCTTGGATGAAACATTTGATATATCCTAGAACCTCAGACCAGGCTTATGAAAGTCTGTGAAGATAGTCTGAGATTGCACAGCTGCAAACCCAAAAAACAACCAGTTTCTATTAGCTGGCTGCCCTCAGTCTCTCAACAGCACCCATTTCCTCCAGCATGGCTTGGGACCTCTCTGTTATCTCACATATCTTTGTGGAAGGCCTAATTGTCTTCCTCCCTCCCACTCCCTCATGAGGCCATTTGGCCCCATTTCCTGTCTACTTTAGTTTCTCTGGAGGTGCTGGATTCCTGCCTCCCAATAGAGTCTTCAGGAAGCCACCTGGTATGGACCCTGCCTCCTCCAGTTTTTAAAGGGTATTCTGATTTCAAAATGTGCTGGCCCCCTCAGTCATGGAGCAGAAAACTGGAAAATATTCCTGTTTCTTCCACCAATTGGTTCTATTAAGCTAGGACTGAAAGAAGCCTATAATCCTTAGAGTGGGGACCATAAATCACCTGGAATGAGGAGACATCTCTCCCTAGTGCAATTTTGGTATGGAACACTTACAGCTCTTTAAGGATTCTCATAAATGTATAGACTTAAAGGCCAGAAGGGACCATCATAATCACCTAGTTTGACCTCCGGCACATCGCAGGCACTTCAGGTACTTTTCTTGGTCATACTTCACCAGTGCCATCAAGCATTCCTGTTGCACCATTGGGGGTTTCTGGAATTTCCTGCACCTAGAAGACCCTGTAAGGATTCAGGACTCTAGAAGGCACTAAGGATGGGGGAAGGCAACATAGATCCTCCCAGGTAGACCCCTGAAAGCCCTGATGGAGAGAGAGAGAGAGAGAGAGAGAGAGAGAGAGAGAGAGAGAGAGAGAGAGAGAGCAGTCATCTTATTCCTCCCAAACCTAGGGAAGGTGACAGAGGGGAAAACAAAGGTGACACAGCTGCCTGAAATTTCTTTAAACATTGAAATTTTTGACCCCACAAATTAATAACAAATATTTAATTTTTTCCACCATTTTTCTCTTCCCATAGGTGAGCTGTAAAGAATGCAGCTTCATTCTGAGAGTCCAGGCTAAGTTTGCATAGATGGCAATTATTAAAGAACAGCATCCTTTGAGCATCTTTAACACTGAGAGACAAACTACATGATGCCATTTTACAGAACCACTTCCTTGTAACCTACACTTCAACTTCTTATCCAGGATTTTTACAATTATAGCTGGCAAGAAACAGATTACTTGGAGCATCTTTAACCCTAAAGTTTAGGAGAGTTTGAGCAGTTCCCACAAGCCCTCATCTGAAGTAAATGGGTGTTGTTTCATTGACATCAGTTGAGAATTTGGCTCCTTGACTTTTGGCAAGGATCTCAACAAAGGAAAGAAATCGGATTGATTCTCATCTGCTACTTACCTTGATGGTAAAAAATCAGATGCTTTGCACCTATATAACACATCTCATTTGAGTTTCACATTACAAACACTCATTAATTGAATCTCTTATCAGCACTGTGAGCATTAGAGTAGATAAGTTTTATTTTATTATTCCTTGGACCCTACTTGACCTACCCTCCTCTTATCATGGCCAAGCAAGCTATATCCATTTCAAATTCCTTCAGCAAATTCTCTCTTCTCTTAGGAAAGAGGACAATCCTCAAACACTCTGTTTCCTTTTTTGACTCACAGCTCATATTTGCTTCCAGAAATATTGGTCCCGAACTTCTCTTCTCTTTCACATCTCCTGTCTTTATGTAAGCAGAGTCAGGATAAGCTCTGCCCTGACATCTGGTGGAAAGAATTTCAGAGAGAGTATTTGCATAGGCACACCTACCCTATCCCAGACTGCTGAGCTGTGGGACTGCTCGGTGACAAATGACTCACCCTCAGTTGGGTGGTACTTGCTAGACAAGGGACATGGGTTCCAAACCCAGTGAATTGAGAGAGAGGTTGGGGGCAGGTATCTGTGCCTGGTGGTGCAGTCTCCTTGTGGAGCCAGAAGCACCAGTTCCACCCCCTTCTCTCTCCACTGTGGAATGTCAGAGTTGATTTTTTTAATTCCCTCAAGAATCTAAATACAGGTTACTGAGCTGAATTCACTTTGGGCTAATGGTGCACTAGCACTAGGGCTCCCCTACTAAGAGCTGAGATCACTAAGAGTTGAAATCACTAAAGAGCTGAAATTACTGAGCTGAGAGCACTGAGTACTGTGCTAACTATTGGGGGAGCCAGAAGATATGCTGTGGAACAGAGCGGCTGGTGGAGTGGAGCAGTTGTGGGGACGGCTGGAGCGGATGGCAGCGGAGCGGCTGGCAGAGCGGAGTAGCTGTGGGACGGGTGGAGTGGCCCACAGAGTGAGCGGAGCCGAGCAGTTTGCAGGGATAACTGGAGCAGCTCGTGGAGCGGAGCAGTTTCTGAGGATGGCTGGAGGAGCAGAGTGGAGCAGCTGGTGAAGCGGAGCAGTTCGTGGAGAAGGCGGAAGCAGAACCCACGGAGAGGCAGGGTAGTTGGCCCTGGACCACTTAAGGTGCCCCTTTCTACCCAGGCTGGGGGGGGGGGAACTCTACAGATAAACTCTCGAACTCTGGGGTGGCATTGACAGGAGACTTTTGGGTTGTTGGACTTTGGGGTGATTGGACTTAAAACCCTAAGGGGAAAAAGGACAGTGCCAAACGTACTTGGAGGTGGGTTTTGTTTATGGTTTGTGTTATAACCCTGTTTGTGGTGTTTCTCCAATGGGATGCCGCATTGATTCCTTCCTTTATTAAAAAGATTTTGCCACACTCAGACTCCGTGCTTGTGAGAGGCGAAGTATTGCCTCCTAGAGGCGCCCAGGGGTGTGTGATATGTGAGTGTCCCAGGTCACTGGGTGGGGGCTCGAGCCGGTTATGCATTGTGTTACTGAAATGGAACCCCTGGATACTGAACCCAGCCCTTGTTGCTGCCAACTCAGAGGGGCAGAAGGGTTACATTTAAAACTGTCACTCATCCCCTCTTTAATGGAGACTGTGAATACCAGTGCTTTAACTCCACCTGAAATCTTCACCCACACCTCCATCTCCTCAGGCACTCTGACACAACAATGACGGACACCAGTGTAAGCATCTAGATAAACATATATAATCATTGTAACGCTCTTTGCTTTGGATTCTTTTCTTTTATTGCCACTTCCTATACCTGCATTATCATCTCTCGTCTCTTGCATCAGTGCATTTCATTCTCCTTGAAACTACCAGCCATGTTTCCACCACTACTCTTTGGTCTGATGCTATCCACATCAGACAATGTTTTACAATGTTGTAAGTGCAGGTTTGGGACACAACAAATGCTTAATGTCTTTTTTCTTCTTCTGAAGTGAGATTCTAAGTCTGAGTAACACAAAGGAATGAGCTATTTTCACAGTAGAGTTATTCTTTCCAAGTTCTCAGCTGTCCCTGTAGACTATGGAAGACCATTTCTGCACAAATGGGGACAAATATATTTTATTTATTGCATAGGCTTTCCTATCTGCTACTTATTAGCCACAAGTTCTTGACCCCTAAGCACAGACATATCATTGCTACATATATGTGTTCTCCAAACAGTGGATGACCTATCCCAGAAGCCAGATCAAGATCAAGTATTTCTCTCCAGTTCATGGGTAAAAATCTGACTCAGAAGTGGAGCCAGAAAGAAAAGATGTGTATCCTGTAATCTGTCGTGTTCACAGTGAATACTGTAGGTCTGTTTCCCTGTTTCCCACACGTCTTTGCTGCCTTTTTTTTTTTTTAAGCTAAACTAACACGCATTTCAACAGCTAGTTCCTTGAGAGCTTTAAAACACACTGAGATACAGGCTAACCCATTAACGCCAGCATTGCTTTTCCAAAAGGACAAATTATAACTTGGCAGACAATGAACTTGTTTTATTCCTAGTGCTCCATATGTTGAAGGAATCAATCTAGATGTGTGGGTGGGAAGAGTTCACTAAATGACAACACAATGGCAGTTGCATGAATGAATCGATTAAAAAACTACGTGTCCTTTATAGCAGAGAAGAAAGGGGAAAAAATCCTGCTTTCAGTAAGTTAAAGTTGGACACATTAACCATGAGAACAGCTAATTATTAAAGTTGGCCAGACCCACAAGTTCATATTCTAAAGTTCAGAGGTGTTCAGACCCAGGCTTTTCATTGTAGTTGATCGTACAGAATAGGCCAGATGCTATATCTGGATCCAAACTTCCTCAGGTATTTGGATTTCAGGGTTTCTACTATTATGAATACTGTTTATACTGTAGTAGCACCCAAAATGTGCTAGGTGCAGTAGATATATATAGGAAGAGACCATTCTGTCCCTGAAGTACTTACAATGTAAACAGGCAAAGAAAGTTCTTTGTTAAGGTATGAAGCAAACTGTCTGAGGTGACCGCAGTCCTTGAAGAGAACATCAGCGGAGTAAAATAGGGAAATGTAGAGGCTGTTCATTCCCCTTGTTTCTTCTTCCCCACTTGGTGTTTTTACTTACATCCATTCTTGTCTCTGTTCCCACACCAAGCTGGTGTTTTCTGTCCTCACTTCAGCATTTTTAATCCCCTCCTTTCGAGGTGTCAGGAGGATGGAGATGAATGATGGCTCAAGTAAGGTGCAGTGCTGCTTCATACTATATTTTGAAGACATCTCCTTTCTGCCAGTACTCAGGACTTTGCTCTGCTGCTTTGTTCTCACAATGCAAAAGGGAGTGTCGCACTTGCAGTCAGACCTGTTGCTACACTATTCAGACTCCACCATGTTGCAATGTACATACACACAAGCACAGACCTGCTGATGAATTGCTGAGGAGCCAAGGCTCTTTAAGACCAGGACATCTGCACTAACTGTCTATGCACTACCCTCACCATGATTGTTCATCTCTTTCAGTTAAGTTAGACACTACATCAGAACCACATAACCTGAGAGGATCCACACGCACACTCAGTGCAACTCCACATAGAGGGGAACCTATGCTTTGGACATACTTCCTTCCATCCCAGTAGTAATATTCCACAGGGAATCCGCTGTGTTTGGGCTTTGGCAGCTGGATGCCTCTGGATTACTCTTTCTGCAGCCTGCAAAGCGGCTGGCAAAAATTAACACAGCCCAAGACTGTATTTCCTTGCATGCTTCCCCCACCACGCCATGAAACCCTGTATAGTGGATGCTCAAAGACCAGTCATCATTGGTGGAATTCCGTAGGAGCCATACTGTCTTGGAGCCAGCAGAAGCCCATGGGCCTTGCAGTAGAGGAGAGATATCTGGTGACTACACAAATGACCCTGTCTCCTGCAGATCTCAGGGGATCTTTGAGCTAAGAAAGTAGAAATCTTGGTTTCTTCCAGTGGGATCAAAATACCAACAGAAAGCTCCATAGGTAATGCCAAGTCTCCTGATCTGGTTTATTCATGCCTCGGGGAAAATAGGGCTCTTAGTTTTGAACTTCATGTTGTACTTGTGGGACTCAAATGTACCTAAAATATAAAGTGATACTCAAAAATTCAAAATCTACGTGAACTAAAGTCATTGGAAATGTTTGTCAGAAGGAAAGATGGGCTTGAAATACAGAGTTCAGACCCAAATTTGAATCCAGACCTCCCCAAAGTTGGTACAGTAGGCTATAATGCCCTAGTTTGAGTCCATTACAGAGATACATCCAAGCCACAACGTTCAGATATGAGTCTGGGATTCAAATCTCACATTCCAATCTGGGGCCCAGATCTAGCTGCAGCCCATGTAAACCAAAAAGATATGTTTCATGCAGATCTAATTCTTAGCCCAACTGAACTGATTGTTTGAGCCTTTGCAGTGAACCTATCTCTGTATGCCAACTATAAAAAGAAAATGAACCCTCAGTGGCAGGGTCATATTTAAGACAACTGGTTAAAGTGACCAGATATAATTACATCATTCTGTCATCAAAACATAACAGTAAATTACTGTTGTTTCTTTATTATGATCCTAATGGGAATATATCACAATACTGTAGTTGGATCAGGACAGTTTAACTCTGATAAAGTTGTGGTTCATCCCTTAAACCTTTCCCTTTGTTTGTTTGTTTCCTTTTTTGTTTGCTTGTTTTGGCTTTTTGAATTTCTAAGCTGGGTTCTTTAATTGCTCCCTCTTAGCTGGGAGCCAAAGATCATTTTTAAAAAAAGAATAAATGGGCTGAGAACTAGAACTCTTTCTTGTATTTCGTTCTGAGACTGATCAGTCCAAATCTGGGTCATTTTTTATGACTACTCCTGGTACTAGCTGTATAAAGCCAATTTGTATTTGGAATGGAATACGTTTTGAGTACAAGACAAACATAATTCAGCAGAAAGGGTTTGAGAGAAACAACTTCTTACATGCAGTCAGACTAGAAATACCCTACATGTGAAAGGTCGTCTTGCTGTATTTTGCATTACAAAACATTGCACAATCTTTGCTTCCCCCTTTTAAAGCACTGCAAGACAGAGAGAACTTTAAAAAACACAGTTCTCAGTCTTTTTAGGAGCAGGGCTAATCATTCCCAAACAAAAAGAGATAAGGTTGCTAAGTGCAGTTCAAAAGAAGACATGCTATGAAAACACAGCCATAAACAAACCCTCAAACTTTAAA
This sequence comes from Gopherus evgoodei, assembly GCF_007399415.2. Taxonomy (NCBI): domain Eukaryota; kingdom Metazoa; phylum Chordata; order Testudines; family Testudinidae; genus Gopherus; species Gopherus evgoodei. The sequence goes on along the minus strand of NC_044322.1, from coordinate 241,920,540 downwards.
GACTCATGGACCCACAAGTTAAAGTTACATAGATAGTTCCGACACTAACCTTAACACCCAATTCGTACACACACAGGTCATTAATCAGGAACAGGTTTCAGAGTGGTAGCCAGTAGTCTGTATCAGCAAAACTAATGAGGAGTCATGCATCTGATGAAGTGGGTTTTAGCCCATGAAAGTTTACATCCAAATATACTTGTTAGTCTCTAAGGCAGGGATGGGCAAACTTTTTGGCCCAAGGGCCACATCTGGATGGGGAAATTGCATGCAGGGCCATGAATGTAGGGCTGGGGCAGGGGGTTGAGGTGCGGGAGGGAGTGTGGGGTATGGGAGGGAATGCAGGGTGAAGGAGGGGGCTCAGGGCAGGGGATGGGGTAGAGAAGGGGTGCAGAGTGTGAGAGGGGGCTCAGGGCAGAGGTTGGGATGCAGGGTGCAGGAGGGGTTCAAAGTGCAGGCTCTGGCCTGTCACTGCTTACCTGGAGCAGCTCTGGGGTGGCAGCAGCACGCAGCAGGGCTAAGGCAGGCTTCCTGCCTGCCCTGGCCCTGCGCCACTCCCAGAAGCGGCCAGCACCACATCCCTGGGGTTGGGGAAGAGGGATCTGCTTGCTGCCCTCACCTGCGGGTACCTCCCCCAAAGCTTCCATTGGCAGCAGTTCCCTGTTCCCAGCCACTGGGAGCTGCGGGGGGGGGGGGGGGGTACAGTGCCTGTAGGCGAAGGCAGAACATGGAGCCCTTTGCCCCCTCTCCCAGGGGCCCGAGGGACATGGTGCTGGCTGCTTCTGGGAGCAGCGAGGGGCCAGGGAAGGCAGGGATCCTGCCTTAGCCCCGCAGTGCCATGGGGATGGCAATCCTGCGGGCTGGATCCAAAACCCTGACAGGCCGGATCTGGCCCATGGGCAGTAGTTTGCCCACCCCTGCTCTAAGGTGCCACAAGGACTCCTTACTGTTTTATTCAGGAACAGTTCTCCCAGTTAGTGCCAGGATGACTGCTTGGGAGTATTTTGGACAGCGTGTCAGTGAATGCTTGTTGATGGTAAGACTATTTCCTGGGGTTGTCTAGGGTTGAGTTATGGAGTGTGATTGCTTGAGGGATTCCTGTGGGATGTTCCAGGCAGTACTGGGGAATTACTGATAAGATGAGTTGACAATAGCCAAATCCCAAGTTTTGACATTGTCATTAGTCAGAAAAAATCCCACTGACTTGAAGAACGTGAGCCGGGGGGAAAGAGCAGGAATGTGAGCTGGAATCTTGCCCAGTATCAGGGACATTGCTTGGACAGAAACTAGTGGGGTGGGGAGTCAGAGGTATTCTCTTTGAAGCAGCCAAGTGGAGGAAAGAGGCTGCTGTAAAAGGCTGCATCTTCCATTGTTCCTGCATCAGAAGAATCTTCCCACAGCTGGATCTCAGGCTTTTAAGACCCCTTTATGCTACTCTAGTCCTTTTTCCCAGCATAAAGGAGCCAGAGATGTGATCTCATTCTTTTGTGCTGGTAGAATAAAAACAAAGCTGCCCTAAAACATCAGAAGACATGGATCAATAATTCTTCCATCTAAAAATTTTGAAGTGAGTGTCAACATAAGCTCTACTGGGAAAAATCAGTTGCAAATATAGCCATAGTGTCACAGTCTGCACCTCCATAAAAAAGGTTTTTCTGTATGCACATAAAACTTGAATGAATCCACTAAAAGGTACTTCTCCTCTTGAGAAGGTCAACAACTTAGACTCATTTAGTGTGTTTTGGCCAAGCCATTTTTGAGGAACACGATTTCTAAAGAATAAGTGTTCGAAAAAGACTTTCAAAAAGTGAAGGTGGTGGAATTTTGGAAGCAGCGTGTCTTTAGAATTCCTTGTACGATCACTTCCAAACTTCTCGGGGTGGGAGGGGGGAGGAAGAGGGGAAAATGTATGGTAGGGTAAGATGTGGTAAGTGAAATTTCAGGGGAAAAGATTTAATGGAAAAAATGGAAGGCTAGTTTCAACCTTAGGCTTCGATCCTGCAACTTGAAATCAGTGGGAATCCATGCAGGCACAGCAGCCTATCTGCACATAAGTTGCAGCACTGGGACCTTGAGTTGCAGGACAAGTTCTCATCCAATATATTCCTGTTTCTTTAGATACAAATATTAGATCCGAAAGATACAAATAAACATCAGCCTCAGTGCATAGACCTATTGATAATTCTTTGAAAGGTCTGCAGTTATTTCAGGAAAGTGTATTAGACTGTGTTGATGGAAAATGACCATGACCTGCTGTTTATCATAGAGTTTAAGGCCAGAACAGATAACTAAATAATCTGCACTGAGCCCAATACCTTGTGTCTGACTAAAGCATTTCTTCCAGAAAGGCATCCGGGTTTGATTTGAAGACTCCAAGAAACTGACCTTTTTTTTTTTTTTAATCATTTATTTGCTGTGAGTTTCACCATTGCCTGAGCAGTCATGAGCTTTGAGTAAGAAAAATAATGGGAGGTAATAAATTTTGTAATAAATCCATACTCATCTAAGATTTCATGGGGCTACCTAAAAATGCAAATGACCCTGCCACTTGACCAAAGGAGAATCTCTGGTAGCTGTTTGCAGTGTAGGAAATACATTTGAGGAGTTCTGATTTTGTCCACTAGGGGGCAGTAGCATCCCCCCAACCACTGTCAATACATTATAGTATTAAAAATTGTGAAAAGAAAGATAAAAGATAAGTAGTAATAATACTTGAATTCCAGATGAAGTGCAGCTACAGAGTTCTTAAACTGCAGGAGGACAGGAATATAAAGCTGCAATGACTGAGAGGAAGGTCCTTAGACAGCAGAGAGGAAAAGTGGAGACAAAGGTCCTGAAAAATGCTTATTTTTGATTTCCCCATGTAGATTTAGCTATATATGGTTGGTATCTTGTTCATATATTCATGATTACAGAGAGGTGAGCAAATTTAAAAGGAATCTCCAAGCTATGCAGAAGTGTTAATTAACCAAAATCAATAATAATAATAATATTCTCATGTAAAGCTGATGATTTCCTTAAAGCAATAACACATAGAGCCAGCCATGAATTTTCTCCCACCCCATGAAAAATGTTGGTGTTTTATCAACAAAAGAAAGGGGAGGGAAGAGTCAAAAGCAATTTTTTGACCAAAAAAATGGTGAAACTATTTTCAGCTATGAACATTTTTTGACCAAAACTCCAATAGTAATAATAATAATAATACACTTTGAAATAGAATAACAAAAAGGGTAAAAGGAGAGGGAGCCATTATTGTTTGTTTAACTGATGATCACATGCATTAGTAGCAATTTTAAGAATGGGAAAAAAGAACACTATTTTACTACATGCAGCACATAGGCTCTATGGGCTGCTAGTTCTTTGCTAAAACAATGAGGAGTCCTTGTGGCACCTTAGAGACTAACACATTTATTTGGGCATAAGATTTTGTGGGCTAAAACTCACTTCATCTGATGCATGGAGTGAAAAATACAGTAAGCAGTATATATATTACAGCACGTGAAAAGATGGGAGTTGCCTTACCAAGTGGCCAATTCAATTAAGGAGGAAGTGGACTATTCCCAACAGTTGATAAGAAGTTGTGAGTATCAGCAGAAGGGAAATTACTTTTTGTAGTGACCCAGACACTCCCAGTCTTTACTCAGGCCTAATTTGATGGTGTCCAGTTTGCAAATTAATTTTAGTAACCCTCAGTGGGTTCAGAGGGTAAAGGCCTTAGAATGTGGTGTCAGAGAGTTGCCTAGCAATCTTTCATTCATATTCCAACCTATTCATGATGAGTACAGCACCCTTTGTCAGCCTTTTTGATTATAATGTCAGAGTTGTTTCTGCGGATGGCATTGTGTTCTGCACAGCTGAAGTGATGCTGCTTTAGTTCTTTGCTATCTTTCTCCATGCAGAACTCCCACTGAGTTCAATGATAGTTCCATGCACACCAACAGCATCTGAAAATGATGCCTTAGGAGAGTATCATATAGTAGCTCTGGGAATTCAGCTAGAACATAAGTATTTGGTCCAGATCTCACAAGTCACAATATAGGGTAATCAGTTTCCTCACCAAACTAAGTGCCAGCTAAATGCATTCATTAAAGGTGAATTTAAATATTTTTTTGTCTTGTGGTTTACCTGCGAAGACCTGAGTCTAGTGTTCTGAGTTCCTTTTATGTCACCTAGGGCCAGATTTTTTAAAATGTATTTAGGTGCCTAAAGCTTAAGAAAAGCACCTAATGGATTTTCAAAAGCCCCTAGGTACTTATGTCCCAAATCAATGCGAGTTAGGCACCTAGGGACTTTTGAAAAATCTCAGTGGGCAACTATCTGCACTTTTAGGCACCTAAATACCTTTTAAAATGTGTTCCTATGAGTTTTGCTTCAATAAAAAGTGTGGAGAGAGGCTCCCTATTGCATCTCCACAGCCCATCTACTGTTAGGCTTGTGGCAAGGGTATTTACTTGCCTAAACTGTTACATCTATTAACCACTGTCTTGTCATAACTCAATTATTGTTGAGCAAAGACAAAATGAAAGATATTTTGCAGCTGAAAGGAATGAAAAATCAGCAAACTTCCTCACATTTTTTTTATTAGCTGTGGTGCAAACGTTTGCAGGGGAAAATGTTTAATACAACCATCAGGTAATTTTTTTTTTTTCTGAAGTGAGTGTTTATGCAAAGGAAATGAGACCTTCCGGTAAGTTTGCTTTGACGTTATTAGGAGGTATTTTATGGCAGATATTTACATTGGGCTGAATTCCTGCGGCATCTTGTAAATGCATTTAACACAGCATTTCAGCCCCAGCTGCCAAACGACGAAAAAGCACTTTGTACAGACACCTTATCCATTTTTTTATGATGGCTGTGTGGTGCAATTACATTTCCATCATTCGGAAGGCTGGCTACGTCTCCCTGCTGAGTCATTACTCTCAACAGAGCTTTAACTTTGAGGGCTGCTTCAGAGATTTCTGAAACAATAGATCACAAAGAATGCATCGGAGCCTAGAGTTTCAAGATAATCTTCACATCATTTACAGTTTCTTGACTTTCTTTGGGACGGACTTATTAATCATAAGGATTAAATGAACTACTGTATTATGGTTTCTCTGTGCAAAGCAGTGATTGATTTGCACAGCTGTTCTTAGTCTTGACTCTTAGGTCATGCCTACACTACAGGGATTACAGTGACATAGCCATGGCACCGTAACTATGCTGGCATAACCCCAGGATATAGATGCAGCCTTCAGCAACAGAAGGGGTTTTTCCATCATTCTAGGAACTCCATCTCCCCAAGCGACGGTTGCTAGGCTGACAGCAGCATTCTTCTGTTGACATAGCTGCGTCTACACGGAGGTAACCGTTTAGGCAAGGACTGTTATGGCACTCAGGGGTGTGTATTTTTCATACCTAGTCTGAGTGCTGTAGTTATACTGACCTAAACTTTAAGTGTAGACTAGGCCTTAATTATGCCACCTCCTCCATTGTATTTGTAAGTGCATTAAATAAGGTGCTTTGAAAATCCAGGGCCTGATTCATCAATGCCTTACTTCAGCTTTACACCAGTGACTCAGATATTCATGTCTCACCCATGAACCTGCCTTGGTACTGTGTTTCTCTAGTTGTATTGTGCCACCGTTGATTTCACTGGGCTGACGCTGGAGGAAAATGGCAGGAAATTAGCAGAAAGTGAGATACATGATCGGAGAGCAAACATTTGAGTAGATAAGCATGCTTCTAACCCATGATCTATGTTTACTTGATAGTTAGTCTGTATTGCAGACCAGCTGCACCTGATAAATTTTAAAATTAGACAATCACTGCTCAGACAGGAATATAAAATACAGACAATTAAGATTATTAATTGCATCTGGCCTCTGGCTATAAATGTACAGGATGCAGCACAATTATGACCACAAACTGAAAAAAACTTAATTTTAAAAATTAATTCAGAGTATAAAATACTTTCCTCTACAAAAGGTATTTCATTTGATACTGTATAATACAACAACAACAAGGAGCCTGGTGGCACTTTAAAGACTAACACATTTATTTGGTAAAAAAACCCACTTCTTCAGATAATACATATATACGTATAATACAACATTATTTTATATAGCATCTCTTCCAAACTGAGCCCCTACAGACTTCACCAATTAAAAATCAAAGGACAGTAGAAATAATAGTAATAAGAGCAATATTAAAATGAGAGGGAAATTATAAAATGTAGCCCAAGAAGGATAATATATATTTCCCAAGACATTGATACACCAAAGGCTCCCCATAGCACCAATGCACAATTTGAATGTGCACGCAATCGTACTTTTCATGTGAAAATAAAAGAAAATAATAAAATAATACATTTTACCATCGCACATTTCCTACAGAGATTATGGGCTACACCTTCATCTAGGATAAACTGGTTTAACTCCACTGTACTCCACTGACATCTATACAGGGGTCTTCTAAATCACAGGTTGGTCATGGCATAAATAGCAAATAGCAATTTCACAGCTATTCACAAAAAAAATATGTGATTTCTCTGAAGTGTTTCTCAAACTAGGAACCTAGACCCAAAAGGGGTTCACAAGCCTATTAGGGGGTCACGATATTGCACCCTTACTTCTGTGATGCTGCTGGCAGCGATGCTGCCTGAAGCTGGGTGATGGGAGAGCAGCGGCTGCTGGCTGGGTGCCCAGCTCCGAAGGCACCGCCACCACCACCAGCAGCACAGAAGTAAGGGAGGCAATACTATTGCACCCTTACTTCTCTGCAGCTGCTGTCTGCAGCACTACCTTCAGAGTTAGGCGCCCGGGCAGCAACTGCAGCTCTCTGCTCTGCCTTCAGAGATGGGTGGTCGGAGACTGGTGGCAGTGCTACCCTCCAACAGCAGTGCAGAAGTAAGGGTGGCAGCTGCCACTCTCCACTCTGCCTTCAAAGCTGTGTGTCTGGAGACCATATTTTCACAGTCCATGATGAGATTTTCACAGCCGCGAATTTGGTAGATCCCTATATATTATACATTGTTGTCATAGTATCTTTCCCCAATCTGAACCTTAGAGTCCAAAAGTTGGGGTACCAGCATGAATTCCTCTAAGCTTAATTACCTGCTTAGATCTGATAAGCTGCCACCAATCAGGAATTCCAGTGCCTGATACACTCTGGTCCCCCCAAAACCTTCCCTGGGGACCCCCAAGACCCAAACCCCCTGGATCTTAACACAAGGAAAGTAAACCCCTTTCCTCACCGTTGCCTCTCCCAGACTTCCCCTCCCTTCTCTTCCCCTCCAGGTGTTCCCTCCCTGGGCTCCTGGAGAGATAGACAGATTCACACTCCGTGAATCTAAAACAAAGGGATTCCACCCTTCTCCCCTCCCTTCCCCTTCCCTGTTAAGTACAGACTCAATTCCCTTGAACCTCAACAAGGGGAAAAATCAGACAGGTCTTAAAAGCAAAACTTGTAATAAAAGAAAAGAAAAAAAGTAAAAGTTATCTCTGCAATTTAGATGGTAAAAGTTACAGGGTCTGTCAGCTTATAGAAACTGGAGAAAAAACCTCCTCCAGCAGAAATACAATTTAAAATACTTCCAGCCAAATACACATTTGCAAATACAAAAAACAATCAAAAGACTATAAACGCCTTTCTTACTAAATACTCACTATTCTGAATATATAAGAGACTGTAACAGGGAGATTGGCAAGAAACCTGGTTGCACGTCTAGTCCCTTCCAGGACCCAGAGAGAACAAAGCCGAACCCAAAAAACACAAAGAAAGGCTTCCCTCCACCGAGATTTGAAAGTATCTTGTCTCCTGATTGGTCCCCTGGTCAGGTGCTTGGTTCCCTGTTTGTTAACCCTTTACAGGTAAAAGAGACATTAACCCTTAACTATCTGTTTATGACAATTGTACCACTGAACACACTATTAACTATACTGAAGTAATACCAATTTACACCAGCTGATGATCCAGGTGTATATGTTAACTTAACCATAATCAGAGTTGTGCATTGGAATGTGATTCACAGGAGTTTGCTTTGGCCAATGTGGTTGTTTATATGCCAGGCATTCAAGGAAGTTTGTTAGGGAGGGTGAGTCTGTGAATGCATTTAATACTGTGATGTCTGGGTGTTAATTTATGTGAATGAAGGTTTATTTTCTTGATTTGTAGTGATTGCGTTGGTGAAGTTGTCACTTGAACAAACTTAGCACTAAGGCAACAAAGTTTATTTGGCTGGGGGTATAGTTTGAGGGATCAACTCAGCTGGTGTAACTTGGCTTCAGTGGAGCTGTGCTGAGTCACAGCACCGGACAATCTGGTCCAAGCTTATGAAGGGGGTTACCAAGCCTAAAATGAACAGAAATGCTTTCATGATTCCTTTATTCGTTATTATTAATTCTTATCTTATTATTATTTCTTCTTCAGTAAAAAGAGTTTTAGGATTTAGTTACATTTTTAGGATTTAAACATATCCATTGTGTAGTTTTTCCCCAAACACAACAGTACTGTGCTAGTGAATGAGAACTAGAAAATTAAACTAGATTATTAACATTTTCATTTTTTGGAACCTAAAGATATTTTAAATCTATGTGTTTTATGTTGTTGGCATTAACTCCTCCCCCCGCCAAAGCCCCACTGTTTTGCCTTAATTCACACTGGCTCTTTTTTCTTCTGTTTTTTGTAACTGCATTTTGTAGCTGTAGTTAGGGTAGAAGCCGCATTCTTTCCCACCGTGGGACTGTGTTTGGGATTTGTGTTCAACAACCGACGTTTGGTGGGCGTTTCATCAGCATCTAACAGCTTTTGTGTCACTCACCCAGAATCACACATTCCTGTCACTTTAATAGTAATGTTCAAAACCAGGAAATAAAGTGTTGTTACTGCCATCTAGGGGTGAGTAAAAGTGAGGTGGATGCAAGTATTTCTACCATCCACCAGAATATTTTAGGAAAGGTGGTTTGATTTGGATCATATCCTGCTATAGATGGTTTACATAGCCACATTCTTTATTCTCATAGCCCTGTGAACTGGGTACAAAGGGTTACTTGTCATGACTCCAACTCTACCCTGTCTCATATGTTTTTTCTTACTCAGTTATGATAAATGAACACTGCTCAGTACTTTTGTGAGACGACTCACATGAGTAGCCTTAACAAAATCAGTGGGATTCAGGAAGGCTGTACCAGCTGGTAAGAGTAGTGGAGAAAAAGGCTCCAGCACTGACAGTGATGAGAAATCAACAGTGCTACTCCTGTGAGTTGAGGCTTTGGGTTCAAGTGTAGTTTGCATCTATCAAAAGGGTTTGGCCTGCTGAAGGCTGTCGTTGCTAATCATGCTGATATAAAGAACAGAGCAATACAGTGACAAAATGTAGACCGCATATGTGTACCTGCTGCTGGCACCTTGGATTTCCTTCTCCTGAGGAAACCATCCTACTGGCCACAGCTAAAACATTTATTTCAAGCGGGGTCTAAAGGTTCAATAGCTAGCTGGTGATGGGGAGGGCTCTGAGTTACTACAGAGAATTCTTTCTCAGTGTCTGCCTGCTGGGTCTTGCCCACATGCTAACGATCTAACTGATCACCAACTTTGGGATCAAGAAGTAATTTTCCCCCGGGGTCAGATTGACAGAGACCCTGGGGGGTTGTCATTCCTCTGCAGCATGGGGCCTGGGTCACTTGCAGATGGATTCTCAGTAATTTTAAGTTTTTAAACCATGATTTGAGGACTTCAGTAACTCAGCCAGAGGTTAGAGGTCTATTACAGGACCGAGTGTGAGGTTCTGTGGTCTGTCATGTGCAGGAGGTCAGACTAGATGATCATGATGGTCACTTCTGACCTTAAAGTCTGACTCTGGCTCTACATTTCTGGAGAATGAAGCTCCTTTATTTATGCACAGAACAGCATAGGCAGGACCCATTTGACACTCTCCACACTGCAATGCCAATGTGCCTCCATCCCATCCCGGAAGAATTACATCTAATTGTGAAAGGGTCCATCCAAAATTTGGTCTGCTAATACTGTCAACAACGATGTCGATTGGTTTCATTTGCAATTAGTTCCATTTGTAGTTTTGTGGTCTGGACACTTTTTTACAAGTAACTGAAGTGAAATCAAGTACCACATTTTATACATGCCAGCAAACTACTATATAACGGGAAAGACTTTTTCACTTACTTCCAAATTAGGCTAAATTTGAGGCAATGACCCATAAAGGGGGAAGCTCTGTAATGCTAACAATACCCTGAACTATTCAGCCATAAGAACATACAAATGGCCATACTGGGCCAGGCCAATGGCCTATCTAGTTCAATATCCTGTCTTCCAACAGTGGTTGACACCAGATGCTTCAGAGGAAAAGAATAGAATAGGGCAATTATTAAGTGATTCATCCCAGTTGTCCAGTCCCAGTATCTGGCTTAGGGACATCCAGAGCCAGGGCCGGCTCCAGGCACCAGCATTCCAAGCTGGTGCTTGGGGCAGCAATCTTCAAGGCGCGGCAGTCCCTGTTGTTTTGCCTCCAGCAGCGCGCCAAATTGCCGCTGTGTACAGCGGGGACAATCCGTGTGCCCTTAGGGCGGCACGTGCATATCCGCAGTGGCTGCAATTCAGCAGCAGCTTCTATATTTAGCTGTCCATGGCAGCTTCAGCTAAACATAGAAGCTGCTGCCGAATTGCTGCTGCTGCAGAAACGCGCCTGCGGCCCTAAGGGCACATGGACTGCCCCTGCCATCTGCGGAGGCAATTCGATGGGTTGCTTGGGGCAGCGAAAACTGTAGAGCCGGTCCTGTCCAGAGCATGGCATCCCTGACCATCTTTGCTAATGCGACCGGTAGACCTGTCCTCCATGAACTTATCTAATTCTTTTCTGAACCCAGTTATAGTTTTGGCCTTCATAACATCATATGGCAATGAGTTCCATGGGTTAACTGTGCATTGTGTGAAGAAATACTTCCTTTTGTTTGTTTTAAACTTGCTGCCTATTAATTTAACCAGGTGACTCTGGATCTTGTGTTATATAAAGGAGTAAAGAACACTTCCTTATACACTTTCTCCACATCATTCATTGTTTTATATACCTCTATTATATAACCCCTTAGTTGTCTTTTTTTCCAAGATGAACAGTCCTGTCTTTTTAATCTCTCCTCATGTGGAAGCTGTTCCATACTCCTAGACATTTTTGTTGCCTTTCTCTGTACTTTTCCGATTCTATCTTTTTGGAGATAGGATTCCCAGAACTGCAAGCAAGATACAGGGTGTGGGTGTACCATGGATTTATATAGTGGCATTATGATATTTGCTGTCTTATTATCTATCCCTTTCATAATGGTTCCTAACATTCTGTTTGCTTTTTTGCCTTCTGGTGCACATTGAGTGAATGTTTTCAGAGAACTATCCATGAGGACTCCAAGATCTCTGTCTTGAGTGGTAACAGCTAATTTAGGCCTCAACATTTTGTATGGGCAGGTCCAGACTAGAGCTTTAAATCGATTTAAACAGCTTTAAATCGATTTAAAGCTGTAACCGTCCACACTACAGAGTGCATAAACTCGATTTTAAGGGTCCCTAAAATCGATTTTGGAACTCCATCTAAACGAGAGGAGTAACCCCAAAATCGATTTCTTAAAATCGATTTTATGATAGTGTGGACGGACATCGAAGTTAATGGCCTCCGGGACGTATCCCACAGTGCTCTAGTGGCCGCTCTACACAGGTAAAGGTACTCTACTGCTGGCCAGGTAAACAGGAAAAGCCCCGGGAACTTTGAAATTCCATTTCCTGCTTGCACAGCATGGAGCTCTCAGCAGCAGAGAGTAGAATGCAGTCTCCTGAAAATAGGAAAAGAGCTCCAGCATGGAGCACACAGGAGTTACTCGATCTGATAGCTGTATGGGGAGAAGAGTCAGTGCTTTCAGAACTGCGCTCGAGCAGACGAAATGAGAAAACCTTTGAAAAAATTTCTAATGCCATGCGGGAGAGGGGACATACCAGGGACTCGTTACAGTGCCGAGTGAAAGTGAAAGAGCTCAGACAGGCGTATCAGAAGACCAAAGCAGCAAAGGGCAGGTCAGGCTCTGCCCCCAAAACATGCCGGTTCTACGACGAGCTTAACGCAATATTGGGGAACAGCGCAACGACGAACCCCCCCTTGTCTGTGGATTCAGAGGTGGGCGTCGTGATTCCTGCCACTATGGAAGATTTATTTGATGGCGATGATCAGTATGATGAAGACCAAGAGGAGGAGGCTCCAGCAGAGAGCACAGAGCATTTTATCCCCCCAAACAGCCAGGATCTTTTCCTCACCCTTACTGAGGTTCCCTGCCAGCCATCTCAAGGCAGTACTCCAGAAAATGAAGCTGAGGGACCGTCCTCTGGTGAGTGTAATTTCTTTTAATAAAAGCTTCGGTTTAATGTAAGCCTTTTTTACTGGGTGCTTCAAATCACTACCTGTACTTAGAGTCACTGACCAAGTAGATTAAAAACCTTTCCTAAAACAGTGACCCATGAGGTGGTTTTTAGAAAAGTCTCCATTGCAACAGGGCGGATTCATCCTGCTTGTTCGGGGAACGCGAGAGCAAACCGGGGAAGGAGACCAGCTTTGCCGCGGTTTGCTCTCGCGTTCCCCGAACCACCCAGCAAACCGCAGGGAAGGAGACCTGCTTGTTCGGGGAACGCGAGAGCAAACCGGGGAAGGAGACCAGCTTCGCCGCGGTTTGCTCTCGCGTTCCCCGAACCACCCAGCAAACCGCAGGGAAGGAGACCTGCTTGTTCGGGGAACGCGAGAGCAAACCGGGGAAGGAGACCAGCTTGATTACCAGTACAATCTACTACAGGGATTACTAGCCATTATTAACTTACCATTTTCTCCGGACACGGTCTGTGTGCTCCCCTGACCTGCGTCTGAGCAGAAATCTCTGTCCTCAGCCACAAGCAATAAGTATTAAAGGAATCCTAAGGCGACCTTGTGGTAAAGTAACATGTTAAAGTTTCGGTAACAGGCACAGGTCAGTGAGGAGAAAGACTGTATGCATTGTTGTGTGAAATGTGTCTCTTATGATTCTTTTATCACTCTTTCCAATCCCCACCCCCCCACACACAGCTGCACATTTCTCCAGCCTCCCTCTCGCTTCTCCTCTACGTGGGGGGGGGGTATCATAAGAAGACTGAGGAAAAGGAGGACGCGTGAGGACATGTTCACCGAAATTATGGCAGTAACCCGTACAGAGAGAGCTCAGCAGGGGGACTGGAAACAATTGGTCGCAAAGTACAGGGAGGCTGCCAGTCAACGCGAAGACAGGAGGGACCAACGCGAAGACAGGAGGGATGCCAAAAATGATGTCAGGTGGCAGAAAGATCAGCGCTGGCGAGCAGCAACTGTGGATCTTCTTCGTGATCAGACTGACATCCTCCGCAATATGCTGCAAGAGCTCCGTGGTTTCAGAATGCCCCTACAGCCCGTGTATAACCTCCCTCAGTACTCACCCTGTCCCACACCTTCCAGAACCAGGCGTGTAAGAACGCGTGGGGGAAGGCTCTCTGCACCAGCCCCCTCCACCGCTGCGGACACTCCAACCAGAAAGCTTTCATTAAATTGAAAAGCCCTTTGTGTCCTGTTTTTTCCCTCCTCTAATGATCCAAACTTCTCCCATGGCACCTTTGCCTATTTTTACTCTCAGGTCATGCTATTAAGGCAGTGTGACTGTAGTTTGGTAATGAAGTAAAGCAAGCAGCTTTGGAAAGCTGCACGGAAGCTAGTTATCAGCATCAGGATTTGACAATTGGGGATATGGGTAATAAAGGGAAAACAAAGAAAGCAGCCATACCGTACCCTGGTCCATGAGAATTCTTGTTCTGTCTTCTCTGATGCACTTTCTTCTTTCCAACCTCCCTCCCCCTTCCTCCAAACCTCCCTCGCTCCGTCCCCCATAGAACACTGAGTTATGAAATTTCATGCACAGTATTGTAACAACAAGCATGATGCTTGATTGATGAAAGGGTCTGATTTTAAATAAAGAACACAATTCTTTTAACAAATAATAGTAACTTTATTTTCAATAAAAAAGCAGTTAAGGAAGGTTGCAGGTACAGTGCCTAGCAGCAGACGGAAGCAGCTAATGGTGGAGGTAGGTAATAATTGGGAAATACAGAATTATATGTTTTCCAATGGACAGCTCTCGCAAGTAACCTAAGCAAGCAATTGAGGAATGCTGCAGGGAAAGTATCTTGCAGCAGCAACACCGCATAGACGGGGAGGGCAGCAATCAATTGAAAGGAAAATCAGCATTCAAACTGTACCCTGGCCCATGAGGAAGCTACTTTTCAGTGCTTCTCTGATGCGCACAGCATCCTGGTGTGATCTTCTTATTGCCCTGGTGTCTGGCTGCGCATAATCAGCGACCAGGTGGTTTACCTCAGTCTCCCACCCCGCTATAAAGGCCTCCCCCTTGCTCTCACAGAGATTGTGGAGCACACAGCAAGCAGCAATGACAAAGGGGATATTGGTTTGGCTAAGATCTGAGCGAGTAAGAAGCGTTCGCCATCTCGCCTTAAGCCTGCCAAATGCACATTCTACCACCATTCTGCACTTGCTCAGCCTGTAATTAAACAACTCCTGAGCACTGTCAAGGCTGCCTGTGTATGGCTTCATTAGCCAGGGCATCAAGGGGTAGGCTGGGTCCCCAAGGATAACTATAGGCATTTCAACATCTCCAACTGTTATTCTCTGGTCAGGGAAGTAGGTCCCTTGCTGCAGCCGTTTAAACAGTGTAGTGCTCCTGAAGACACGTGCGTCGTGAACCCTTCCTGGCCATCCCACGTGGATGTTGGTGAAACGTCCCTTGTGATCCACCAGGGCTTGCAGAACCATCGAAAAGTACCCCTTGCGGTTTATGTACTGGGCACCCTGGTGTTCCGGTGCCAAAATAGGGATATGGGTTCCATCTATGGCCCCCCCACAGTTAGGGAATCCCATTGCAGCAAAGCCATCCACAATGGCCTGCACGTTTCCCAGAGTCACAACCTTTCGAAGCAGCAGCTTAATGATTGCTTTGGATACTTCCAGCACAGCAGCCCCCACAGTAGATTTGCCCACTCCAAATTGATTACCGACTGACCGGTAGCTGTCTGGTGTTGCAAGCTTCCATATGGCTATTGCCACTCGCTTTTCCACTGTGAGGGCTGGTCTCATCCTGGTATTATGCCGCTTCAGGACAGGAGAAAGCGAGTCACAAAGTTCAAAGAAAGTGCTCTTACGCATGCGAAAGTTCCGCAGCCTCTGCGAATCGTCCCACACCTGCAGGACTATGCGGTCCCACCAGTCAGTGCTTGTTTCCCGTGCCCAAAAGCGGCGCGGAACGGGTAGAACCTCATCCATAACCGTCAGGAGCTCCAACGTGCAGGGGCCCGGGGTGTCAGAAAACTCATTCTCCAGTTCGTCATCGCTGTCGTCCCCGCATTCAAGCATTCTCTCTTGCATTTATGCATCATGGGTCAGCAGTGATAGAACGAGAATGTGTGAAGTATTTACAGTATTCGCGATCAAGGACAAGAGCAGACCTGGATCCATGCTTGCTGCAAAATGGCGTTTCCCTCACTGCAGCCAGTAAAAACAGCGCGAACTGACTGTGTGCCGTTTACAGGAAGGGGGGGGGTTGAAGCTGTACCCAGAACCACCCAGGACGGGGACTTTGATCCCATCATGCACTGGGGTAGTAACCCATAATTCCAAAGGCCAGGGACCCGTGCAGGAACTGTGGGATAGGTACCCAGAGTGCAACGCTCAGGGAAAAGATGGACGCCAGGGAACATGGACGCTCAACATCGATGTAAGTAGCCCTAGTGTGGACGCGCAAAATCGATTTTATAAAGCCTGCTTTATAAAATCGATTTTAATAACATCGATTTTACCCTGTAGTGTGGACGTGGGCTATGTATAGTCAGGATTATTTTGAAAAGCTTCAAAAACAGACTCCAAGGAGAAACTGCTGAGCTGGAATTGATATGCAAACTAGATACAATCACCTTAGGTTTAAATAGGGACTGGAATGGCTGAGCCATTACAAACATTGAATCTATCTCCCCTTGTAAGTATTCTCACACTTCTTATGAAACTGTCTGTACTGGGCTAGCTTGATTATCACTTCAAAAGTTTTTTTTTCCTTACTTAATTGGCCTCTTAGAGTTGGTAGGGCAACTCCCACCTTTTCATGCTCTCTGTGTGTGTATATATATCTCCTCAATATATGTTCCATTCCATGCATCCAAAGAATTGGGCTGTAGCTCACGATAGCTTATGCTCAAATAAATTTGTTAGTCTCTAAGGTGCCACAAGTACTCCTGTTCTTTTTGCGGATACAGACTAACACGGCTGCTACTCTGAAACCAGTCAGGATTATGTTTTCCAGTGTGCATTACTTTGCATTTATCAACATTGAATTTCATCTGCCATTTTGTTGCCCAGTCACCTAGTTTTGAAAGATCCCTTTGTAATGCTTCACAATCAGCTTTGGACTTAACTATCTTGAGTAATTTTGTATCATCTGCAAACTTTGCCCCCTCTAGGAATGTAAGCAAAGCTGCTAAAGTTACAAACACAGCAGAAAGTGCATAGCAACTATGGAAGAAAAGTTTTACAAAACAACTAAATAGAAAAAAATTACATTTAGAAAAGCAATGACATCAAAAATCCAACAGAAAGAAACTGACACAATATAAAATGTGAGTAAAGATGCTTGGGAATTTTTGAATAAAACATTTTTTCATCAGAAAACAGTGATTCACTAAAACTGAATTGTTTTGTGTGAAAGGGTCCATTTTGCCTAATTTTCCTGACCAAAAATTTTGAGAAAAAAGTTTCAGAATGGTTGAAACAAAATATGTTGACATTTCTCAAATGAAAAATCCCAATTTTGCAGGTCAAAACAACTTTTAGTTTTAACATTTAAATTAATTATGCTACCAAAAAATGGCCATTATCGAAACTAAATGTTCTGAAATTTCCTTTGACCCAAACTGATTTTTTTTCAAATGTTTGGTTTGCAAAAAATGTTGCATTTCATTTGCATCCAAATTCAGGATGAGAATTTATATATATATATATATAAAACTTTTCACTGGGTAAGAAAACCATTTCCTGCCTCGCAAAAAAAGATGAATGCAATCCAGGGCTTCGTATTGCAGGCATCGTATCTTTGGCACTGACTGTTAGAGTTAGTTGAAACATGAAAAAGTGTTTTCACAAAATATATATTAAAATGTTGAAGTTGTTTTCAGATCGAAAAGCTCAAAATAGATCCTGTATGGTGAATTTTTACATTTTTTTCTGATTATTTTTTTTATTGGAAAGTTAATGAAATGGCTATCCAAATTTGGTTTTCAGTAAAGCAAGCATACTCCTTTATGGAGATTCACTGTGGCTAAGATGGATATGGGCTGAACATTACATAAATCCCAAATTTTGTTTGCGCTGCTGAAGAAAAGTGCCTGTAATCTTGATCATTAGAAAAATAGTGTAGAGGTCCTAATTCACTCTGGCCAGTGGTGCATATCTAGTGGAGCAGCAGAGCACTGGAGGTGTGTAATAGGGGGATGGAACCTGAGGCTTGGTCTAGACTATACACGTATTTTGATATTACTAGATTGCTCAGAGATGTGAAAAATTCACACCCCTGAGTGACATAATTATACTGACCTTAACCCCCCTTGTGTAGACAACACTATGTTGGTGGAAGAGCTTCTCCCACCAACATAACTACCCCCCTCTCATGGAGGTGGAGTTATTCAGCTGATGGGAAATTTCTCCTGTTGGCTGAGAGCATCATCACCTGACGCGCTGTAGCGGTGCAGATGCATTGGTGCAGGCGCACCAATGTAAAATTGTAGTGTAGACCTGTCCTGAAACTGAAGAGGGTTTGACCTGCTGGGAAAGGTGAAGGTCAGGTGGCTTTAAAACTTTCTTCATTCAAATGCTATTACTGGGGTGCTGAATCTGAGAATGTGCAAACAAAGCTGCAGATGCACTGCAGACAGAGTGCAAAATAGCCCCCCTTGTCTCAAGACACTTGTCAAACCAGCCAGTTAGCAGGAAATCAAAGGGGTTGTGACCCAGAAGTCATATACTAGCTAAATGGAGGAAGCAGGACCATGAGATCTGTCTGATAATAGCTCTGTTTCCACAGCAGTTTCATTCTTAGGCTGATGCGACACATTTTGGTCTAGTTTTCAAGATATTATAATACGTGGATATCAAGATCAAAATGACTATAAAGGAGGGTAAATTAAGAGATTGGGCAGTAGCAGATAATGTTCAATGTGTGGAAATGTGACTGACATTGCATGGAACATATTTTTTTCTTATGGAGAGGGGATTACTTGCTGTCTTCTACCACATCCTTTATATGAAGGACTCAGGTCCACTCTTTGGTTCTTTTGGATTAAATAATTCAGGCCAGCTCCACCTCTACTCATTCTGCCTTTCTCAGTTCAATTTCCAATTAGTTTAAGGAAAAATTAAATACATTTTTCCCATTATAAAAAGTACGACATCTTAATGTATATACACCCACTTACCACTAGAGGGCATTATACACTTCATTAAATATCAAACAGTCATGGATGTTAAAAATAAATTCACAGGAGATACTAGTATTAGAACTACAAGTTGTGTTCCCCAGTTTTTGGTTTTGTGTGAGTAAGCAGCCAGCTAGGAAGCTAGAGAAGAAGTTGTGCTAGTTTTAGGGTTTAGGGTTAAACAATTTGTCCTTTTTAAGGACAGGTTATACAGGGGAACAGGATTTATCATGCACTACATGTCAGTCTGGAGTTAGAATTGCTCTCATCCCTACATGGAGAAATATATTTCTCTGTTATAACATGACATGGCGGGTATAAAATTACACTGTATTGTACACATTAATTAAGAAACACAGCTCTAGGCTTTACAATTCTACTCTGTTATTCCAGAAAGTGTCACCACTGTTTGACCAAATTCCAACCTATGTCAATAAGAGTGAAGGCTCATATCTGGATTCAGATCACATTCAAAATCCTTAATATTCAGAGGATACTCAAATCCCTGTAGATCATCCAGCTACAAATATCCTTTTACATAGGACTAGGGTGACCAGATAGCAAGTGTGAAAAATTGGGACAGGAGATGGGGGGGGAATAGCAGCCCATATTAAAAAAAAATAGCCTCAAATATCGGGACTATCCCTATAAAATTGGGACATCTAGTCACCCTACCTCTAGGACCCTACCCAAGGCCCACTGGATCCTGGACCCCAAAATGGCTCCCCTCTATTTACAGTGATATTCCTGAGAGAAACGTGATGGTATTTACTTCCCCTTCAGATACAGCATAGTCAGAAAGCAGCCAAGATGATACCCTCAGGGAAAACCTCTGTTCATTGTGCAAGAGCGGTCAAAAAAGCAAACAAAAAGTTTCAATCTATAAAGACTAGGTTGGGAAATAGTACTGAAAATATCATTATGCCATGATGTAAATCCATGGCACAACTTCAGCTGGGATACTGGGTGCAATTCTGGTGACCCGGTCTCAAAAATGATATAGCAGAAATGGTAGGGGGCAGGGGGCAGAGTGTCCAGAGATCGACAATGAGGATGTTGTGAGTTGTTGCCCCTTTGGTCCAAGCAATTAGACACTATTCAGGACCTTGCAGAGTTTGTTCCTGTTAAATACGAGAAATCAGGGATATGAGCCAGCTGTATTCTTTGATGCAATATTAGTAGACAAAGTCTTGTTTCCTTGACCACTGTAGAAACAAGCACAACAGGCAGTTTCCTTGCTCAGAAATCCCCAGAAGCTCTGCCTCTGCTGCCTTCTAGGATCAGAGTCACTACTCTTCTCCAGGCTCTGTCTGTCTCTCACATACACCAGCTGCAAAACCAATATCCTAGCAGCCCCTAGTCTGCAACTCCACACCTCACCCAGGCCATGTCTACATCTAAAATTTTGCAGCTCTGGTTGTTACAGCTGTATTAGTACAGCTGTATAGGGCCAGCGCTGCAGAGTGGCCACACTTACAGCAACCAGCGCTGCAAGTGGTGTTAGATGTGGCCACACTGCAGCGCTGTTGGGCGGCTTCAAGGGGCGTTCGGGGAACGCGAGAGCAAACCGGGGAAGGAGACCAGCTTCGCCGCGGTTTTCTCTCGCGTTCCCCGAACCACCCTGCAAACCGCAGGGAAGGAGACCTGCTTGCTCGGGGGTTCGGGGAACGAGAGAGCAAACCGGGAAAGGAGACCAGCTTCGCCGCGGTTTGCTCTCGCGTTCCCCGAACCACCCTGCAAACCGTAGGGAAGGAGACCTGCTTGTTCGGGGAACGCGATAGCAAACCGGGGAAGGAGACCAGCTTCGCCGAGGTTTGCTCTCGCGTTCCCAGAACCACCCAGCAAACCTCAGGGAAGGAGACCTGCTTGCTCGGGGTTCGGGGAACGCGAGAGCAAGCTGGGGAAGGAGACCACCTTGATTACCAGAGGCTTCCTCAGGTATGCTGGGATACTTATTCCACGGAGGTCAAGAAAAGCGCTGGTAAGTGTCTATACTTGATTACCAGCGCTGGATCACCAGCGCTGGATCCTCTACACCCGAGACAAAACGGGAGTACGGCCAGCGCTGCAAACAGGGAGTTGCAGCGCTGGTGGTGCCCTGCAGATGTGTACACCTCCTAAGTTGCAGCGCTTTAACTCCCTCACCAGCGCTGCAACTTTCTGATGTAGACAAGCCCCCAGTTTAGCTCGCCTTGCGTTTTAGGCCGTTCCTCCATTGTTTGCAGCTGCTGAATTCTTTATGGAGGGACTTAACTGTTCATTCAGCTGAGTCTGAAAGAGTGCTTGGCACACCCACTCACTGTCAGGAGGGCTGTGATTGTCTTTTGATGGCTGCCATTAGCATCTTTTAGCATAACAGGAGGCATGGAAAAGAAAGAAATGGAAAGCCTTCTGTATGAAAGCAATCAGAAAGATTGTCAGTATTGAGAGGAAGAGGCAGAGGGGATGTGACAAAGGCAAACAAAAGAGTGGCTGGTATAGAGCAGGGGGACAGGGTTCTCATTCCTTGTTTCTCATAATACAAAATCATGGGGTCATTTAATGAAGTTGAAAGGCAACAAGTTTTAAACTGATAAAAGGAAAGACATTTTTACACATCGCACCATTAACATGCCACTAGATATCTTTGAGGCTGAGAGCTTCAAAAAGATTACAGAGAACAAAAATGGCCACAGTGGCACACACAAGGATTAAAAGAAAAACACAAAGCCTCGTGATTTGGGCCATAAAACATCTAATTGATGGGGATTAGGAAGACATTTCCCTTTTAGGCCCAATTGTCTACTACAGGCTTTTTTAAGCCTTCCTCTGACACATCTGCTACTGCCCACTGTCGGAGAGAAGATAACTGATGGACAATGATCTGATCCAGCATGCAGTTCCTATGTTCTCGTTTCTAATATAAAACCCTTCAAGAATTAAATCTTGAACATTCTACAAGGATTTTTATTCTGTTTGTTATAGTGAATCTTGTAATCTCTAAATCTCACTGGCAAGAGATATCTTCTTCCTCTCGGGCCCTGACCCCTCAATAGCTCTACCAGGCCCCTTCCTACATGGGTGTCTAGTGTATGAGGAGAGGAAGATCAAAGAAACTGCAAGACTGCTACAGGAAGGAGTGTGTGAGAAGAACCTGCCGCAGGGGACACCTGGCAATGACCCAGGAGTCACTATGAGAAGACTGGATTTTCGTCAATAAAACATTTGTCATTCGGGGGTGTGAAAAAAACACACACTCCCCCCAAACAACAAAAGTTTTACTGGCGAAAAGCACCAGAGTGAACAGCGCTTTGTCAGCAGGAGAGCTCTCTTCTGCTGACAAAGAACGGTGACGCTACACACCTTTTAGCAGCACGGCTGTAGTGGCACAGCCGTGTCACTAAAAGGTGTGTAGTATAGACTCATAGACTCATAGACTCATAGGTCAGAAGGGACCAATCTGATCATCTAGTCTGACCTCCTGCACAAGGCAGGCCACAGAACCCCACCCATCCAATTTTATAACAACCCCTAACCCAGGACAGAGTTATTGAAATCCTCTAAATTGGTTTGAAGACCTCAAGCTGCAGAGAAACCACCAGCAAGCGACCCGTGCCCCACGCTGCAGGGGAAGGCGAAAAACCTCCAGGGCTCCTGCCAATCCGCCCTGGAGGAAAATTCCTTCCCGACCCCAAATATGGCGATCAGCTAAACCCTGAGCATGTGGGCAAGACTCACCAGCCAGCACCCAAGAAGGAATTCTCTGCAGTAACTCAGTTCCCATTCCATCCAACATCTCCCCGCAGACCATTGAGCAGACCTATCTGGTGGTAATCCAAGATCAATTGCCCAAATTAACAATCCTATCATAACATCCCCTCCATATACTTATCAAGCTTTGTCTTAAAGCCACGAAAGTTTTTTGCCCCCACTACTTCCCTCGGAAGGCTGTTCCAGAACTTCACTCCCCTAATGGTTAGAAACCTTCGTCTAATTTCAAGTCTAAACTTCCTAATATCCAGTTTATACCCATTCGTCCTCGTGCCTACATTAGTACTAAACTTAAATAATTCCTCTCCCTCCTTAACGTTAACCCCCCTGATATATTTATATAGAGCAAGCATATCCCCCCGCAGCCTTCTTTTGGCCAGGCTAAACAAGCCAAGCTCTTTGAGTCTCCTTTCATAAGGCAGTTTTTCCATTCCTCGGATCATCCTTGTAGCCCGTCTCTGAACCTGTTCCAGTTTGAATTCATCCTTCTTGAACATGGGACACCAGAACTGCACACAGTATTCCAGATGGGGTCTCACCAACGCCTTGTATAACGGTACTAACACTTCCTTATCCTTGCAGGAAATACCCCGCCTGATGCATCCCAAAATCGCATTTGCTTTTTTAACAGCCGTATCACATTGGTGACTCATAGTCATCCTGCTATCAACCAGTACCCCAAGGTCCTTCTCCTCTTCCATTGCTTCCAACTGATGCGCCCCCAGCATATATCCAAAATTCTTATTATTAATTCCTAAATGCATAACCTTGCACTTTTCACTATTGTATTTCATCCTATTTCTATTACTCCAGTTTACAAGGTGGTTCAGATCTTCCTGAATAGTATCCCTGTCCTTCTCCGTGTTAGCAATACCCCCCAGCTTTGTGTCATCCACAAACTTTGTTAGCACATTCCCGCTCTTTGTGCCAAGGTCAGTAATAAAAAGGTTAAATAAGATCAGTCCCAAAACCGATCCTTGAGGGACTCCACTAGTGACCTCCTTCCAGCCTGACAATTCACCTTTCAATACGACCCTCTGGAGTCTCCCCTTTAACCAGTTCCTTATCCAACTTACAACTTTCATATTCATTCCCATCTTTTCCAATTTGACTAACAGTTCCCCGTGCGGAACCGTGTCAAACGCCTTACTGAAATCTAGGTAAATTATATCTACCGCGTTTCCTTTATCTAAGTAATCCGTCACCTTCTCAAAGAAGGAGATCAGATTGGTTTGACACGATCTACCTTTAGTAAATCCGTGTTGCAATTCGTCCCAATTACCATTGACCTCTATGTCCTTAACTACTTTCTCCCTTAAAATTTTTTCCAAGACCTTGCATACTACAGACGTCAAGCTAACAGGCCTATAATTACCCGGATCACTTTTATTCCCTTTCTTAAAAATAGGAACTACATTAGCAATCCTCCAGTCATACGGCACAACCCCCGAGTTTATCGATTGCTTAAAAATTCTCGCTAACGGGCTCGCAATTTCACGCGCCAGTTCCTTTAATATCCTCGGATGGAGATTGTCCGGGCCCTCCGACTTCGTCCCATCGAGCTGTTCAAGTACGGCCTCTACCTCAGTTGTGGTAATATCCACTTCCATATCCACATTCCCGTTTATCATCCCTCCATCATCGCAAGGTTCCTCACTAGTCTTATTAAAAACTGAAGCAAAGTACTTGTTTAGATGTTGGGCCATGCCTAGGTTATCCTTAACCTCCACTCCATCCTCAGTGTATAGCGGCCCCACTTCTTTCTTTATTTTCTTCTTATTTATGTGGCTGTAGAACCTTTTACTATTGGTTTTGATTCCCTTTGCAAGGTCCAGTTCAATGCGGCTTTTAACCTTCCTCACTTTATCCCTACACGTTCTGACCTCACCAAGGTAGCTTTCCTTACTGATCCTGCCTTTCTTCCATTCCCTGTAAGCTTTCTGCTTTTGTCTAATCCCCTCTCTGAGTTGCTTGCTCATCCAGTTTGGCCTACAACTCCTGCCCATGGTTTTTTTCCCCTTTCTCGGGATGCAGGCTTCCGACAGTCTCCGCAGCTGCGACTTAAAGTAATTCCAGGCCTCTTCCGCATTTAAATCCACTAATTCCTCCGTCCAATCCACTTCCCTAACTAATTTCCTTAACTCTTTAAAATTAGCCCTCGAGAAGTCAAAAACCCTAATCCCAGATCTACATTTGTTTATCCTTCCGTCTAGTTTGAACTGAATCAGCTCATGATCACTCGAACCAAGGTTGTCCCCTACCACCATTTCTTCTACGAGGTCCTCACTGCTCACCAACACCAAATCTAAAATGGACACAGCCTAAGTCAGAGGGACATTATATTTAACAGATTTTACTATTGATATGTACAGTTTCTACCAATAATTGCATCACAACAAACAGTAAATATTTCTCCAAAATCTAACTGCCTAGTTATCAGTCAGTTTAAAGACCCTTGTAAGACAATTTGTAATAGTGTCATCTGATGATTCCCAGTTATGTTACACATTACTCTTCAGAAGCAGTTGCTAACCCATTTGCAGATCTACACGGCTTCTTCCTTGACTCCGTTTGCTTGGCTCTGCCTTTTGTTCTACATCAGTGCCTTACAGGTACTTACTCCCCACCATACACACAAACTTCAGCATAATGCTGTTCTGTTAAGTTCATTGGGGAATATTTGGAGGTCCTTTTATTCAGTAAGGACTGGCAGGACTTGAACCTGCATTGGCAGAGCCACCAGATACCAACACTCAGCAGCAGCTGTAACCCCCCACGGACCTGCAACCCACAGCAGGACATCCCATCCCAGAGACATGATTGACAGCTGCCTTGAAGGCTCCTGATTGGCCCCCCTTAACCCTACCTACATGCACAGGGCATACCAGGAAGTGTCCAGGCAACAATGTGGATTACCAGTGACTGAGTTTCCATGACAAACACTACTCCGGATCTCCCAGCATTGGCTTTGGCTCTGACGTGGATTTTGATCCTCGCTTTGAACGTGGAAACTTTTGACACAATTCTGACCTCTGGTACTGACCTTGGCCTAGAAACCAGACCTCAAGCTGCTCGAGACCTGCCTCAGGATCCAGACAATTTCTTTCTACGAAATCCCAGCCTTCTCCCTCAGCCTTGCTCAGGAATTCTGTTTGCCTACTGCTAGTGCAGGTTTGATGAGTTCTGCCCTGGACATAATCAAATCAATGATAGCATTCTCATGAGGAAGTGGAAATATGATATCAAGTTAACTAGGTATTTTTTTCTGCAGGAAGGGAAAATATAGATGACTGTTAAAGTTGTTTAATTTAGGAACGTTGAAGAGAGGTTGTTTACCTGTATATTCTTCTTCTCCTTTCACCAACAGAATATTTTATTTACTAATAGACATGTACAAAAATGCCAGTGGCTTGGATATGAATGGTACCTGCAGGTACAAACTGGATTAGATATTTAACCCAGTGATATTTTTGCTCACATGTACATGGCTGATCTGACTGTCTATTTGGTTGTAAGATAGAATTTCCCCATAGGTCATGTTGGCTCACAGAAAATCTTTGGCTTCCAAGAACAGGCCTGAAGAGATACACTCCTCCAATCATTGAGTCCTTGTCCCTGTATGGCAGAAGCTTCCACTCCTGGAATGATGACCAGTGCCTTAGCAGAGGTGTATGGCATTAAGGTTCTGGAAGATACTTTGTGGACTGACTGTGGTAAATGTCATGAAGTGGAACAAGCCAAGCACAGCTCACTTTGTCAGCTGGGCTTCTGAGCTGCTTTCCTAGGAGCATCAATACAGCCCTAATAATGTATTTTAACCTGAAATGGTTCCTGGGTCTGGACAGGTTGGCCTGTAAGGAAGTTCAGAACTTTCTCGGAACTTTTTTTGCTGTGTTTAGCATTGACGTAAACCCCTAAAAGGTACAGTATAATATAGCTCCTTTCTGGCAAGCCTGTATCTTCACTTTCTAGCCAGCAGGTGTCAGTGGTAGCCTCAAAGAAAAGTTGAGATCAAAATTATGCCTGCCTGTGTCCGCAGAAAATCTGTAAAGAAAAGCACTGATGTATTGCTCTCTTTACCCTCCTCGACTCAAATTTTAGTGGGTTGTGCTGGTGCTGAGGAAGTTCAGAAGGAAACAACATTTTCTTAAATAGCTTTGAATAGACACAAGTTTCCTACTGTACTACATATAGGAACATACATAGCAGTAAAGGAGGTAGGACTGGAAGAGACCTCCTGAGTCATCACACCCATCCCCGGCTACCACAGGCTCTGCCTTCAGATAATCCTATTCATAAATGTATCATCTGAATTAGCCTTTACCCCATTCGTGAATAATATGGAACTGAAAACTGGTAAGTGTAACTTTAAATTACTGTCAGATCATGTTTGATTCCTCCGTTAACAAAGCTGTAATTGAAGATTTATCACTGTGCATAAGTCCTGAGTCATGACTTTCCCCCTTTGCAGACTGCTACATGCCACCCTACTTGTACACTCATTTTTTATCACTGTTAAGATTATTAAAACAATCTCTAATTTCCCCTTCGCCTCACCAAAGACTGAAAGCTATTTAAAGGAACCAATTAACTCATTTAAGTTCTAGTCTTCAGTTAATAGCATAGTTTATTTTGATACCATAGTGCTTGAACATTTTCAGTTACCATAATCCATTGCCTCGGTAGAGGGGAAAGCTATCACTCAAGTAAAAATGCCACATCTCATTCAGCATCAAATAAAAAATGATCATTTGAGCCCTGTACCTCCTGATTGTTTCACAGCCCACTGGATTGTCACACAATGCGGGACCACTTGCACCTATCTCTGTGTGTACACATCAATCATCCACTGGTTCCAGGAAAGCAAGTTATAAAAATCGGCAGGCAACCCCAAACAATCCTGGGTGAATCATTTCAGACCTTCCTTTGTTCAGAGGGAAACACAAGGGGACAATGGACAGATGTCAAATTCTAAAGGGCAGCATCTTTACAGATCACCAGAATTCATAAGCTGTCACCTGCCCTGTGCTGGAGACCCATCAACACCTGAATTTCTCCCACACACGGCTCTCTCTCCTTCCTTTGTATTCCTGCGGAATGATGTCACACTGAAGTGCTTTCTTTCACAGTAGTGAAAAACACACACACAGACACAGCCTATCCCACACTGAAAAGTAAGAAAGGTGGTTACCAAATGATGATAGAGGGGGGAAATATGCATTTTAATAAGTAATTTTTTCTTTATTAAACCATTATTAGATTAAATTGTGATCTGAGCAGGAATGGGACCAGGAGAGTCTTAAATAAAGGCCATGATACTTGATAGTGAACTGGAGAGCTAGAACAAAACTGGACCGTCAGATCCAACCCCCATTCAATTTTCACAAGGAGGGTGTCAGTCAGAGTCCATGAATTCAAACCTGCCCCATGAGAGTGATTCTGACTCAGATCTTACACTGGAAGAGGCCAATTTTCCACTCAGTCAAAATCTCATGGGAAGAGTTGCTTTCAAGAGATTTTCGTCCAAGATGGAGGAAATCATACAAAATTGGTGAGATTTCCACCATTCAGTCACTCTAAGCAAGATTTCTGCTGTTTCTGGCTGCTATTGTTTGAGAACAAATTGTGAGATTCCAATGCCATTTAAGCCCTGCTTGGCCTGAGACCAAAACTCTAGCTAGCCCTAAACCTAATTTCAATGCACAAATGAGCCCTGCCTCTGGCCATGTCTAGTTAAATACATCTTGAATAGTGGAGGCACAAGTTACATGCCAATTTATTCCAAGTTAATGCAGTGGCATCACTACCACAACCATAATGAAACAGCTTGACTAGTATGAGCAAAGTGCAGCAGCATGCTTAGCATGACAATGCATTAAGTGTGACTACTCATAGACTTTAAGGTCAGAAGGGACAATTATGATCATTTAGTCTGACATCCTGCACAATGCAGGCCACAGAATCTCACGCACCCACTCCTGTAACCAACCCCTAACCTACGTCTGAGTTACTGAAGTCCTCAAATTGTGGTTTGAAGACCTCAAGCTGCAGAGAATCCTCCAGCAAGTGACCCATTCCCCATCTTGCAGAGGAAGGCAAAAAACCATCCCTTGCCCTGGAGGAAAATTCCTTCCTGACCCCAAATATGGTGTTCAGTTAAACCCTGAGCATGTGGGCAAGACTCACCAGCCAGACACCCAGGAAAGAATTCTCTGTAGTAACTCAGATCCTACCCCGTCAAACTTCCCATCACATACCACTGGGCATACTTACCTGCTGATAATCAAAGATCAGTTGCCAAATTAATTGCCAAAATTAGGCTATCCCATCATAACATCCCCTCCATAAACTTATCAAGCTTAGTCTTAAAGCCAGATACTCCATACCTATTACTGTTTGTAAGGAGGTTGGGGCAGTTTCTGTATGTACAGTAATAACTTGTTACCATGTTACAGTTCATTGCATGTAGATCCTTTGTAAATTCCTGTGTTGAAGCACTTCAGTCAAGTCACGTGGTTTGAGAGATTTACAGGAAAGCTAATTCAGTTCCTGTTGAAGGACTGAGGATGTATGTCCATCCTTTGAGTATAACACCTGCTCTGTGAATCTAGGCAGAAGATTGGAACAAAGGGCTTGTCTACATCAGAAAGTTGCAGCGCTGGTGAGGGAGTTACAGCGCTGCAACTTTGAAGGTGTACACATCTGCAGGGCATCACCAGCGCTGCAACTCCCTGTTTGCAGCGCTGGCCGTACTCCCGTTTTGTCTCGGGTGTAGAGGATCCAGCGCTGGTGATCCAGCGCTGGTAATCCAATGTAAACACTTACCAGCGCTTTTCTTGACCTCCGTGGAAGGAGGAAGCCTCTGGTAATCAAGCTGGTCTCCTTCCCCAGCTTGCTCTCGCGTTCCGGGAACCCCGAGCAAGCAGGTCTCCTTCCCTGCGGTTTGCAGGGGCTCCGGGAACGCGAGAGCAAACCGCGGCGAAGCGGGTCTCCTTTCCCGGTTTGCTCTCTAGTTCCCGGAGCCCCGAGCAAGCAGGTCTCCTTCCCTGCGGTTTGCAGAGGCTCCGGGAACGCGAGAGCAAACCGCGGCGAAGCGGGTCTCCTTTCCCGGTTTGCTCTCTAGTTCCCGGAGCCCCGAGCAAGCAGGTCTCCTTCCCTGCGGTTTGCAGGGGGTTCGGGAACGCGAGAGCAAACCGCGGCGAAGCGGGTCTCCTTTCCCGGTTTGCTCTCTCGTTCCCGGAACCCCGAGCAAGCAGGTCTCCTTCCCTGCGGTTTGCAGGGGGTTCGGGAACGCGAGAGCAAACCGCGGCAAGCTGGTCTCCTTTCCCGGTTTGCTCTCCCGTTCCCCGAACCCCCCCCTTGAAGCCGCCCAACAGCGCTGCAGTGTGGCCACATCTAACACCACTTGCAGCGCTGGTTGCTGTAAGTGTGGCCACTCTGCAGCGCTGGCCCTATACAGCTGTACTAATACAGCTGTAACTACCAGCGCTGCAAAATTTTAGATGTAGACATGGCCAAAGTTGAATATTGCAGAATGGTGCAGGCAAACATTCCTGTTCTGAATGGTTCATGGATTCAACCATGTTTGCATCCCTTGTTATTTACCATTCACTATAAATGGGTTTGTTTTTCACATAAATGTTTGGGAAATGGCTGTTCTTTGTACAAACACTTGTATTCATGTGTGACCAAAGGTATTTATATCAGAGCAAGAAAATGTGTTGTTCCTCGTTTGTTATTCCTTGCTTGTTTTTTAATAGTCGTAGTTATCTTGTTTTAAAAAGTGTTTCAGTTGTCCAATCCAAGAGAGGAAATAATGCTTCAGATTACCAGTCCCACACCGTGAACAAAGAGTGGAAGTGAACAGTGCATTAACAACCCTATAGTCTGAAATTTGTTCGTAATAAACTGTTTTGTTGAATCTTTTCGCTTTATACAACATTAAGAACATAGGAAAACCACATGGACACATCTTGGTTCCAAGTAACCACATTTACTATACTAGCTACATATACACACTGCTGCTCTCTCAAGTTCTTGTGATTTCAGCAGAAGTCCACAGGGAGACCTATGAGAGGGATCCTAACTATTTAAAGGGATACTACCCAATTCCTATATACTACATATTTGCCAAATAATTCTGAACGACGAATAAATAGGCTTGTTCAAAATCCTCACCCAAAGATTCCTGCCATCTTGGACTATAATTGCATTTAGAAGAGATAATTTGACTGATTTTTAATGGCTGCAATATCCTTCCTGGTTCTTTTTTAAACAACTGCTCACATCCAACCCAGCCTTTTCCCACAGCCACTAAACAATCTCAGCCTTTCCCCCTGGGATGTATAGCTTATTCTAAATTGGTGTTATAGGGAAGAGACAAGATGGATCTAATGCATAATCTGTTTCAGATATTAAATGACAACCCGAAAGATGGGCAACTGCTTTTCACTGGAGGATTCAGCTGTCTGGATAGGAAATTTAATGAATACAGAAGGGCATCAAATTCCTCTTTTTTCAATCTTGACCTAATATCTATGCGAACCTTCATCCAATTGGGTAGCATAACATTGTTCCCCAGTGATACTTGCTTTAGCTTAAATGCAACTAGTCCCCTCTTACATGGCTTTATACAGAGGTTTCTCACTGACTCTAGGTAACTCGTTTCTCCATATGAAATGTGTTACTGAGGAGTGCCACTCCTCTGAAATCTTATGTTAAGAATCTCTATTGAAAGGACTCAACATATAAAAACTGTAGGAAATGGCATACTGGATTAGATGAATGGTGTTCCTATTACAGTATCCTGCCTCTGACAGTGGTCAATACCAGATGCTTCAGAGGAAAGTGTAAAATCCCTATAACAGAGCATTATGAAATAATCTACTCATCTAGGAAATTTCTTCCTAAACTAAGGCAATTAGAAATTGACTCACATCCTTAAGAATAAGAGTTTGTATCACTCATAATTTGCTTGCCCTATGTAATATAACTGTGGATATTATTAGTCATGCATGTCAAACCTCTTTTGATCTCACCTACCCTCTGGTCTCTGAAATAGTGGCTCATGGAGTTCTACATCTTGATTATGCATGGTACAAAAAGGAAATGTCCTTTTATTAACTTTAAATTTGATTGTTTTTAATTTGTTTATGTGCCTCATTTTATTTTTTTTCCAGTTCTTCTTCAAATAATAAAATGTGTTAAACTATGACAGGAATATACATGGGCTGAGAACAACACAGCTCACAGCAGAGATATTTTGAGAGAATTACCTCAAGTCCTTTGCCATACAAAAGCATTGTTCTAAAACAAAATGCAAGAGACAAGTCTTTAGGACGAGGCTCAGTGCTACTTTCTCTGATTTTCTTAACTAACAATAGGCTAAAACCCCTCTCAACAATCCCACTTCCCACCTTTTTCCCTCAACACCTTTTAGTACCCCCAGCTCAAACTGCATGATAAGCTAATGAGTCAAGCTTTTATAACCTCTCCCATTTCACTCATAACTTTCTTAAAAGGGCTCTCCCCTTTAAAAAGTTCACTTTCCATTACTCTCCTCCACCCCATCACTAGCAATCATTCAAAACCCCAGACAGCTGAGTAATCCCTTGCCTCGTGATTGCAGTGCAGGCTTGTTATAAAAGGATCTCACAAAGGGCCTTCTGTTGCTTAAGAGAACAGTTTTTGGTAGTTCTCTTAGAAGAAGGTAAGTATGAATTAAGTCACAACCTGGGATCTAATAAACACCTTGGTGTCTTTTTTAATAGTGATAATAGTATGACCAACCCCAGGTGTACAAACATTATGGCTCAAGCCTAAAAAAGTATGATTTAAACCTTTTTTTTTTCTTTCTGTTGTTTGGATCTTTGGGATACACTTGGGTCACTTTTCAAGCTTTCCTCTGCAACCATGATGACTACTAAGCAGCTATTTTTCTTTTTTAAATGAGAGTTGAGATTCTTGAATAATTATACAATTCCAGGAGCTGGGGCTTCAAGCAAATTCTTGGATAAAATCCTGTTCCTACTGAAGTCAATGGCAAAACATCCATTGACTTCAATGGATTTCACTCCAAATATTGTGAGGGTCACCATGAAATTATGAGGTGGAAACACTGTTTAGAAACATTCTATTTCTCCTGTGTCTGTGCTTCTAGGGAACACGTGTATTTCTTCCATGGACAGACTCATCAGTCCATTCACATTCACTTAAAGGTGGGAAAAACTCTCACACTATTTGAGAAGGAGTGATGCTTTGCTGTATTATAAATCCATCTTTCTTTGTGTTTTCAAAAGTAAGGCAATTTCTTTTTTAAACCCATGTTTTTCTAGCTTGGGAAGAAGACTATTAGGAATCACAGATAGGATGAAAGCCCAGATCCTGCAGGGAGTTCCATGAGGGCAAATCTTGGCCTCCTAGGGTGACCAAATGTCCTGATTTTTATAGGAACAGTTCTGATTTTTGGATCATTTTTTTATATAGGCTCCAATTACTCCCCCACCCCATCCCAATTTTTCACATTTGCTGTCTGGTCACCCTATGGCCTCCTGACTTTAATGGGGAGCTGCATGAGTGCCAAGCTCTGTGCATGCAGAACTCCTTGAGGAACTAGGGATTTAGGGTTAGATCTACAAATGGACTTAGGTGCCTAAGTCCAACATTTAGGAGTCACTGGGATCCTTAAAACCCAGACTCAGCTCTGCCAACTGACTCTCTAAGTAGTAAATCTGCTGGGACAATCCCATAGGGGTCTACATTTCTGGTGCAGGTGTGCAGAACGCCCTCAGGATGCAAGACTGTTCAGAGCCCTCGCTCTTGCCTAATGCCTATTGAGATTCTCAAACTAGGCATTCCCCTGGTTCTCTCACCTGTGGGTCAAGATCTGGTAAGTATTCTCTGAGCATCAAATTGGGCCCCCCATAAAGGACAGCGAAAGGCAAGTAGATCAGTAATTTTGGGGGTTGGCTGGTAGGGTGAGTCCTGCCCTTCTGGTGAAAGAATGTACCTCAATGTAGCAATCAGGTTCGGCTGATTTGATCCCTGGTGTCCCCTATCCCAGGCAAGTGCCCTGACCAGCAGGCTTTTGGGTATTCTACCATGAGTGCCTTTCAAACCATCCTACTGAAACTGCTCCAAGTTTGAATGAATAATTAAATATTGGTGGAGGCAGGGAGTAGAACTGATTTTCCCCCTATACTTACGGGGTGTGCCCTAACCACTGGGCTACAAAAACAACCTCATTCTTGCTTTTTCTCTCTCTGTCTCTGGCCCACCTTGGCAGAGAGTGGCTAGCTTAGGTGGCTTTCTGCTCAGCTTGCTGGCTTCTAAGGATGCCATTCTTAGGCATCTAACTCTCCCCATGCGTTGTACAAGGAGTCTGGGCACCTAACTTGAAGCTGAACTTTCCACACCATGGTAGGGTACCTAAAAGTTAGGCTCTGCCACACTGACTGCTGTAACACCCGAGTCCCTTTGTGAATCTAGGCCTAAAATTCTCCAGTGTATTTAGGTGCCTCGCTCCCATGTATTTTAGCCCCTCACCCTTCATTTGTAAAACTATTCAGGATAAGGGTCTGCCATTTTCATTAGCCTTTGAAGTACTGTGTGAACCTACAGAGCAAATGAAATAGTAACAGGATGATTGTTCTGTTGCATCATTTATTACTAAAGAGAAACAAGAGGTGGGGAAGGGGATAAAGTTAAGGGTGGTGCTGAGACCTATGCGCATTTTTCTAGCCTCTGACTGTGCAAGTTTTATTTACCAGGACTATGTTCTTATTTTGGCTTTCAATATCGTTCACCTTAAATCAGAGTGTAATTAGTTTAATGAAGGGTTGTTAGATGGTTGTTTTCTGGGAATAGCATGGTGCTCTTAAACAGCATTAAACTGTTTAAATTAACCCACGCTGATAAGCTTTTAAAAAATATAGTGGCTGACAAAATGTGACAGTGTGGGTTATAAACAGAGATGGGATCTAATTAACATTGCACTTGACATTTTCAGTATATGTTATAATGAACTAACTGTAGCTTTTAGAGAGAGTTGTTTTTCTCTCCACTTCTTTTGTTCCTGAATAATTGGGTTACAATTGAGAAAAGAGAAAACTCATATGTACAAAGCAGATTGAACTAAAACATATACTGTGTATTTTCCTTTGGAAATGACTCTCATTCTATAATAATGTCTCCTTTGTTTAGCAAGTATTGTTACACATTATATATCATAGGTACCATGGTAGTAATTAAAGGCCCAACAAAGAATTAGGACCCATTTGTGTTGGGTGCTATATGTATATCCCCTCTCCAATGACCTTTTAGTATCAATAATTACAGATGGCTAACAAACAAGGGGAAAACAAATTAAGTGACTATCATGACAAGCGTAATCAGCAGCAGTCTCAGCACGCTGACTGTGTAGCCACTGTTAACGATTTTATGTTTTGTTTGCAGTGTAATTGTCTCGTAGGCATCTGGACAGATGTGAGTTGAAGGGGAATAATGTTATCGCTTCATGGTGTATGTTTAGTTTGCATGTTTGGTCACATGTAAATACTAGCTATTAACAACAATTTATCCAACTAATTTAGCTTTCCACTCCATTAGCAAATTATCCAAATTTGGAAGAATCTGTATGTTCATCATGGCTGAGCAAACACTCCAGGCAAACAAATTACAGCCCCTAGATTTTCTTGACTAGGTTTTAATAATTTACTATTCATGGTGTGTGATGGCTCAGTCATGTGAGTAATATGGTAATTTTTCCTCTCTGGGCTTGGGTGATTCTTTAAAAAACAAGGCAGGCACTTCTAGCATGAATGCCCATATTTGCATGTGAATGCCCTTGCTCTCATATGACTATAGATCAAGAATGGCCCTTCTCCACAATTGTCTGAGCAGCCACCCATTTATGCAAGTGTTTGTGAACAAGTAATACAGAAAAAGGGGTGTGAACACTGACAAATAAAAAAGAGATTCAGAATTTAGGGAATTTTTCTTATTTTCCTATGAGTTTCTGTGTTGTTCAAAGATCCAGATAATAAGCAATGGAATAGATAACAGCTTCCAAAATATAAAACAATGCATCTGGCAGCTTATCCTTTCTTCAGAGGTGACAAATGAGTCACTGGCTGTGAGACTGATGGAACTGAAATTGTTGTAGAAAAGAGCACAGCAAAGCCTGAAGTATGACAAATACTGTGGGCTTGTCTACATCACAAAGTTGCAGCGCTGGTGAGGGGGTTACAGCGCTGCAACTTAGGAGGTGTACACATCTGCAGGGCATCACCAGCGCTGCAACTCCCTGTTTGCAGCGCTGGCCGTACTCCCGTTTTGTCTCGGGTGTGGAGGATCCAGCGCTGGTGATCCAGCGCTGGTAATCAAGTGTAGACACTTACCAGCGCTTTTCTTGACCTCCGTGGAATAAGCAGGTATCCCAGCATACCTGAGGAAGCGTCTGGTAATCAAGCAGGTCTCCTTCCCCGGTTTGCAGGGGGGTTCGGGGAACGCGAGAGCAAACCGCGGCGAAGCTGGTCTCCTTTCCCGGTTTGCTCTCACGTTCCCCGAACCCCCGTGCAAGCAGGTCTCCTTCCCTGCGGTTTGCAGGGGGGTTCGGGGAACGCGAGAGCAAACCGCGGCGAAGCTGGTCTCCTTCCCCGGTTTGCTCTCGCGTTCCCCGAACCTCCGTGCAAGCAGGTCTCCTTCCCTGCGGTTTGCTCTCGCGTTCCCCGAACCGCCGAGCAAGCAGGTCTCCTTCCCTGCGGTTTGCAGGGGGGTTCGGGGAACGCGAGAGCAAACCGCGGCGAAGCTGGTCTCCTTTCCCGGTTTGCTCTCGCGTTCCCCGAACCTCCGTGCAAGCAGGTCTCCTTCCCTGCGGTTTGCTCTCGCGTTCCCCGAACCCCCGAGCAAGCAGGTCTCCTTCCCCGGTTTGCAGGGGGGTTCCGGGAACGCGAGAGCAAACCGCGGGGAAGCTGCTCTCCTTCCCCGGTTTGCTCTCGCATTCCCCGAACCCCCCTTGAAGCCGCCCAACAGCGCTGCAGTGTGGCCACATCTAACACCACTTGCAGCGCTGGTTGCTGTAAGTGTGGCCACTCTGCAGCGCTGGCCCTATACAGCTGTACTAATACAGCTGTAACAACCAGCGCTGCAAAATTGTAGATGTAGACATACTCTACGTTACTTTTCTCTTTAGGCCTTAAGCTGTAAATTCATATTACAAGATATAACATTTCTTCCATGATTAGAACTTTAAAGTCAATGGAGTTTGCAGGGACAGGTTCTAAGTTAGTGACTCTTTTGGCTAGATTCTCTGCTGGTGTGACTCCATTGACTTCAAAGGAGGTCTCGGCTTTGTGCCTTTTAAATATGGCTCTAAACAGAGTGCAATGTACAAATGAACTACTCCAGGGGGGCCAGTGAGAAGCAATGTGCCTCAGACACCCTCTGAGCTAGTCCCAGGGATCCCCTCTTTTGCTGATGGGGTGAGATTGGGGAGAAACTTGCTACATCCTTGATGAGGTGTAACATGTTCCCCTCTATGCATTCATCCATCTTTGCTGGCAGGTGTATAGGGGCAACAGAGCTATATCTCTGCCTGACCCTGCCCACTTGGTCATGGGAGAAGACCCTCTAGCACAGTCACTGTGTTTCTCTAAGTACCAAGGGTTGCATTGGAGTTAACTATAATGTGAGGTTAACTCTAATGTGGCTACGCAAGAAAGTGGTGAGCCTTTATTCTCCTGGGCAGCAAAGAAAGAGTTAGGCGAATTTAGATCTAAATATCTAATAAAGCATTCATTATAAGGAAGTGTTTTCCTTCAGCAGTATATGTCCTTGATTAGACCCTGATCCTGTAGCTTGTTCCTGATGAGGGACCTGTACACCTGCACAGAGTCTAGCTGGTGTCAGTGGGGAGATACATGATTGGGAAAAGTTCTGGGGTTCAGAGTCTTCATAATTACTATGAGACAAACATTACACCACTCTTTCAAGTACAACACTTGGTAGTTACATTTACACATCTGTTGATCTATGAATGATGCCCTGAAACTCATATGGAAATAGTCATATTACCTAGCCTCATTATTAATTACTGCCAATTTGCAACAGGCCTATTACTGTCTTCTGGTTTTGTCCAACCATAAATTAGAACCGTGGACTAGGAATCAGTGCTCCGTTGGTTCTGTTCATAGGAGGCCACCGATGTACTATGTGAACTAAGACAAACTATTTAGGCTAAAATTTTCAGATGTGGCCACTAATCTTGAGCCCTTCATTTAGGGGGAGCCCAGCCTGAGACACACAAGCACTGATGGTAGAGACGGTGAGTGCCCACAACTCCAGATGAATTCAGCACTTCTGCAAATCAGAACCTGTGTGTCTAACTGGGAATGCAGAATAATATGAATTTGAAAATGTTGGCGTTATCCTCCTTTTCTGCCACCTATCTAGCTGTAGTATGGTTGTGGATGTGTACTGCTATTTACCTGGTGAAGGGTAGTAAGGCATAAGTGAGCAATGTTTGTACAACACTCTGAGGGCCTTAGGTGACAACCCATCCTGAAAGCATGAATGATGACTATATACACAGCATTAGGCTTTAAAATGGTTTCCCTCAAGAGGCATTAATCACGGTAAAATAGACTAAGGAAACATTTATCATAGCTCAGACCAGCAAGCTCTATACGCCAGGTTTGGAGAGGCAATGGAAAGCATGTTGGAGTAATGAGCCTTCATCAGTGGTAATGGGGCATACTAGCACTATCTGCTATTCTTGGACAGTTCTCCCTGGAAAAGAGTATAAAGACCTATAATTTGCTGCTTGAAAATGTGAGAAGCAGCAATTTGATGGGTATTTGAAACATTAGTACAAATTGACTGATGTACTGGAAGGCTGACCCTAAAGCATCAACACGTTGGGACCTGCAGTCCCAACTCAGGCTAAGTGAATAAAGCATTAATTAATTTTTAGAAGTGCTGAGCACCCAAAATTCCAACTTTAAGTCAGTGGGGAGCAATAAGTGCGCAGCACCTCTCCAGCCTGATGACCACTGAAATCAATGGAAAGATTCCCATCGTTTTCAATGGGATTTGAATCAGGCATTTGGTATGTTTCTCACTGTATTATTACAGTAGGGGCAGGGAGCACATGTTACACTGTCCCTTAGCCTGAGCATCGCAGTTGCATTATAACTCATGCCCTTTCATTGCACGTATATTTTGGGGAGGGAGGCAAGTATCCTGTCTTGTAATTGCTAAGCCTGAACACTTTATTTGAAAGCTGAAGCAAAATGAGTTGAACTAGTTTTGCACTGAGAGCAGATTTGAACCAAGCTACTTTAAAGTGTAGTGGTCTAATTCCCATTAAAATGTAGCAAATGTTGAATTCCTTGCTGCTCAAATCACCGAATAAAATGAGGAAATGCATGGTGTATCTTTGGACTTACACTCTGTGGGCCTGATTCCAATTTACACTAAGGCCAACTTACTCTATTCCAGTAAAGAGGCCTTAAAGTGGGCATATTGAGGGGTGAAGGTGGGGGTGCAGATCCCAACCTCACCCCAGTCAGGAAAGGGTTAGAGCTCCTCTGGGCGCAATCAGCCTCAACCCAGTGTCCCTGGAGATGGACTGATCCTTAAAAAGGAGGATCGCTGCTCAGTGCAGGGTGGTGCTGTGAAGGAGTTAGGACTGTAACTCAATGATCCTTAACCCTGGAGGCAGGGACGGCTGACTGGGGATCCTTGGCCACCCCCCAGTCCCTCTCAGAACTTTCCCTTTTCCTCTTTGGTTTCCCAAAGGCCTAGAACTCTGTCATTGTGGGCTGTGGGAGCAGACTGATGTTTCTGTTGTACTACTTAACTTTCCCCCACAAGGGGGCTGATGCCTTGAGTAGCCTAGCTGCAGGGATGTGCTCTAGCTTTCACTGCAGGAGTAAGGCCTATCCTTTCTGCAAGGGGGTACTAGAGAGGCGTAGCGTACTACCACAGGGCATAAATTGGCTCTGTACTCACTTTAAGGCCTGGTCTACACTACGCGTTTATACAGATTTTAGCAGCGTTAAACCGATTTAACGCTGCACCCGTCCACACAATGAGGCCCTTTATATCGATATAAAGGGCTCTTTAAACCGGTTTCTGTACTCCTCCCCAACGAGAGGAGTAGCACTGATATCGGTATTACCATATCGGATTAGGGTTAGTGTGGTCGCAAATCGACAGTATTGGCCTCCGGTCGGTATCCTGCAGTGCACCACTGTGACTGCTCTGGACAGCAATCTGAACTTGGATGCACTGGCCAGGTAGACAGGAAAAGCCCTGCAAACTTTTGAATTTCATTTCCTGTTTGGCCAGAGGGGAGAGCTCATCAGCACAGGTGACCACACAGAGCTCATCAGCACAGGTAACAATGCAGTCTCCTAAGAATCGAAAAAGAGCTCCAGCATGGACCGCACAGGAGGTACTGGATCTGATCGCTGTATGGGGAGAGGATTTTCTGCTAACAGAACTCTGTTCCAAAAGATTAAATGAAAAAACATTTGAAAAGATTTCCAAGGCCATGATGGAGAAAGGCCACACCAGGGACTCAGTATAGTGCCAGGTGAAAGTTAGGGAGCTCAGACAAGCCTACAGAAAACCAAAGAAGCAAACAGAAGGTCCAAGGCAGGGCCAAAAACATGCCGCTTCTACGCTGAGCTTCATGCAATTCTCGGGGGGTCCACCACCAGTTCCCCACCCCGTCCGTGGATTCTGAGGTGGGGGTGGTAATCTCAGCCATGGCTGAGGATTCTGCGGATGGGGAAGATGAGGAGGAGGAAGAGGAGGATGAGCTTGCAGAGAGCACACAGCACTCCGTTCTCCCCAGCAGCCAGGAGCTTTTTCTTACCCACACGGAATTACCCTCCCTGCCCTCCCAAGCCACTAGCCCAGACAATGAAGCCGTGGAAGCGACCTCTAGTGAGTGTACCTTTGTAAATATCAAACATGGTTTAAAAGCAAGCATTTTTTAATGATTGATTTGCCCTGAGGACTTGGGATGCATTCACAGCCAGTACAGTTATTGGAAAAATTTGTTAAACATGTCTGGGGATGGAGTGGAAATCCTCCAGGACCATCTCCACGAAGCTCTCCTGGAAGTACTCCAAAAGCCTTTGCAGAAGGTTTCTTGGCAAGGCAGCCTTATTCCGTCCATCATGGTAGGACACTTGACCACGCCATGCATGTAGCAAGTAGTCTGGTATCATTGTATGACAAAGCCTAGCTGCGTATGGTCCCGGTGATTGCTGGCATTCAAGCAACATCCGTTCTTTAACTCACTGTGTTATCCTCAGGAGAGTGATATCGTTCATGGTAACCTGGTTGAAATTCAGGAATTTAACTAAGAGGACAGAGATGGCCATTCCTACAGGGCTGTTTGCCTGTTGCTTAAAAGAAATCCTTTGCAGGTAGCGAAGCGGGGTACGGGAGGGGGGCGAATGGAGCTGAGCTTTTTTGTGTTTGGCTAGCAGGGATCTTCCATGATACCTGCCACACGGTGCGGGGAGGGGTAAAGCGATCATCCCAGAGAATTGGATGGGGGAGTGGTTTCTGCTGCTGCATGTTAACAGGAAAGAAGCAGCACTGAACGGGATTTGCTTGGTATTTGGGAAAGGAGGGCACTGTGTAGATGAAGGCTGCAGAAGCTGAAAGACAATGGCTTACCATGGACGCATGCAAGCTGAATTCTGCTGCCCCGACCTGCGTCTGTGAGATCTCTAACACCAGAGCCGCAGGCACTCAATATTAAGATGCAAAATGCGACCTTGTAGTGAAATCACATGTGCTATGTAAGGTGAATAGTGTTGTTCAGCGTGGAAGAGTATAAGAATTGTCCTGTCAAATGTATCTTTTTAAATACTTCTCTCCCTTTTTTCCTCTCCCTCATGCAGCTGCAAATTTTTCAAGCCTCCCTACTCCATCTCGAAGGCTACCTCTGATAAGGTGGCGGAAAAAAAAAAGACACGAGACAAAATGTTCTTGGAAATCATGGAAGTGACCCACAATGAAAGAGCTCATTTGAATGAGTGGAAAGACGTGGTAGCAAATTATAGGAAAGATGCCAGTGAACGTGAGGAGAGGAGGCAGCAGGAAGATCAGCGGTGGCGGGCTGCAACACTGGTGCTGCTGTGTGATCAAACTGACATCCTCCAACGTCTGGTGGAGCTTCAGGAACAGCAGCAGGGTCACAGAGTGTCACTGCAGCCCCTGTGTAACTGCCTTCACCCCTCACGATGTTCCATATCTTCCTTACCCAGACGCGTAAGAACGCGTGGGGGAAGGATTCGTGCACCCGCCCACTCCACCCCCATGGACAGCCCAACCAAAAGGCTGTCATTACTTTGAAATTTTTTTAGTGGCCTTTTCCTTCCCTTCTATCCTCCTCCCAAACCACACCTGGCATACCTTGTCAGTTCTCTCTCTTTTTATAATGACTTTTTTAATAAAGATTACATGATTTTTAAACGATAGTGACTTTATTTCCTTAAGCAAGCTGTAATCGAAGGGGGAGGGTGGGTTGCTTACAGGGAATGAGTCAATCAAGGGGGTGGGTTCATCAAGGGGAAACAAACACAGCAGTCACACCGTATCCTGGCCCGTGATGAAAGTTGTTTTCAAAGCTTCTCTGATGCGCACCGCTTCATGGTGTGCTCTTCTAATCGCCCTGGTGTCTGGCTGCACGTAATCAGCGGCCAGGTGATTTGCCTCAGCCTCCCACCCCGCCATAAAGGTCTCCCCCTTACTCTCACAGAGATGGTGGAGCACACAGCAAGCAGCAATAACAATGGGGACATTGGTTT
The DNA here is from genome assembly GCF_007399415.2 of Gopherus evgoodei. NCBI lineage: Eukaryota > Metazoa > Chordata > Testudines > Testudinidae > Gopherus > Gopherus evgoodei. Next base: position 241,878,409 of record NC_044322.1, on the reverse strand, counting down.
GGCTGAGGTCTGAATGAGTCAGTAATGTGCGCCAGTGAGCCTTTAAACGGCCAAATGCACATTCTACCACCATTCTGCACTTGCTCAGCCTGTAGTTGAACAGTTCCTGACTATTGTCCAGGCTGCCTGTGTATGGCTTCATGAGCCATGGCATCGAGGGGTAGGCTGGGTCCCCCAGGATAACGTCAGGCATTTCAACACCCCCAACTGTTATTTTCTGGTCTGGGAAGTAATTCCCTTGCTGCAGCCATTTAAACAGAGTAGTGTTCCTGAAGACACGAGCATCATGAACCCTTCCTGGCCATCCCACGTGGATGTTGGTGAAACGTCCCTTGTGATCCACCAGTGCTTGCAGCACCATGAAAAGTAGCCCTTGCGATTTACCTACTGAGTGCCCTTGTGCTCCGGTGCCAAGATAGGGATATGGTTTCCATCTATCGCCCCGCCACTGACTTCTCAACTGTGAGGACTGCTCTCATCTTGGTATTATGGCGTTTCAGGGTAGGGGAAAGCAAGTCACAAAGTTCCATGAAAGTGCCTTTATGCATGTGAAAGTTTCACAGCCACTGTGAATCGTCCCAAACCTGCAAAACTATGCGGTCCCACCAGTCTGTGCTTGTTTCTTGGGCCCAAAATCGGCATTCAATGGCTAGAACCTGCCCCATTACCAGCAGGTTCTCCAAAGCGCAGGGGCCCGCAGTTTGAGAGAATTCTGTGTCCATGTCCTCATCACTCTCATCGCCACTCTGCCGTAGCCGCCTCCTCCTCGCCTGGCTTTGCGGGTCCTGGTTCAGCACAGACTGCACGAGAATGCGCGAGGTATTTACAACGTTCACGATTGCGGTTTGCACAGTTCACCCAGGAAAAAAGGCGCAAAACGGTTGTCTGCTGCTTTCATGGAGGGAGGGGTGAGGCTGTACCCAGAACCACCCGCGACAATGTTTTTTGCTCCATCAAGCACTGAGATCTCAACCCAGAATTCCAAGGGGCGGGGGAGACTGCGGGAACTATGGGATAGCTACCCACAGTGCAACGCTCCGGAAATCGACGCTGGCCTCGGTACATGGATGCACACAGCCGAATTAATATGCTTAGTGTGGCCGCGTGCATTCGACTTTATACAATATGTTTTACAAAACCGGTTTCTGTAAAATCGGAATAATCCCGTAATGTAGACATACCCTAAGTCTCTTTACTGTTGGAGTGGTGTAAAGCGGCCATGGTGTTCATGACACTTAGATTGGTCATCAGCACTGTATGTGAGTAACACAGAGTTTATGGCCTGTTTCTCAGTGGTCCTGAGTACCCACAGCTCCCACTGAGTTGTGGATGTTCAGCATCTGTGAAATCTAGGCCTTTAATCCATAAGCTCCTGATCCTGCTGTAAATTCCAGGCAGCGTAGGATGTTCCCATGCAGGGCTCACTGCAGAACTGGAGGCGTAAGGGTCAAAGTGCAATAGATTTTCTGGGGAGTAATGACTGGCTAGAGGACCTGTTGGCTAGAAGACCTGATTGCTCAAGGCACAGTTGAATGGAGAATCGCTAAACTCTAAAATGGTAGGTATATGGATTCTTTGTTCTAATGGGTGACAATTTCAATTTTTAAGTGCAGGGCATTTCTGGATAATTTGTCTCCTTTATGTTAACCAAACAAATTGCTTGCATCATTTCCCAACATAATTGAGTTTATAACTGCAACTGTTGGCAGAAACTTCCGTTCTCCTGTGAGCAAGCAGCTAATGGAAAGAGCCTCATTCACAAAATCTAATGCCAACAGGTCATAATAGGAGGATGTGTGATTGGAAGCTTTACTTTTTGGCATTTTTTTCCTATGTGAAGGTGTTTTTGTAAACTTGGGAAATAGTAAAAACTAAAGTATCACAATTACACAATCAAGACTTGGCTTTCTCCTGGTAATTTTAGGTATAGGGCAACAAGCCTAGAGTGTGAAAAATCCCATAAAACAGAAGAGAAAAAAGAGGTGATCTATAATTAGGACCAGAAAAAAATCTGAATTTTTGCCCATTAATAATGCCTGTACCCTCTATTTTCAGTATACTTGCTTTAGGGGTAGGATGGATACCGATTAGCTCTACGGAGTGTCCTTTCTTAGTAAAACTGCAAATTAAAGCCATTCACCACCTAGGATGCTGTTAAACAAAATAGCACTCTTATGAAGATTAGAATATAGAAATTAATAAGACAACAGAATGTAATTCTGCTGGATAAGTTGGTCAATTAGAGTGAAAGCCTGGAACTTGAACAGCCAGTTGTATTCAGCAATGGGAAGTTATCTAGGAAAAACAGTTCTCTGATGAATACATAGAAATAGTTTTCCAAGTTGGAAAGGGTGTTTAAATTCATTGCAATACCCACTTTGTGTGTGTTGTTAATTTTAATTATGTATTTATCAATATTTTTAAGATAAGGAGCATACCTTAAAGCATACTCATAAAACTGTGTGCTAAGGGTTTAAGTGGACTTTAGTGATATATAGGTCTTGTACTGAACCCCTTCACAGGGTGGAGGGAATTTCATCCTTTAACAGTGTCATGGATTCACATGTCCTGTGTTCCTCATGGCTCTGCTAATGGTCCCTGGCAGTGCTAACCCTACTAGGGTGTCCAGGACCGGTGCTAGGGGTTTGAGCGCCCTAGGCGCACGGCAGTTTCGCCACCCCGCGCGCTGGTCTCACGGCTCTGGTGGAGCTGCCGCAGTGGTGCCTGCGGAGGGTCCAGTGCTCCGTCCGCAGGCACTACTGCAGCAGCTCTACCGGAGCCGCGGACCAGTGGACCCTCCGCAGGCACCACTGCAGCACTTCCACCAGAGCTGCCTGCCGCCCCTTCTGGCAAAACAGTGCCCACCAATTATTCTGGCGCCCTAGGCGATTGCCTAGGCTGCCTAAATGGTAGCGCTGGCCCTGAGGGCGTCTCACTCTCACTAGGGTAAATTCCTTGGCTTCACAGCCTTCTGGAACTGCACTTTTGAGCCTTCAGCACCCCTGCCTCACTCCTTGATCTCCCCTCAGTGAGTCCACTCAAATTGGACCCCTGGGGAAGGCTTGTACACCCAAAGGGTGCCTAAATCATGTAGACACTTTTGAAAATTTTACTCAGTTGTCCTTACTGATATTCATTACCACTCATTCTCTTTGCCTGTCATGCCCACCATCTGGTCTCTCCAGCTCACTTTGCAGCCCGGTTCTCTTTTGTATGTTTGTGTTCTGTCTCTTTGTTCCTTCCTTCCCTCCTCCTTCCCCACTCTGCCTCCTGTGCCCCACTTTGACCACTATCTGCAACCATGGTTGGTTTTACCCCAGGAAGCACCCAACAGGGAAAGAGATTTATTAACAGATCTAATTCCTGTACAATAACCCTAAGAGGGATGGACTGGGAAGCTTTGACAGGCAGACCAGATAGCTCTGCTTGAAGACTGGGGAATACAATTTTTTGAAGTCACTAGAGAATTACATAGTGGCTAGTTTAGAAGGTGTGAGTGAATCAGTGCAGTGCACATGCACTAGCCTAAGGGCAATGTGAAAGAATAGGTGAAAACTATAACAGTGGGAATTGTGGCCATTCCCACCACTTTCCCAAAATGCAGGTCAAGATGGATGATCAGAACTTGCTCTCTGCTCAGAAAGCTCTCTGCTCAGAGTGCTGCAAACCCAAAGCATTCAAAAATTTAAGTCAACCCCCCTAAATTGAGATTTTAAAATGTACCAACACCCTCCCCCCAACACCACCGCCTTGGGTTCTTTTTATTTACCTTCCTGTTGGGGAGAGGGGAGGGGTGGGCTTTAGAGTATACTTTTATGTTTTTGAGCTTTTTTACCCCAGGCTATGTCTACACTACATCTATGCTGCTGTGGTATAGGCACTTCCTACACCAATGGGAAGGGGGTTTTGTGTCTCTAGCTAATATGCTTCTCTGAGAGGCGGTAACTAGAAAATTCTTCCATCCACCTAACTGTGTCTAGAATGGGGGTTAGGTCAACATAACTATGGTGCTCCAGGTGTAAAATTTTTACAGCACTGAGTGATATAGTTAGGTTGCTCTAATTTGAATGTACATCAGGTCCCAACAGAGTTAAAAGCTTTCTTTAGAGAACTTGAGATTCTCATGTACTCACATAATTCCAGGAACTGGGGCATTTGAGAAAAATGCCAAATATCATGCGATTCATAATTAAACCTGAGTTCTGAAATACCTGATCTTGTGGTCAATTAAACTCATTACAGTGTAGAAAAAGCTTTAAATAGGCCATCTTTGAATTAGTTCCCATGCATAAACACTCCCTTATCTAGCTACTTGTCATGTAAAATGAACCAGCATGGGAACTGATTTAATTTTTTTTGTTCAGTTGCTGAATCAGAAACAATTTTTTTTAAAAATTGAGTTGACCTGAATTGATTTTTTTTTGAAAAATGGAAGTCAGAACAAAAATATAGTTGGTCACACAATATTTTGTTTGACCCAAAATGAAATATTGTTCTCTCTGAAGTTTTCCACCTTGTTTTTTAAAAAAATCAAATTTGTTTTGAAATTTAGAAATTTCAAAACAAAAAGCTGTTTTGAATCAAAAAGGTTTTTTGGAAAACAAAATACTAATTCTTTTACCTAACAATTCAGAAACTGACACAAATTTGCAGAATATTATCGTCGACGTGCATTTTTTAGTCAAAAAACCTGTCTCCAAAATTTCGCCTAGCTGTAATCACCCTACCTCTATTGATGTTCAATTTATCACATGGCTTTAATGGAGATATAGCAGTTCACATCAGCTGAGGATTTGGTCCATAGTTTCCAGATACTTGATCTTACAGCTGCGCTTTGTGCCTAGCTCCTTTTTAGTTCAAGTTCTGTGCTTGGAGCAGGGCCACTCAGAGGATTCAGGAGGCCTGGGGTCTTTGGCGGTGGGGGCCAGGTCCAGACTTCAAAGAGAAACTGCTGAGCTTCAGTTCATCTGCAAATTTGACACCATCAGCTCAGGATTAAAGACTGTGAATGGCTAACCAACTACAAAAGCAGTTTCTCCTCCCTTGGTGTTCACACCTCAACCGCTAGAAGAGGGCCTCATCCTCCCTGATTGAACTAACCTTATTATCTCTAGCCTGATTCTTGCTTACATATTTATATCTGCCACTGGAAATTTCCACTACATGCATCTGACGAAGTGGCTATTCACCCATGAAAGCTCATGCTCCAATACGTCCGTTAGTCTATAATGTGCCACAGGACTCTTTGCTGCTTTTACAGATCCAGACTAACACAGCTACCCCTCTGATATTAGAAACAGTAGAAAAGCTGTTAAACAGCCACAATGTCTTAAATGAGTCATATAAGCTGTCACAGGCAAACTCTAAAGAAATGAAATACATGAAAACTACTTCAAAAATGCAGTATATTTGAAGAAAATAATTTAACAACAAAAGAATTCCCATTATCTGCCACTGCAGAGAGTGTAGTGACCCACTAGGAGGAGCTAGAGGGCACCTTGTTGCTGGCATGTGGCAAGGGAATTTGAGCTGCATAATTGACTCAGGAAGTAGTGTGGGCACAGAGTCCTCTGAAATTATAAATACCTATCCTCTATCTTCTGTTGCTCAGTGTATGAACTTTTTGTAAGGCCTTGTCTACACACAAGTTGTAGCGCCTTAACTACTGGTTGAAGTAAACAGTACAACTCAACTAGAGTGGACATAATTGAGTTCACTCTACGACCGTGCTTATATGGTATAGCTTATTCTTATACTTGCTTGTTCTAATTCATTCTTGTTTAAGCAGGAGTTGCATCTACACTAGGGTACATAGTAGACCAGGCCTTAGTTTCAAATTGTAATAAAACCGTTCTTCTCGTTGATCTTTAGTTGACATTAATAGACTGATTTTACTACTTTGGTAAGTATCGGACTGAGCTCGTATTCAGACAGACACCTTGGGGCAAATCTTCAGCTAATGTAACTGCCATAATTCCATCATCAACTTCCATGTTAATTTGCAGCAGCTGAGGACCTTCCCCTTTGTCAATACTTCACTGGGGGCTGCTAAAACTTCTGCAAAATTTTAAGCTTTCGTTTGAAAAAATAAAAATTCTCCTAAATGAAGCTGAAACTCTGGGTCTGTTGACAATGAGCTTGTACCTGCCCATTCCACCTATTGAGTGGAAGAGGCTTTGTATAAACATAGTGGGAGAACATCACTTCCTCAAATAATGTGCAATCTAAACTGACAAAAGAGTGAGAGGGAACACAGACACACCAAAGATAAAGTGATTGCTCAGGTCCTCGAGCAGGTCAGAGCCAGGAACAGAACCCAGGACTCCTGACTCTCATATCCATATTTGAAAAATAAATGCTATCAGTTATTTTTGGTTATGAGCTACTTCATTAATATTCTTCTGTGCAAAAAGGGTGACGGTAGAAAGACGATACACCATTGGAAGCCATATTTCAGAAACCAATGTCCAAAGCATTGACTAGAACTCAGAAAATGATCAAGAAACTGCAAAGGTACTCATACAGTGTGAAATATGCACCTAGAAAGGAGTTCTCATAGAGGTCATTCTTTCAAGGGTGCCTATATTAATGAAAGCAAATGCGTGCAAGAAGAGGAGTTTGAAGTAAATGATGCATGTGCTACCCACTACTGAGGGCACAAATGACAATCTTAAATGAGAAATGCATAATAACCAACCTTATAGTAGTTTGAAATATTAACTCTAGATGTATGGCCAAGGGAAAAAAAGCAAAGGTCTCTCCAGGTATAAATCTTTGTAGGGCTTTTGAAGTGAAATTGCTACACATGATGGGATTCTGTATAGAGGACATTGTGTCACACCATGCTGCATAGTATCGGAAATACTAACTGTAATCTACAGTGCAATCGGAACACTGAGAATGATAAGGACTGAGAACAAGGACTGTCCAGGGCAGATGCAAATGCTAGCATTGGAGATAAGATATAAAAGTATGGAATCCATAGTAAATAAAGGAAACAGAATTTGTGGGGAGGGGGAATGACTCAAACTCTGTGATATTCCTAAATCCTTAGTCTAAACCTAGTGCAGAGCTATTTGAATTTAGTGGGAAAGATATTGCCTCTAGTTAGTGACCTAGTACCCATTGAGAGTAGTAACATAATATAGTGTTAGGAGGTACAGAAGACTGCTAAGCAAACCCACAGGGGACTCTGGTTCTCTTTCTTGAGGACATCCAAAATGCTGCTGAGACTGCTGGCCTGACAGAAAGTAACCTATGCAGTGTTATTGTAGACATGTTGATCCCAGGATATTAGAGACAAGGTGAGTGAGATAATATCTTTAATGGAGCAACTTCTGTTGGTGAGAGAGAGAGATAAGCTTTTGAGCTCTTCTTCAGGTCTGGTAAATGACATAAGACTGAAAGCTTGTCTCTCTCTCCAACAGAAGTTGATCCAATAAAAGATGTTACCTCCCCCACCTTGTCTCTCTAAGACAGTAACACAGACCTAACCAACCTCTGACAATGACAAACAGTAGGGGGTGCAGATGGAATTGTTTTGAGAACAAGTGGCCATGTGATCAGAAAGTCACAACTTCTGAGTCAGTAGTCACTTGACAGATGTCCAGTAAGAGGCAGAGCAATCTTCTCTCCAGCCTGAGATGTGCAGGTAGTCTTTCCTGACCTCCATTCCAAACATCTCTGTGGGTGAGTTTTATTGATGGTTATTTATGGATAAATATTATGGTTGATTTGCATTTGATTTTCTGTTAATCTCCTACCTCCCCCAACCAAAAAGAAGGGGGAAAAGATAGTAACCGCTGGAGTTAGTGGATACTGACCACTGTCATGTGACAGGGTTATAGCCTGTGTTAACCCAATGTCATGTGACTAAAACAAAAATCAGTCTGTCACCAGTACTCTTGTGTGTATTATGCACTTATTCCAGCCTTCACCAAAAGCTCCCTTACACGTCACAGAAACATCCTCCCCATCTCACAGCCAAACACCCCCACCAAACCCAGTAGCAGCCCACACTCCTCACCTCACAGCAGCCTCATGCCACAGCACACCAACCTTCACAGGGTTTCTCTTCTTGACCAGGACAGGCACAAAGGATTGTGGGATATAGTGGGCCTCAGAAAAATGTTTGGCCATTTTATGGATCATGGACCCAGAGAGAGAAGTTATTTTCCATATCTAACTTGCATAACAGTAAACAATTTACTAAATAGATTGCATTCTTCTTATAAGGATTTCCGTCTAATTATAAAAGACTGGACAAGATTGTCTTCCCAAAGATAGAAGTTTCTCTGATCTTCTTCCCTTCCTGAATCCCCATTCTAAGCTTGCAGCCTGAATACATTTGGTGTGTTCATTTCAAGCTGTCAGGATCATCTCTTACAACACCTAGGCAGTCAGAGGTACCAGGTGTTTCCAGGGGTAGCTACGTTCATTAGCATAATACTCTGCTTAATAAACAGACATCTCCCAATGACTAATACACCATTAAACATCCACATTGCTTGATAATGACAGCCTGCTTCCCTGCTATATAGCCTTTGCAGCATGACAAGCAGAAACATTTAGATTGATGCTTGAATTATCCTTGGAAAAAAAATATCCATTTGATTCAAATGTCATTTTATTCTCGGATTAGTGTTCCCCGCTGCTACGCTAATATATTTACTTGGAAAACAGGAAAGGAACCATTCAACACTAATGTGATAAATGATGACCAGCATTAACTGAAGCTAGTACAGTCTTTCAGCCATCTACTGAGCTCCTTTGTGACATCACCTTACTTTTAAGAAGGTGGACTTATTATTTAAAATCTAAGTAATGTGACAGCATGATTGTCTCAATTTATGCTGCCATTTCAGTACCCTCTCACTCGCTTTGCAAGACACTTGAACATGGTCAAGGTGTCTCTAAAACTGCATTACAACAAGGTCATGCGTCTTTCCTGAAACCTCCGCAATACCTGTGGAAGGTGCACAGATATCTTCACTCAACCAGGGTCACCAGTTAGAGCAGATCCAGCCATAACATTTTGGCACCTGAGGGGGGGGAGCTCAAACAACACCCCATACCCCCTCGCTTATGCCAAATCTCTGAAAGGTCTCAATTCTGCCTTCTTCCTGTTCTACTCCTCTCCTGGTTCTGCTCTGCTACCTACCTCAATAAATGAGAACAACTTAAAATGCCTTGTTCAAAAATTAAGTAACACTTAAGTTTCAAATGCCTGAACAGCAAATTTAACTTTTCTTGTGTGCATATTAAAAACTGGCATTTTTATCTCTTTGAATAATCAAAGTGGTGCTTTCCGTGCCTTCTTGGTTGTAAAGATTTGAACTGCTTCCTGAAAGTCCACAGGCTGGGCCAACTCATGCTCTATTGCAATGGTTGCAAGGCCAACCAGCCTCTCCTCTGTCACTGTGGAGCGTAGAAGTGTGTATTAACTTCAGCTTGGAGAAGCTGCATTCTCCACTGGCAACTGTTACAGGAAGTATGTGAAGAGCAACAAAAGAATTTTGGAAAGAGGGTGGTCATCTTATTTGCGCACATTTATTCCAGAACAGCCTTTGGAGTAGATCCTGCTGAAAGGGCTTTCAGTTCATCACCTAAATCACTCGCATCAATATTGCATATATTATGTGTCACTGTGTCTCTAGTGCCCTGCATTGCTGGTATAGGTATAGTGGTATAGGTATAGTGAGGAATTTTGGAATATCGTACAACATCCCAAATATATTGCTGTGTTCCTTGAGTTGCATGAAACGTTCAATTGACTGTATTGCACAGTCTAGCACCTGGTAAAAGAATTCAACTTTGAATTGTTGTTTGGGGTCTCTTATGAGATTATCCCATGCCTCGTAATCAAAATGTCATCTTCTGTGACTCTTGTATTCTTGAATGGGTCAGAAAATAGCTTCAGTGTGAAGTTCCTCTGCCAACTTCTGTGCACTCTTCAGAACATCTTGAAATCCCCCATCTGACCAGTATGACTGTAGGTATGACTTTGCTTTGTCCAGTTGTTCCATTGCTCCAGATATATCAAGGTCACCACCTTGGAGTCTCTTGCTTACATTTATTTCAAACAGTATGTCATGCCACAACACTAAGCCACACAAATTTGAAGTAATGTATGGTTCTGGTGATTCCATTTCCCTCTGCCACTGTTCTCCCACAAACAGTTCCTGTCATAGCATTATCCTCCATAATGGCAACTATGGCGTCATCTAGCTTCCCAATTTGGTGTTTGTTAGGCTTTATCACCTCCATTCGACTCTCCCACAGTGTGGCACTCAGTGGTTTCAGTGTCAGAGAGGATGTTCCCAGATGTTTCTTCAAAATTTGACATTGATGAGTTGATGCAGAGAAAAATACATAGATGCTCTGAATTACATTAAAAAATTCAGCAGCCTCATTAGAAGCTGATGCTGTAATACTGACCACCAAGTTCAATGAATGAGAACTGCATGGGACAAAAAAAGATTGAGGGTTTAACTCTTGGATCAGTGTCTGCACTTCTGTTCTTTCCTCTCATGTTGGCACCATTATCGTAGCACTGACCTCTCATGTCAGCTATTGCAATTCCTGTATCTTCCAGCTTTTTAAGAAGCACATTTGTCATACCAGCCCCTGTAGTATCATCCGTGTCAAATTCTAGAAAATGCTTTCTGACAATCACCATTGCAGGGACATTTTCACTAGGTTCTGTTGTTACAAAACACATCATTAAAGTCATTTGTTCCATATGGCTGATGTCAGGTGTGCAGTCTCAAATAACAGAGTAATATCTTGTTGACTTCAGATCTACCACAATGTTCTGTTTGTCTTTTGTTGCCAGTAACTATATGATCTCATTTTGAAGTGTTTTTCCAGAGTAGTTGTGTGTGTACATTTCTTGGGTCATGACTCTTCTTAGATGCTCCTGGAGTACAGCATCAAGCTCAGCCATCAGCTCCATAATTTTAAGGACATTTCCATTGTTTGGCGCATACAGCTGATCTGAAATGCCACACAGTGCTAGGTTTTGGGTAGCAAGCATTCTCACAATGGCAATGAGCCTTTTCAGAACATTTTGCCAGTAAAGATACTCTGATGCAATCTTCTCTTGATGCTGATCATTTATGGTGGCCTTTAACCTTAGTCTCATCTTGAGCTCTTTCCACCTATGGAATGCTCTCTGGTGATTTGCTGCCTTCTCATGGCATGCCAGATTTATAGCCAGATTTTTCCAGTCCTTTTTTCCTGTAGAACCCAATGTGGCTGGAACATTAGATTGGAAGAGTTTGCAACAAAAACAGTATGCAGCATTCTGGGGTTTTGAGTACATAAGCCATGGCCTCTCCACTTTGTCACCATTGGGGATTTCACACCAGTAATGTGTTGGATGGAAACTTCTATTTTCATTGTCTTTGGGGAACCTGAAGTTTTTCACTTGCTGTGACCCATGTAGTACAAGGAAGTCCCTCAGACTACTGCTCAAGTGGGTCCACAGTCCTGGATCATTTAGACTTAAGGAACTAAACTCAGCAGCATCTGTTTCTTGCACCTCCACCACACTCTTCTCTGATCCACACTTTTCTTCAGGAATGTGCATGCTTACATCCATTTGAGATGGAGATATGGATGCTGCAGTAACTGCCAGATCAGCTGCACTCTAACTGGAAGATCAGGCATCTCCTCACCACTCACATCCTCACTGGGGCCGGAAGGATCACCGTGAACATTTGTGTCTATGTATCTCAGAGTTCCTTCCTGCTTAGATAGAAAAGCTTCCTTTGCTTTTTCTGAATGCTGCCCCAGAGGGGCATTTTCTTCTTTCACCCATGACTGCTGTAGTGGCTGTCACTCAGTTGAAGGGGACAAATAAGCAGGCTAGTAGCAGGGCCTGAGTGAGGGAAGATACCAGCGTGTTAAGGGCCTAACTGACTCTTACTACTTTAGCTGACTGCCTATTCGCCTCAAGTGGGTTCAGAGAAGCAGCAGGAAACAGGAAGCTCCCTGAGAAGCTGGTGTTAATCAGTCCAGGCTCCTGGGGGTGCTAGAGAGGTACATAAGAGGCTCTCTCCCTGCAGCTCCTGCTGCTTTGTTATTCCCTCACCTTTTTCTCCCGCCTGCCTGTTATGTCTCTTGTGCCCTCCTTCTTCCAGCACAGCACTCCACCATCTCTGTGCATCTAAAGCAGAGAGACTATATATGCACCAGCAGCAGACAATTTTCTACACTCTGGGTCCTAATGGTGCCGCCCCCCCCAGTCTGGCACCTGAGGTGACCACCTCAGTTCGCCTCATAAGGGCAGCCCTGTTGAATGAATGCAGCAAGAGGCAGTAGTTTCTCTATTTCTAAAGTTTTGACTGCCTTTCTATTATAAACTCTTCACACTTCTAATTTGGCCAGAACTATTCCGAACTGTCTGCTAGTTCTCTCTCACATGTTCTCTTCCAGAAGATAACTTTGGGGAAGAAGCTGGAGGGCAGGAAGTAAATGGTGGGGGACGTTGCAACAAGATATTAATGAGTAGGGCCCTACCAAATTCATGGTCCATTTTAGTCAATTTCACGGTCATAGGATTTTAAAAATATTAAATGTAATGATTTCAGCTATTTCAATCTAATATCACAGTGTTGTAATTGTTGGGGTCCTGGTCCAAAAAGGAGTTGTGTGGGGGGGGGGGGGTGTAAGCGGGGGTTGCAAGGTTATTGTGGGGTGGGAGGTGCAGTAGTGCTACCCTTACTTCTGTGCTGGTGGCGGCGCTGCCTTCAGAGCTGGGCAGCTGGAGAGGGGCAGCTGCTGGCCAGGAGCCCACCTCTGAAGGCAGACCCTCCACCATCAGCAACGTAGAAGTAAGGATGGTCTGGTATGGTATTGCCATCCTTACTTCTGCGCTGCTGCCTGCAGAACTGGGCCCTCAGTCAGCAGCTGCCACTTTCTGGCCACCCAGCTCTGAAGGCAGCAGCGCAGAAGTAAGGGTGGCATGGTATGGTGTAGCTCCCCTTACTTCTGCACTGCTGCTGGGAGGGCGCTGCCTTCAGAACTGGGGCAGCACAGAAGTAAGGGTGGCAACACCATGACCTCCTTAAAATAACCTTGCAATCCTCTTAAAATTCCCTTTCGGGTCAGGCCACCCAATTTGAGAAACACTGGTCTCTCTTGTGAAATCTGTATAGTATAGGGTAAAAACACAGAAGACCAGATTTCACGGAAGACGACCCGATTGCATGGTCTATGACACATTTTTCATGGCCATGAATTTGGTAGGGCCCTATTAATGAGACATAACATTTTGAAAAATCAGGTGTCATTTTTGTAATCTTTCCTAACTTCTTTGTAACACCATATTTTAAAAATTGCTTGGCATAGAAACTTCACATCTGATTTACTCTTTTCTCAAGGATGGCTGGTGCATTTGAGCCTTTTGGGGATGGTTTGGTGGCTAATTTTTCTGTTATTAGAACCAATTTTTTCAATTTATGAGAACTCCAGAAGGCCTCATGTGCATATTATAAAAATCTCTGAGGTCCAATAATAGCATTAGAGTGAGCAGTGGAGATTTAGAACACTAATTACCATCTCTTGATTTTATAACCAGTCAAGGGTGTCCTTATCACCCAATCTCACTTTTCAAAACTGCAGCAAGTCCATCTACATTGTTTTTAAACATCAAGAATAGAAAAAGTTTCTCAAAAAAAGTGTAAATTCCCTAACAAAACTTTGTCTTGAGAATTAAAAAGATTGTGAATAGACAGTTTATGCCACTATTAGAAATTTCATTTATAAATAAATGTTTGAAGGACACAACTTTCATAAATAAGATGAACTTTAGGTTGAAGTTGAACAGTTAGGAATTTCTATGTTGTCCAAGAAACCTCAGCACCAGAAAGTCCAGAAATATTTAGCTGTTACAAGCACTAGCTTTAACTTTTCCCTCTGAGTCTAGTTCTGACGTTAAACTGCCACCACACCATGTCTGTACCACTTAGCTTTTCTGAGCCAAGGTTTCCCCATCTGGAAAAGGAGAATATAATGCTGACCTACTTCTTAAATAGAGGTGATTTTGCTATATCTGCCCTTACTATTCAAGTAGTCCTTGGGGCTTGATCCATAACCCAGTGAAGTCTAAGTAAAGGCTTCCATTGGTTCACCTGGTCATTGATCAAGCCTTAATACCTAGAATAAAGGCAATACTTAATGTGGATACAGGTGACAGAACTAAGTCCTAAAATAATTATTAAAATGCAAAACATTAAGGCCAATCAATGGCAAAAGTGGGAAAGAATGGGACTTTCACCTTAGGAACCTGAAAGTAAGTTTAAAAAAAAGTTAGCACTTCATAACACTCTCTATAAAATGTAGTTGTTACTGAAATAACTAGGCTGAGTATTCAACAACTATTTAGAGCCATTTATAATCCAAGTATGGTTTTGTATTGTGCCATCTGAACATCAGGCTTTCATGCGGTCGAATAGGAAACCAAATGAAATGTTATACTAATTGTTTGTGTTCAGAACATTCATGTGAAGGATGGTCTATCCAAAACACTTTTTCTATGTAAATTATGTATCAAACTTATCAGGAAAATAGGACACTTAAATGTACATCTAGTTCTCAGTGTAAGATTGAAGGTACTGAAAGGAGTAGCAAAAACAATGCACATACTGAGCTATGTACTTTTGTAACTCCTATGGATGTCATTACAATTTCTAAGCTTCCATTACTATGGAGTCTATTCTTAAAAGCATGAGTATTTATTGTAAAAATGTTTGTTCCATTTTGGTTTCTTGTTTTGTTCATGTTTTAATATTGAATATGTTTCGTTTATTGCACCATGTTTATAAAATGCATGTGCTATATCTCCTACTAATGGCACATAGAGGATAGCAGCCTGATAATGCCATTGGCTGGCAGCAGTACTATTTAGATCAAGTGGAAGACATTTGTGTTTTGGTGCAGGACATCCCAGATTCAAATCCTACTGATGGCCCATGCTGGGAGTCACTGCAGTTATACTAGACAGCTGGAATAGAAATGCATCTGCTTCATGACAGCCATGAATATGGCCCATTGAACCTTTATTGCCTCAACTTGTGGTGTATCTTAACCTAGTTAGAAAATTGAGTTAAAACTAGTGACTAGTCAGTTTCACAAGGTTACTTTGGAGATGCATCTGAAAGTCTGAATATTTATCTCAAACATCCAGATCTCCTAAATCAGCAACAGAGTGGTGGAAACAGATTTAAAAAAGTCTGTCTTATAAAATTTCCGCTACCTTTTTTTCTCCTTATAGGCTGAAAATACCACATTTTCTTCTGATTGTGGCTGGAACCATTGGGACAGTGAGACTGTATTAAGCCATGCAGCTTTCTCTTGCATGCTGTAGGAAACCCTAATCCCTTTTGGGGCGAAGTTCCAGGTAAGGGGAGAAGTTGACAGGAGCCACTGGGATCAAGTGGCACAGCGGAGACCAGAGAAATCTGCAGGGACAATCTATTTGTTCTGTATTTGTACAGCACTGTAGAGGAGCAGACTCATCCTTGTGGAACTTCCTGCTGGTGACTTCCAGGAATTAGCTCATTCCAGCTCCAGAGCACCCTCTGCAAGCCAGTGATCCACTTGTCCTTTGGCCCCCATGTCCCTCCGAGACCCAGTGCCCTGTTATCTGGGGCACTGCCCCCTGGCAGAAACTCCTCAGTCTTAGGTTCTCCTCTCCCCAGGGACCCCCCACCTACTATCCTTATCTCGCCTCAGTATACAGCTACTGCCAGTCATTGTCTAGCCCCTACACCCTGAGGTAGACTGCAGTGTCAGCCTACTCATCACTGGCAAGGTTGGGTTTGGACCTGCTGCCTTTGCCTTCCCCTGGGCTGCCCTCTGCAGCCCCCAGTACCAGTTGGCCTTATGCTAGGCTGCAGCCTGTGGCTTTCCAGGCTGGAGCTCCCTAGCTCCTCTGCCTGTCCTCAGCCCTGCTTCACTCAGGTACCCTGTCTCTAGCTCCCTGCAGCCAGGCCCTTCTCCCTCTACAGGCAGAGGGAGACTGAGTGGGCTCCTGGCTCACTGCCTCTTACAGGGGCCAGCTGGGCCTGTCTGAGGCTTGGCCACAGCTGAGCCTGCCTTCCCTAATCAGCCCAGGCTTCTTGCCCCAGCCACAGCCCTCTTCTGGGCTGTTTTCCATCACGAAAAGGTAGGAGCGGGTAACCACCCTGCTACAAGCACCTAACACAAAGAGGCTAGGTCCATAACTGGGGCTCTAGATGTTACTGCAGTACAAATAACTAATATAGGTAAGACTGAAGCCATAACTTTAAGAAAATATACGTGTTTAGTTAAATGAAGCAAAACCAAAATTTTGTTCTGTGGCTGAAATGCTATGTGTACCTGCAGTAGAACTGGTCATGATTTGGTTGTTCATCTTTTCCATCGTCACAATTATCCAATGTTTCAGTGTGAGGTTAAAACTGAGAAGATATAGTGAAATGCTTCAAGTGAAAAGCTATTCACAAAGGACAGAATGTGAGTCTAGTATGAGAACAGGCATGCAATGAAATTAAAGGGCAGTACATTTAGAATATGTGAATGTAAGATCCTTTATGCAGTGTATAATCACTATCTCAGAAGCAGAGTCAGACCCTGTGGCTGGATGTAAACAAGGGCTGGATGACTTCCTGACAACAACAATTGTAACTATGCAAAGATAACAATCTAGTAGTCACAGCCTATGCTTCAGGGTATCAATTGATTGCCTGCAGAGGATCAGGAAGGAATCTCCACCCCCATAAACCCAGTCCTTAAGGCATTGAATAATTATCTAGTGCAGGGATTCTCAAACTGGGGGTCAGGACCTCTCAGGGGGTTGTGAGGTTATTACATGGCAGGTCGCGAATTACCAGCCTCCACCCCAAGCCCCGCTTTGCCTCCAGCATTTATAATGGTGTTAAATATATTAAGTGTTTTTAATTTATTGGGGGGAGGGTCGCACTCAGAGGCTTGCTATGTGAAAGGGGTCACCAGTACAAAATTGAGAACCACTGGTCTAGTGCTTTTCCCAGGGATTGTACTATGACATGGTGGGAAGGTTTGTGTGCTCCAGTGACCCTGAAGGCTGTGCTGGCAGGAAGCTCCTGTTAGGGCCATCCAAGCCAGACAGGTCAAAGGGTAGGAGCCAGATTAAAGGCAGTCCACTGATCCTGCTGGTAGGGGGTTGTGAGTCAGGCTAACAACCTATCCACTTAAAAATGCTTTCTGTTACTCAACTTGTCTCTGAGTTGTTTCTGTATGTCACAAATTTTCAAATATAATCATCTTGCTCTGGACAGACAGCATTGGAAGAAATGGGCTGCCTCGGGTACCACTAGCAGGCACCGGAGATTCTAAAGCTAAAAGCTAGTGCTGTATGGTTCTTTCCCTTCCTCTGAAACATCAGGTTCTAACTAGTACAAGGAATGAAGAACACCAATTTAGCTGGAATAATAATTTGATCTAGAATGGCAAACCCTCTATCTCCTTTGCAAGTGAACCCAAGTGTTGATTTTGAACTAGGGACATGCTATTTACGTATAACAGTCCTCAAGGAGGAGGCTCCCTACTTAATTCTAAGCTGCTCAGAAGGAATTGTCTGTAATTTCCCAGAACTACAAGGAGGCCACAAAAAGATCAGAGGAATCAATCTGCAAAAGAGACAGCCATCCCAATAGAATACACAAACAGGCTTTCACTACCGTAAACATTGTAGGTAGCCACAGATTTGAAGTTGTTTTCACTCACCATCATTGTAATGTCCTCTTGCCAATTATTCACTAGCTTTTCTATTTGGACAAAATTTAGGCTACTCTACACTACAGCCAGGATCAACACTCTGAGATCGATCCACCATCGGTCGATTTAGCAGGTCTAGTGAAGACCCGCCAAATCAACTGCAGATCACTCTTCAGTCGACCCCAACAAGAAGAGTAAGGTAAGTTGACAAAGTTTCTTCCATCAACCCCCCCATGGTGTAGATCCCACAGTAACTTGACGTAAGGTATGTCGACTCCAGCCACATTATTCATGTAGTTGGAGTTATGTAGCGTAGCTCAACTTACCGCAGTAGTGTAGACAGCCCTAGTTTCCATTCCCCAATTTCTTCTTAATGTATTTAATGTAACACTTATGTCTGTTTCCTTTACATCTTTGGTCAATGATGTGATATGTCCAGATACTGCATGTTGGCTCAGACTGAGAAAAGCACTAATGCATATGGTTAAGTGTAAGTACATGAATGGATCCATAGACTTTATGGGGACAACTCACATCATTAAAGCTAAATGTGTGTAAGTGCTTTGCTGAATTAGGGCCTTTATGGCTAACCTCTGTGTCTAAAATAGGATGAGCCAGAACTCCAGATCTGAATACTTTTCAGGGAGAGAGTTCAGAATGTGAACACCATTTTGGATTCAAATTTTGCACCTGTGTGAATCAGATCTGCCTCTATAATGGCCCAAACTGAAACCCTGGATCCATACATTCTCCAGCTGTCTACAAATTGAATTTAGGACTTTACTGTTCATCCTAGCCCTCCTCAGTCTTGGATATATTAGGTAAAACTGCAAGCTTTTCAGGCTTATATTCATTCCTTCTGCTGCAAAATTTGATCAATTTTTGTTACTAGACTAGTACACGCCTTCCGCCTGCTGACATGTCCCGACGCCATGGTAAGGAACATTGCAGCGAACACCCTGCGTGACACGACAGAGAAGCGGATCAGCAGAGCCCCCTCCAACCAAGACATCTGCATCTTCCTGAGTGGCTCCCTGGATGGGGAATTCAGACAGGACAGGCACCACATCGCTTCACTGTGGTCCCACACTCGCAACGCCACGCATTACCTGGGGAAGCACATTGGCTGCCACTGGAAGTGGTGCAAGGAGCGCCAGGAGCTGGGAGTCCTGGTGCCGCAGATCAGGTCCGACGACAACACCATCGTCACCCTGAGCACCAGGGGCTTGCTGGAGAGGACCCTGAAGGCCGCCATCCACTCACTGTATGTGGAAACCCTGAAGCATAAACCAGAGCAGGATAAAGCCTTCAAGTTGACCAGGGTAACACAGCGTAGACTCACCCCTGTGGTGCCTCCTTCTGGTTTCTTCCAGGAATTAGCTCTTCCAGCATCTGGAGCACCCTCTACAGGCCAGTGATCCACCTTATTGCTGGCCCGTGTCCCTCCCAGGACCCCATGCCCCTTTTACCTGGGGTGCTGCCCCTCTGGCAGTAACCCCTCACAGCTTCATGGTCTCCCCCTCCCAGGGGTACCCCTACCCACTATCCCCACTTCGCCTCAGTGTTAGGCTACTGCCAGTCCCCATCTAGTCCCCACTCACTGGGGCAGACTGCAGTGTAAGGCACTCATCATAGGCAAAGGGGGTTTGGATCTGCTGCCTTTGCCTACCCATGGGCTGCCCCCTGCAACCCAGAGCCCAGTAGACCTTTCCAGGCCTGCAGCCCAAGGCTTTCCTAGGCCGGAGCTCCCCAGCTCCCTTGGCCTTTCCCCAGCCCTGATCTAATCTAGGTTCCCTGCTGGGCACCTTGCAGCCAGGCCCTTCTCTCTCTACAGGCAGAGGGAGACTGTCTTGGCCTCTGGCTCACAGCCTTTTATAGGGGCCAGCTGGGCCTGATCGAGGCACGGCCCCACCTGAGCCTACTTTCCCCCAATCAGCCCAGGCTTCTCGCCCCAGCCCTCTTCTGGGCTGTTTCAAGCCCCACAGGGCAGGAGTGGGTAACCACCCCAATAGGTACAACCAGCAAGTGGGACACCAGCAACCACTTCCTTGCCAGGGGCTGTTTCACCAACTGGCGGTTCATCCACCATGCCCTGCTCAACTGCATCCCGCTCAACGGAGCCGTCCGCCATGGCAACCAAGACAAGCATTGCAGGAAGTGCAGCTACTCCAATGAGACCTTGCCCCATGTCCTGTGCAGCTGCAAACCCCACTCCAGAGCCTGGCAGCTGCACCACAATACCATCTAGAACTGCCTGGTGAAAGCCATCTCACCATTCCTGGAGGAGATCTCCATGAACTCTGCCATCCCCAGTACTGACAGCCAGCTACGAGCTGACGTCATCACCGACAAGGCCCAGAAAAAGATCATCCTCATCAATGTCACGGTCTCCTTTCAGAACAGGACCCTGGCATTTTGTGAAGCCTGAGCTCGTAAACTGGAAAAGTATGCCACCCTGGCTGACACCCTGAGATCGAAGTGCTACCAGGTGCAGATGGATGGCCTGATCATCAGAGCCCTGAGCGCCTGGGACCCCTGCAACGAGCGTGTGCTGGGGACCTGTGGGATCAATTGACGCTACACATGGCTCATGCAGCGCCTCATGGTCTCAGACACCATCTGATGGTCCAGGGACATCACTGGCCACCAACAGTACCAGGAGGCGTGAGCTGGAGTGACATCGTTCTTCGTCTATGAGAAAGGAACCAAGAGACTTTGTCCGTTGGATCATATGAACTGGAACCATAAACTCCCTGAACATTAAATCTCACCAAATTAGGGTCAATCCCTCATCATAACCACTCATACTCCACACCTGAACATAGCCATTGTATGAACATCATACCCTCATATCTCAATGTCTGTACTTTGATACATCAACCTTTAACCCCAAATCAGGGATATTGCAGATTATGTATTCCTTATGCCACCCAATCTTAAACCGAACTTTGCCTTAACCCCCCAATAATCTGTACATTATTCCCTGATAACCAGAAACTTCTATGCTGCAACTCTGTACCATTCACTTTTTAAAAACATCTTATTAGATTTAAAATTTTTATTAAGATGTACTTGCATACTGAAAAGCAAGTCTTAATCCTAAAAATATTAAGATGGTTACAGGTATTATCTGTCACTGCTGTGATGAAAATTGGGTTGCTATGGTGTTGATCCATTAGATGTATATTTTTAAAACTTGTCAGGCATTTTGTCTAATTATATGGAATTATATGGCTGGAAATGGCAAAGTAAAATCAAAATACAAGATAATAAAAATAAGTCTACTAGGCAACAAATTTAAATTTAATATATAACTTCATCCACTAATACTGTCAGTAACACCTTTATATTTAAGGCACACCAATTAGGAAAAGAAAAAAAAAGCAAGATTAATGCAAAACGTAGAACAGTTGAAATTATATCACCATATGTACAATCACTTAGCAGCTCACATCCAATGCAACTTAATCACCTTATCATTCATTGTGACAATAGAATGTAATGATATACCCAGCAATGCTGGCTTTAGTTTATTCCACAACCAAGTACTACACACCAACCTTGTGGATAGACAGCTAAATGTAACTTGAATCCTGAAGCCCACTTTCCTGCCTAGGCTTTCTTCGCCTTGCAAAACTCCTTCCTCCTACCATTCAGTGAGAGATGGTTATGTTGCACGAGTACGAGAAAGCTCTCACTAACCAAAAGCTCCATGACAATGTTGTTTGCCCACTTTGCATTTGCCTTGGATGCTGCCAACTATTCTGGGCACCTGGAGAAGCTCTTCTGTCATCCAGCTTCAACCCTGAAAGTACCTGGTGGATGCAGAGGGACTCCTGCTGAGGAGTCTTTTCATTTTAATTCCTTGAGGCGCTGTCCACACTGGCAGAAGGCAACACTGGTTTTGAAAACAGTTTTCTTAACATACTTTAGCTGTAACAGGAAAACCACTTTCAAAACCAGACTAGTGTTTTCCCCAGTGCCCCTTACGCAAAGGCAGCCACACGTACTCCAGCTGCTTGATCACAATAGGTCTAAATATTCGCTCCTTACTGAGTGTTTAATAGTCAATTGTCTATAAGACGTTATTGGTGAATACCTGCTGCCATGGCAGGAGTATGGACTTGAGCTACAGCAGTGCTCTAGCTCTTACTACCTTGATACTATTTTATACTCCATTGTTGGCTTCCTTCTCCTATCTGCCCAATTCACCGTACAAATCAGGACAAGATTTACTATTTGCGTGGCTAGGTATGAATAGCTAGGAATCAACTCATGTGGCAGTCCCAGCATCCAGGAGAGCAGATAGGTGGCTTGGAGACAGGGGTGCAGCTAGCTTGTGGGGAGAGAGCCAGGACCACCTTTTGCCTATAGACTGGCTGGGAGGAAGAGGTCCCAGCCTGTCCTAGCTTCTTGTGGGGAGAGGGAACAGGAGCGGGGAAGGGCATGGCTTGGACCCACACAGTCCAATGGTAGGGAAGTGGGGGAGAGGTTCTATCCAGTACTGGTTTCTCTGAGAGTGAGAGGTGGTGGCAAAGCGAAGCAGGGGAACCCTATACATAATCATATGCCTCCTGGGTCCCTCAAGAAAATTCTGGTTGTGTCCTGAGAGATGCTGTCCACTCCCTCTTCAGAGGCATAAGATCGGTACAGCACAAGACCTAGAACTACTCTGCTAACATGTGGGCACTGGCACGCAGAGATCACAAATCCTATTCTAAAAGCTGCCACACAGGTTTCACATGGTAACTGCTTTCAGCCACTTCCAACCTGAACTGGATTCAGACAGATTTAAAGGTAAAAGACTTGGTATCATATTACTAATACCTCCAGCACCATCTGGCTTGCTAATAAAGCCATTTTAAGCTGTAGGAAAACAAAAGCATCCTACAGTAGTAGCACTTTGCTTTATTAGTCTGATTCACATTGATTATAGTAAAGCTTTTGACATAGTCCCCCATGAGATGCTTATAAGCAAACTAGAGAAATGTGGTCTAGATGATATTACTATAAAGTGTGTGCACAACTGGTAGAAAATGATAGTTCTCAATTGTTTAATAGACTGGGAGGATGTATCTAGTGTGGTCCTGCAGGGATCAGTCCTGGGTCTGGTACTGGTCAATATTTTCATTAATGACTTTGATAATGGAGTGGGGAGTATGCTGATGAAATTTGTGGATGACACTTAGCTGGGGGTTGCAAGCATTTTGGAGGACAGGATTAGAATTCAGAATTACTTTACTAAATTTCATCTTGTTGATTTCAGATCAATTCTCCAATTTATCAAAGACAAGTGGAAAGTATTTCACTTAGGAAGGAAAAATCAACTGCACAAATACAAAATGGGGAATAAAAGACAAGGCCGTAGTACTGGTGAGAAGAGTTTGGAAATTATAGCAGATCACAAATTGAATGAGTTAACCATGTGATGCAGTGGTGAAAAAGGCTAATATTTTGGGTTGTATTAACAGGAGTGTTGTATATATGACACGGCAGCAAGATTGACTTAGATGAGTTATTAAAAAGTTTTTCCTAATTATAAGGATAGTTAAGTGTACTGAAACAGGTTACCAGCAGAGGTTGTGGAATCCTCATCATTGGAGATTTTTGAGAACTGGTTAGAGAAACACCTGTCAGAGATGGTCTAGGTTTACGTGATTCTGCCTCAGCACCAGGGAAGCAGGGGCAGCTCTAGGCACCAGCAAAGCAAGCAGCTGCTTGGAGCAGTGTCATAAACAGATAGTTAAGGGTTAATGGAACAGGAGAACTTCATGTCTCTTTTGACTGTAAAGGGTTAATAAGTTCAGTGAGCCTGGCTGTCACCTGACCAGAGGACCAATCAGGGGATGGGATTGTCATAAACAGATAGCTAAGGGTTAATGTCTCTTTCACCTGAAGCACCTGACCAGAGGACCAATCAGAAAAACGGATTTTTTCAACTTTGGGTGGAGGGAATTTTGTGTCCGAGGTCTTTGTTTTCTGGCTGCCTGCTTTCTCTGAGCTTTGGAGGAGTAGTTTCTACTTTCTAGTCTTCTGTTTCTAAGTGTAAGGACAAAGAGATCAGATAGTAAGTTATATGGTTTCTTTTCTTTGGTATTTGCATGAATATAAGTGCTGGAGTGCTTTGATTTGTATCCTTTATGAATAAGGCTGTTTATTCAATATTCTTTTAAGCAATCGACCCTGTGTTGTTTCACCTTAATACAGAGAGAACATTTGTATGTATTTTTTCTTTCTTTTTTATATAAAGCTTTCTTTTAAGACCTGTTGGAGTTTTTCTTTACTTCAGGGAAATTGAGTCTGTACTCACCAGGGAATTGGTGGGAGGAAGAAATCAGGGGAGATCTGTGTGTGTTGAATTGGCTAGCCTGATTTTGCATTCCCTCTGGGGGAATAGGAAAGTTCTTTTGTTTCCAGGATTGGGAACAGAGAGGGGGAGTCACTCTGTGTAGTTTCACAGAGCTTGTGTCTGGGTATCTCTCCAGCAGCACCTGGAGGGGGGAAGGGAAAAAGGATTATTTCCCTTTGTTGTGAGACTCAAGGGATTTGGGTCTTGGGGTCCCCAGGGAAGGTATTTCAGGGGGACCAGAGTGCCCCAAAACACTCTAATTTTTTGGGTGGTGGCAGCAAGTACCAGGTCCAAGCTGGTAGCTAAGCTTGGAGGTTTTCATGCTAACCCCCATATTTTGGATGCTAAGGTCCAAATCTGGGACTAAGGTTATAACAGGGATACTTTCAAATCTTGAGGGAGGGAAGTTTTTGTGTGTGCTGTTAGTTTTTGGTGGTTGTTCTCTCTGGGTTCTGAGAGTGACCAGATGTGCAACCAGGTTTCTCTCCAATCTCCCTGATACAGGTTCTTATAGATTCAAAATAGTAAGTACTGGGTGATAAGGCGAGTTAGGCTTATGTTTGTTTTCTTTATTTGCAAATGTGTATTTGGCTGGAAGGAGTTCAAATTTGTATTTTGCTGAAAGGATTTTAATTTGTACTTGTATAGTTAGGCTGGGAGGGTATTCCCAATGTCTATAGCTGAAAGACCCTGTAACGTATTCCATCTTAAATTTACAAAGATAATTTTTACTGTTTTTTTCTTTATTTAATTAAAAGCTTTTCTTGTTTAAGAACCTGATTGTTTTTTATTCTGTTGTGAGACCCCAGGGGAGGGGGTCTGGATCCACAAGGGAACAGGTGGGGAGAAAGGAGGGAGGGGGAGAGAGGTTAATTTTCTCTCTGTGTTAGGATTACTTTCTCTCTCAGGGAGTGTCTGGGAGGGGGAGAGAGAAGGAGGAAGGAAGGTGAATTTTCCTCTCTGTTTTAAGATTCAAGGAGTTTGAATCACAGTAATCTTCCAGGGTAACCCAGGGAGGGGAAGCCTGGGAGAGGCAACGGTGAGGGAAAGGGTTTACTTTCCTTGTGTTAAGATCCAGAGAGACTGGGTCTTGGGGGTCCCCGGGCAAGGTTTTGGGGGTACCAGAGTGTACCAGGCACTGGAATTCCTGGTTGATAGCAGCGCTACAAGTATTAAGCTGGTAATTGAGCTTAGAGGAATTCATGCTGGTACCCCATCTTTTAGACGCTAAGGTTCAGAGTGGGGAATTATACCATGACAGGCATCCTATTTGCACGCGCGGCAGCTAGCAGGAATCCAGCCTGGGAGCTGAGAACCAACAGGGAGCCCTGGGAGCTGTAGTTCCTTGGTTAGCTCCCTACCTATAGAACCAGCCCTGGAGCAGGGAAAGAACTACATTTCCCAGCATTCCCTTGGCCACTATTATCAGGAAAGGCGGGGAGGGAGTATGGTAAGGGAAAGCTCATGCTGCAGCTTGAGCTCACTGCTAGAGCAGGATGGCGCTGTGAATGGGGAACAAGTGTGCCCAAGGAGTAGACTTTGGCCCAGATATCCCCTTCAGAAGACATCCCCTGACTGGCTTAGGGATACTAGTGTGACCTCACCTTGCAGCCCCCAGAGAAGGAATTGGGTGGACTAAATAGACAGTTCCCCTCTCTATCTGAAGCCTAGCAAGGGAAGTATGTGGATCCCACTAGAATTTAAAATGAAAAGTAAAGGAGGGAGGCTCTACTGGACCTGGGCAGCTTTAGATACAGTACTAGGCACTTAGGAGGATTTCCACTTCTGAGCCAGGAAAGCAGAAATTGACTTTTCCTTTTCAGATATAGCTAATATTCAGAAAGGGAATCTAGCACCTACCTTCCAGATTTGAACACCTCAAAATTCAGGAGTGCTCAAGCTCAATTTGAGCAGCTGTTACTTCATTTCTCCCAAATCAAATGTACTGATCCACTGTAATTTGCTGTAGAAAAAGTAGATAAAATTGAGCAAGAAATACTTCCCAGTGGTTTTTAGGACTGAAATTGCTATTTTCAACAGCCCTTGCTTTTTTTTTTTTTTTTGTTTAAAAAGAAGACAGTGATATTGCATTGGCAAATTCCCCGTAGAAAGAAAGAGTGGAACAAAAGAATAATAAAGGCACCTTGACTTTTCCTCATTTATGGAGGACAGTCTTATAATATGCATCCAGATATCCTCCAATCACACAAGCTGAAAATTGTTCCACTTTACTGAAGTTCTGTAACCATATGGGAACCAATCCTATTTGTGTTCTATGCACATCCAAAATTCCTGCTGAATGACCTGCCCTGGGAGCAAGTCATCAGTGACCTAGGGCTGGGGCAGAAGGAGGGTGCAGGTGGGGGAGGGGGGGAAAGACCCCAGGGCTGGGGTCGCAGGGGGTGTGGTGGAGGGGGCAGAACCTAGGGCTGGGGTGGGGGGGTGGGGGGGCACTGGTGGGGGGGATGCCCAGAGATGGTGCAGCACGGGATGTGTGTGAGCACAGGCCTGGGGTGCCAGGGGGTGCGGGTGTTT
Organism: Gopherus evgoodei; assembly: GCF_007399415.2. Lineage (NCBI taxonomy): Eukaryota > Metazoa > Chordata > Testudines > Testudinidae > Gopherus > Gopherus evgoodei. The sequence goes on along the minus strand of NC_044322.1, from coordinate 241,851,783 downwards.
GGGGGGAGGGCCCAGGTCTGGGGTGGCAGGGGGGGCAGGAAGAGGGAGGCCCAGGGCTGGGGCAGCAGGGGGGGCTAGGGTGGGGGCAGCCAAATTTTATTTTGCTTGGGGCGGCAAAAAACCCAGAGCCGGCCCTGCAGGGAAGGAATTAGAAAATCTCTTGAGGTCCTTTCCAGCCCAACATTTCTATGACTCCATGTTTGTATTATTTGCATTTAACATAGAACAGAACATATTTTCTTCATATATTACAAACATATAAAGTTCCTAATCGGAAGTCTTATCTGAGAGAAAGCATTTCCAGCTAAGTTTTAAACTTCAGCAAATAGACTTTATCTTGGAAATGCTAAGATTAGAGCCGGGCAAATTTTTTGTTTCAAAATTTCCATTTATTTCATTTTAAAAGATTAAATCAACAAAGTTTTAAAAATGGGCACAATTAAAACAAAATGTTCCAATTTTGCTGAAGCAAAACATTTTCCTTGACCTAAAACCATTTTTTAATTTTAAATTTGCCAAAATTTAAAAAAAATTCACTTTGTCCAAAAGTTGTTTTTATTATTATTCACACTTCTTTATTTAAGATGGCTCTAAACTACAAGTAATCCCATATTGTATTTTATTGCATCAGGGCTTACTAGACTATTTTAAATGCCAAAGGCCACCTTGTAGAACATAAATGCCTTTTATACACATGCTTATTCAATATGAAAATGTTGCATGCACAAATGGGGATGTCACACTGTCTGGACTGGCTCACAAGCAAGAATACCTTAGGAAGTAGGGCACAAACCACAAACTGGTTGTGAATTCTATACTTAGATTTCCCCAACAAAGTAACAAGTGTAAACTCCTCAGGCACTACCCAGCCTTAACATGGAGTCAAAGACCATCCCCTTGGTCCTTCCTATCTGTCCTGCCATCCAGGCAAGCTTGACTCTGTGATAGATGGTCCCTTTACACCCAAGATCACAAAATATTCAGGTTACTCCCAGTCCCAAAGCATGGGTCACCATAGGTGCTGCTGCACCCCCTGGTTTGAAGTGGTTTCCATTATATACAAGGATTACAGTTTGGTTCAATGACTCTGACCATCCCCACAATACAAATTGTTCCAGTGCTCCTTTCAGTCATTTAACCCAGATCAATTTGCATCTTAGCTCTCAAACCAGAACCAATGCTTGTACCCAACCCTGTAATTAACTAAAGGTTTATTAACTAGAAGAAAGAAATGAGTTATTTACCAGGTTAAAACAGATAAACTACACAAAGAAATAACTTGCAGTCTTAGATTTCAGATGGTGATAGAGTTGCTGAAATATGCCAGTTCTATATGTCTATTAGGGCCAGGGCCGTCCATTGTGGGTATGTGATCTGGGATGGAAGTGACATCACTTCCAGGACCAACCATGCCAGGAATGGGTAGGGGAGGCTGAGGGAGGTTGTGCCTCCCCAAACAGCCAGATGTGGCTCTGCCCCCCCGCCGATCCCCAAGCTCCACTGGGCTCCAGGGGCTTGAGGCCATGCCGCCCACTTCTCAGGCCTGGGGAAGCTGCAGCAGTGCTGCCATGTGCTCTCCCTCAGGTGGAAGGGATGGAGCTGAGGGTAGCCTCCCTAATCAGCAGTTTACCTGCCGCCATGCTGGCAAAGCAAAAAAAAAAAGCCGACAGAGCATAGGAAAAATTGGTGGGAGCTGAGCACCCACCAACAACTCCCCATCCCCCACCACACCAGCTCACCTCCACCTCCTCTGAACGGGCTACCGCGTCCTGCTTCTCCTCCCTCCCTCCCAGCGCTTGTGCCGCCATACAGCTGATTCGCGCATACCAGCTGATTCGTGCAAGCCTGGGAGGAGAAGGAGGAATGCGGTGTGCTTGGGGAAGAGACGGGGCCAGGGTGGGGATTTGGGGAGGGATCCAACGGGGCAGGGAGGGGGCAGAGTCAGGGTGGAGGCGGGGCTGAGTTGGGGGCATGAGCCCTCTCCGCCTGTGCGCCGGAGTGCAAAATATCGGGACAATTCGCATCCCGACCGACATTGGTTAGGACGTGGGACAAACAAGTAAATATTGGGACAGTCCCAATAAAACTGGGACTTCTGATCACTCTAGATAGGGGGAGCAATCACCAAAGACTTTGTTCCACAATGGCCCATTTGGATTCAATAGTCCTTCCTGATGTGCAGCAGATAACAGCATCTGTAGGAATACAGCATTTTGCTTTAGGTGAAGTTCTTTTTCCTGTTTGAGTTCGAGTTTCAGAATAAACATTTTTCAGTTTGTAAATGTGTGCTGTTGGGGTTGCCCCTCTCTGGGGTGGCTGGGAGCCAGGCCGCCTCACTACACAAGTCCGATGAGTTGGGGAATTAGTCTGGTGGGGCAGAAAACAGTTCAGGGCTCAGGCCCTCAGGCAGGGGCTGAACAAATAGTTCAGGAATAGGCGCAGGCCCTGGGTCAGGGCAGGGCAACGAACAAGCAGTTCAGGGCTCAGTCCCTCAGGCAGGGGCTGAGCACAGAGTCCAATAACAAGCCCAGGCCCTGGGTCATGGCAGGGCAGCGAACAAACAGTTCAGGGTTCAGGCCGTCAGACAGGGACTGAGCACCGAGTTGAATAACAAGTCCAGGCTCCTGGTCCTGAGCATCGGTGCGAGGGAGAGACTGCCACCCATGCATGCGGTGGCAGGGGGGACACAGGCCCGCCCACTCCACTGCATCCCAGCCCGGGGCCCCTAACAGCAGCAGGCAACCTGCTGCAGTGTCAGTGGGGATCCTGGCCGCAACACACTGACATCGGCTCTGGGTGTGCCACAGCCAGACTAGAGTCAGCTGCCCCGAGGCTACTTCCGACTCCCACCTCTAGTAGTACCTGCATCTGATCGGCGTCCTCCACAGCATCAAGCACCATGGGCTCCTCGGATCCCTTCGCACCGGTAGGCTTGCTGGCTTCTCCAGCCTCTGGTTGGCGTCCGGCCTCAACTGGTATGACCAGTCCTCGGGGCGGTCACACGAGGCAGGAGTCTCCCCAGCGGGAGCTAGGGCACCAGCATCTGGCCTCTCTGGCAGCTTCTGAGCCTTGGGCTTGAGCTTTTATACTTCATGTCCTGCGCTTTGACCTCTGAGGGGCGGGTGCAGGCTCCAGTGGCTCTGCCCACTTAGGCACCTGGAGGGGCTTGTCACTCTCTGGGGCGGCTGGGACCCAGGCCGCCTCACTACATAGTTATAGAGCAAACACTTAAGTATTACCTTATAGCATGGGATACAGACATTACAAACAGGAATAATATGTTCAGCATCCTACAAGAATTCTGCAAGTATCAAGTCTAAACAGTCTTATAGTACTAATATCTATTTTCACAATACTAACCCACAGGTAACGCAGGCTGGTTTCCAGCTATGCATTTGCCAGTGTTCGATGAGGCCCAAGGCCTTGGCGTGAATTGGCATCTGGTCTGCCAGAATCACAGGGTGCTTAGATGTGCAGTTACATGTTTTGGGTGTCTCATATGTAGGATTAGTACAGCAGATTTTTGTTTAGCTCTGCTCTGCCCAGGTAGCACAAAAGAGAGCAGAGCCTGGCCATATCCCCCTAACTGGGGAAAATCCCCAGCAGACATACAGTTGGTAGATACAGCTGCTAAGCCACTCTCCCTGCCACTGTCACACAAGGCACATGTTGGAGGTAGAGGAATAGGGAGGAGGTGTGGCAATGCTCAACTCTGACAGTTTCCTGGCAGTGGATGGTACATTGGGTACCACTGCCAGTTACCATACATTTGAGCAGTCTACAAGCTGCTCTACCTTCATCCATGGCTGGGGCAGAGAATCAGGGAGCTGTAAGCAGCTCCGCCCTTCTACTAGCCCCAGCAGAAGCTGGATGCAGCAGAGAATTTGCAAATTAGCCACCCACGTGTTAAAGACTACTTGATCATGATCATGGCCACTATCTTGGAGATAGACATAAAGGGAATCCCTCTTTCCTGCAGGATCACCTGGCCCTTGCTTCCAAGTAGCCTGGCCCTTGCCACTTTATGGGAAGACAAAAGATGGGAAACACTGTTTTTTATACCTCTTCTCGGTCCTTCCCTGCACCAATAACACTGTGCCTGGTTCAAGCTCACTAACCTCTTGCTTTACATCATCACGGAAGCTATTTTTTACTTCTGAAAGTCAATCCAGCTCAGAGGTGGATTAGTGACGGCAAATCTCTTTATCCAGACCGTGTCCAGGCATGTAAGATCTTTGTGCGCAGACGATTCAACCTTGTTGGCTGGAAATCATGCTTTTAACGCTGTACTTAACATGCATTCATTCTGCCTGCACTCGTGCTTATTATCTCATTTGCTGGCCTGATGCCTTCTCACAGGGTAGGTTGTTCTAGGGCCCTTAATTAAGTCAAAATAGATGTAAGTCTACTGCCTCCATAATACTACAAGGACCATCTTTTCCGTTGCTTCCTCCATGCAGCAGTGAGGTGTTGGCATTACGTGCTCCGATTTATCAGACCCCTTAACCTCAATCACATTTATGACACTGCTGCTCTTGCAATGAAAGGAAAAACTTAGCCAGCTGAACAAAGAAGTGAGAGCGATTGAGTTGCATAGGAAACAATGTAGGGGTGGGGGACTGCAGACCCTTTGTTGAAATTCAAAGTGGAAATTTTTCCTGTCTCTGGATGAGCACAAATTTTGCAGGGTTGGGTTATTTTTTAATTTTATTTTATTTTTTGATAGTTTCATAATTAAACTTGTGACAGTTTGTCCTAGGGTAGGACTGTAGATTGAACCATCCCTTGCAAATTCTTGCTAACTCATACCCCAAGCGTGACATTTTCTGGTTTTGAGATTTGTCACTCACATATTGGGTTTGACTGAATGGGAGGAAGGGGAATTAAAGAGACACACACAGGATGTGGAAACTATGACTGAAATCTGTGCAAACTGAAACTAATATGTCTCATGCACTTCCAGTAATTACTATCTGCTTAACTAAATTCCCCATTTATCTGACCAGCCATGTGTTCAGCAAGTTGGTCTTGGTGTTCCTTTTTGCTTAACTTTATATGTAATAACTCCCAGCATTATGGCCATTACTGAGGAATATAGTTTGGTTGGGTATTTTACAAAGGACTGTGGACTTACCATTCTTAGAACTTTTTGTTTCTGCAATTGCACACTGGAGTGAGTTAGCTGACCCAGTAGGGGATGAAAAGGTGCAAGGTGGGGGGGACGGGTTAATGGGGGAGAAAAGATGTTTGGACTGGTCAGGGATGGTGGGTGATGCCAATTCAAGCAGAACAGTGTTAGTTGTGTAGGTCTGCCAAAAGTGTATTTCAGGGAGATTTTGAAGCTTTCAGGGCCCCCACAATCATGAGTGGCGGTTGAACGCACCACTGGGGAGACTAGACCCTGTTCCATCTCCCTTTGCCCAAGCACCTCCAGCCGCAGTGCCCCCAGCCTTGTGTGCACCTGCCTGACCCAGCCTCTCAGCCACAGAAGCGCAGAAAGCAGGCAAGAGGAGGCCTGCAAGCAAAGCATGGGAGGGGCAACACCGGGCTGTTTGGGGATGCACAACCTTCCCCTGCCTATGCTACCCACCACCTATGACCACAATTATGATCGATCTGAGCCCTAGTGAGTTGTAATCTGCTCCTGGTCAATCTCTTCTTTTTTGGGAGAGGGACATAGAATGTCTGTGCATGTGAACATGACTGTGTATGTGTTACTATGGCTCACAAGTTTTTGTCATTGTTCCTTATAAGTGCCTGATGTCAGTTTTCAAAGAGCTAGTTTTTGGCTCCTACTGCAACTACTGTCATTATTATCTATGTCTACTGCATGGATCAACTTTACTTTTTGGGTCCCTGGCCTCAATATTCTTTATCATTGCCCCCAACAACACTTCATCACAATCTCAATGTTACACACAGAGCTGAAAGCTTTTTTTTTTTTTTTGACTCAAAATATTTTTTGTGAGCATCAAAACTGTGTGTGAATTTGAGCTGAATTCAGCAAATAGTTTCAGCTGAAAAAAAAACTGATTTTTTTCCATCCAGAAACATCTAAATGTTTTGTTCCACATTTTTGAAACAACCCGTTTTGACATTTCATTTTGAAACGACATTTTCTAAATGAAATATTGATTCAAATTGACATTTGAAATGTTTGCTTGACCCAAACAATTTTTTTTTATTTTGTTTCTCATATTGGTGGGGAAAAAACAACAACAAAATCAGTTATAGTTCTAAACAAACCAATTTTGGGGATCGGGGGGTGGTTTGGTTCGACCACCAAAACAAAAAATCAATTATTTGCTCAGGTATAGTTATGAACTGTTTATCGGCCATCACCTCAGTTCTGCTGTGGTAAAAGAGCAAACGGAACAAGCTATGTGATAACAGTTTGGGACTACATTATCTAAACCTTTCATTTGTTGCAATCTCCTCTATTTCACTGCAACCCAGGTTCCTGTTTTCCACTGTGGGGCGGGGAGGAGTGTATGTGGTGTGTGTGAGTGAACACATCTTATTCCGTTTAATTCCTGTGGTGGGTGTACTGCACTGAGACACGTGACAAGAGTTAAATGATTTCTCAATTCAGTGTACTTGTGGTGGTGCCCTTATTTAGAACAAACAAAAACGTCACAACTGTATTCTGTAGTAATCACAGAGAACACTGCAAAATACTATTGTAAAATGCAGGGCCCAGTTCTGTGCTGCACCTCTCAGGAGGCACAGCAGAAAAGGGGCAGCTCGGGAGATGGGGAGACAACAAAGACCTTAGTGTCTATGAGTCGAGCCTGGAGTTGCTCTAATTTATGGTAGTCAGTCTTGTTTGGGCTGCCCATGGGCTGAACTGCAGTAGGGTGACACAATGTTCCAATATTAGGGGCATTGTCTTATATGTGCAACTATATTCTGCCCCCCCCCCCGAAAAAAGTGTCCTGATTTTTCACACTTGCTGTCTTGTTACCTTAATCTGCAGTCCAGAGTAGCTGGAGTTGAGAGTGCTCCAGCCATTCCTTCTCTCATCCTCAACATGCTCCTACATGGAGTCTCCAGAGACAGGGCCGGTGCAACCATTTAGGCGAACCAGGCGGTTGCTTAGGGCACCGAGATTTGGGGGCGCCAAAAAGCGCCCCTAAATTTTTTTTTAAATGGTTGACTGGCTGCTTCTGCCGGTGGCAGCTGGCAGCCCAGGGGGTCCCCTGGGTCAGGACGCCGCTGTGACTGCCCAGAGGTTCAGGCTGCTGGCGGCGCGCTGACCCAGGGGAATCCCTGGGCTGCTAGCAGAGGCTCAGAAATCAGAATCCCTCTCCCTTCCAGAGCAGGGGCTCCAGCCTATGCAATTTTTCTCATGGGAGGCGGCCTGGGCAGAGCTGCGCAGCTCTGCTTAGCGCACGTGGTAGGAGCCCTGCGACGCGCGACACAAGGGCTTCTGGAGGAAAGCGGGGGCTGTCCCCTGGCTCAGCCTCCACATCAGCCCCAGCGAGGGGCAGGAGAAGAAAAGAGCCTCAGCGGTGGTCTGGTGGAGTGGAGGAAGAAAGAAGACCCTGACGCTCATGTGCTGGGCAAGGTAAGCAAGTGCTTCCCTACAGCTCAGCCTCAGGCGCCTGTGCTCCTGCCCCCTTGGTCCTTGGCTGGTCCCTGCTCCTGCTCCCCTTGTATGTGGGCTGCTCCAGAGAACAGCAGCCTGCAGAGCTGAGCTGCCCCAGTGCCCCCAGGCACCCCCCTTGACCCCATCCTCCCCACAGCCCTGACCCCCAGTTCCGAGCCTAGCCCCTCTGAGCTGGACACCACCCTGCCCCATCTCCCCACATCCCTGAGCCCAGCCCCTGTGAACTGGGCACCCCTGAACCCAGAGCCCAGCTCCCCACCCAGCCCTGGGCAACAACAGCACCACCCCCAGGCAGTGACAGCCCATTGGTACCAACCATCACAATCACCCATCATCTCCCCATTATATAATTGCAAATGTATACAGACCATTACAGCTTTTAATGTTTTTAAATAATGTATTTAGTGTATTTTCAAATTATTAAAAGTTAATTTTTGAATGTATTTCACTAGTTATTTTTTACATTGCCTAATACATGTTACTAAAGTATTGCAAATGTTTTATGGAAGGGGCCCCCAACTTTGCTTTGCCCAAGGCCCCCTGAATCCTCTGGGCAGCCCTGTCTGAGTTTTAAGCCCTGCTGCTGTGTTTTGCCTGCAACAGGCAGGCCTAAGCCTGTGAGTGACCCCCATAGCAGCTGCCTGAAGAAGTGCTTGGGGGAATCATGCAGAAGGAGCGTGATATTTATTTGAGTTCTCTCCTCATGGAGGCTGTGCTCCACTTGGTGCAGGACAGCAGTCTCAGCAGGACTCTAGGCCCAGCACCTTGCCTCAGTTTGTGGACTTGTACTGCACCCATCACCGGGCTCAGTCTGGCACCGTTACCCCTCACCAGTGCCCAAGAAGCAGTCAAAAAAGTTGGATGGACTGGTTAGGTTAGTTGTCGTGCTGTTGCTTGGCCAGTGTAGAGACCACTGAATGCATAATATTCCTCTGTGATGTTCTGTCCTGAGCACAATTGGCATGTTATGAGGTAGTGCCTGTGAGGGACAGGTGTCTGTTTATGTCATCCAGCCATCATGTCTCAGGTCTTCGGGGGGGGGGGGGAGCTTTTCCATCCTGCTTTCATTGGATCAAAGTCAAAGATTATTTTCACAGGGAAGTTAGTAGGCATTTAGAGCAGATGAACATACCACCACAGAGAGCACTTGGCAACCATTTGAGTGTGTGTGACCTATTTAGTTAGAAAATGGAATTTTTCATTCAAATTGAGTTTGTACCATTTGATGTTTTTAATCATTTGGAGGTGCATGGCTAGTTAGGCAGAATGGGTTCCGCAGCACTCCCAGTCAGATTTTGATATGAAGGAAGGACATATACGTGACTAAAAAAGGTGTATTTCTGATTACAATCAACATTGCTTAATTTTAAGGGAAAGTCATCTTGATCTCTTAATCAATATTTAAGTCAAACAGTTGATGAAATTCAAATAGTTAATTATAGTAAGTGACATGCATTCTCTATCCTTTACTTTTAATAGTGAACAAGAAAAAGGACTGATAGGAATAAAGTTTCATTATTTTTCGTTTACAGTTGATGCAGCCTCATGGCAGATTAAAAAAAAAAGGTCTGGGGCACAATTTGTGACTGTATTGTGTATAATGAATGTGATTTTGGGGGGGGGGGCGCAAGATGGAAGTTTCGCCTAGGGCGCAAAATATCCTTGCACCGGCCCTGTCCAGAGGGGTGGCATTGGATTCATGTATGTTTTCTCTGCACTGCCTCTGTGCTGGGGGAGCTTTCCACGGGGCCATTGCAGCAACTGCACAGACTTTATATGCTGCCAGAGAGACATAAAGGGGCCACACTGAAAGCCAGGATCCAGGATGCAATGTCCTTAATGATCTCTACAATACTTTTTATAAGGGTGTGTGGAAAGAGTAAAGCTAGGATTACTCCGTGCTAAGATTACTCCTGGTGATGAGTACCAGGATCCTTTTGATACTCCTTTCCTGCTCGTTTGCACTGGAATAAGCACTAATCTCATCTGGATTTTTGCTAGACTGACATTTGAACTCTGGAAATAAGATTTTGGTTCAGTAGTTCTTATTTTCAATCTCTATTCAGTGCTTTCTTGCCACATTTTACTTAGAATTTAGATTTTATTTCTTCTACGGACAAAAATATTAAAGGTCCCCAATTCAGGAAACTATTTAGGTTTGTGCTTAAATCTGTCCCTATTCGGGATAGGATTTAAGGATGTGCTTAATAAGCATAAGCTTAAATCCTGTTGAATTCAAGAATATGCTTAAATTCTGTCCTGACCAGTGATGCTTTCCTGAATCAGAACCTGATACGGTAATCTCAATAGCAGATTGGATCTGAAGGATAGATACCTCATTAGTGTGGACGACCAGGTGAAATTGAAGGACAGGCTGTCCTCTAAAAACCTTAAGAAATACTGCCCAAATTTGAAGGATTCACTTTTTGGGAATACCAGGAGAGGAAAGGATTATGGGTGAGATTCCACTCTTTTTAAAAAGCATGAAAAACTAGAGTAACTCAGCTGGTGTCAGCAGAGTCTCTTCAGATTTAGTCAGCTATAAATTTATGCATAAATCTGATCCTGTGACCTGCTGGATGGGTTGAAGCTAAAATGGCTAAGCCACTGGAGTGGGATTTGAAAGAAATCCCATTTACTCAGATTGCTGCTACTGGGTCCTTACCAGAGGAAAGCCAGGACAGCCAAATGGTGGCACAATAGTACCAGGAATCCTCTCAAATGCAGGGGACTGAGACTGTTTGATAGTAGTGACCTCACTAAACCACTGGACATGGAAAAACAGGCTGTTAATATTCCACCACAAAAAGAAATGGGTAAACGCTAATTATGTTTATATAAAACTTCATGGATGAAAATCAATGGAGAGGCAGCTGAGGTAGGACGGGTTGAAAATTTTCTGTCCAAACTTATTTAATTGAAATTTGAAAATTGTTTTTTTGACAAACCAAAAGTCTTCACAGACTCTCTGCTTTCCTTGACATTTTTTTATTTCTTCATTAGAAAATCAAAAAGCCAGAAAATTTGGTCCAAACATTTCTCAGTTTCCAGCTAAAATGTGTTTAGACTTCGAGTTTTTTAGCCAAAAAAAATCAGTTTTTGTTGCCAAACATAACAAATATCATTCTTAATTTTTTCAACAGTCAACATTTTCCAGTGAAAATTTTAGTAAAATAGACACTTGTCATTTTTGTTGACATTTTCCCATGGGGTAAAAAAGCATTTTCCAATCAGTTCACAGTGTAGATAGGAGAGATTAGTCTGAGAAAAAATGAGGTTCTCTGGAGATAGGACAATGATCAAACCAACCGTGAGGATACCAATAAGGTTTTAGGGAAAATATCTAAACATAGCTGCCTGTGGCCAAATGACAGGAGGGAAATTTCATGGCAAGGAGACATGGTGGTGGTCCAGCAATGTGCAGGAGGCAGTAAAGGAAGACGAAAGGTTTAAGCCAGAGGTCTCAAACTCATGGCCCCCGGGTGATCTGCGGCCTGCGAACCTCCCCAATGTGGCCCGCAGGGCTCCAGCAGTTTTGGGGCCGGGTCTCTCCCTTGGCCCAACCTGCCATCCCGAGGTGCTCCCCACCGAGGCAACTTACAATGGCCCAGGGCCCCAGCATTGCAGCAGAGCTGAGTGGTGTCTGCCTGCTCGCTCAACGTGTCTGCTAGCCCCTCCCTCTGGCCCTGGGGCAGGGCTGCGCCTCCATGCGATGCCCTCACCCTGAGCGCCCCTGTAGCCAATGGAAAGCTGCAGGGGTGGTTCCTGGGGGAAGCAGCGCACAGAGGCCCTCCGGCCTGCCCTGCCCCATCTTGGAGCCCCAGGTAAGCACCACACCCTCCCACCCCTTCCCACACACTCTCTCCCACCCCAAACTCCCTCCCATGGCCTGCACCCCACCCCCTCCTCCTATACCCCCTGTCCCAGCCCAGAGCCTGCACCCAGCACTCAAACTCTATCCCAGAGCCTATACCACAGACTCCCTTCCCCACCCAAACTCCCTCCCAGAGCCTGCACCCCAATCACCTACCTCAGACCTCCTCCTCCACCCAAACTCTCTCCCAGAGCCTTAGGCAAGTGGGGCCGAAGTCTTTTTTGGTGGGAGGGGCAGGTTCTGGGTGGCATGAGAGACATTATTGGCCCACTGGGAGGATTTGAGGACTGGCACTGTCCCTAAGGTAGATTGAGTTTGAGAGCCCTGGTTTAAGCAATGGTAAGAACAGTGGACATTTCTGAGGAATATAAGCTGGTAAAGAAACATCCAAAAGAGCAAATGTGGAAGCTAGAGGTCAGGCTGTTAAAGCCCTATATGCAGGACTACTAGTGACGAAAGGGGAGAAAGGAATATAAAGACTAGCCACAATTAGGCAAAGAAGCACAGAGGACTTGACAGCTGTGAAGTGTGTCAAAGATGAAAACAGGAAAGTACTAATGTAAGATGGTGAAATCATTAGCAGGTAGCACCAGTTTTATAAGAAACTGCTCAATGAAGAGAATGCAAAGAAACTGTTGAGGGAAGCACTATCACAATGGTGGAGACTCAGACAGCGGTAAAGAAGATGAAATGGGGTAAGGCAGTGGAATTGGACAGTGTACCAATTGGGCATTTAAAGCATTAGGCCATGAGGAAGTAGAGAAGAAGATGAGCTTTTCCAAATTAATTGTCTGTACTGGAACAATGCCCCACAAGTGGAGGAAAAACACATTGTTCCCTATCTTCAAGCACAAATAATATGCGCAAGAATGTAGTAATTACTGACCCATCAAGTTAATGATTGCTTTTCTAGTAATCTTCCACACATGAAAAAGGAATATTAGAGAAAGGGTGATAATGCTGAGATTATTAGTGTTAAGAGATGGTTCCTGAAACATGGACCCTAACAACCACATCTTAAGAGATGCTGTTACCTTGCCCTCCTGCAGGGAAACGTGACAGTCTTGTCCATAATGAATGGCAACATCTCTATGCAAAATTTTACCAGCCAAGAAGCACATTGGGCTATAAGTACATCGTAACCTGCAGCTTCCTTGAGGCATCCAGAATCTAAGTGTATAAAACTGGTGTTTTTATAAAAAGATCATTAATAACCAACACTGGCTAGAAATTTAGTTTGACAACTCAGAAAGACAGCACTGTTTCCTTTTGCATGATGCAGGCCCCTTGTACAGTAATGACTCACCAACACCATTCATATAAAGCATTCTTTGCAAGTGTTCCTGGAAGTCTCCCACTCACAGACTACCCATTCTGACACTGTGAGCTCCTAGCTCAGTTTACAATGTAAGGGGTTATAACTGCAGAGTGGAGTGCTAGTATATGAGCCTCATAGTTGATGGGAGTCACAACAGTAATGGAAATGGGATTCTTAGAAACTGATATATTTATTTTCCCTTGTCTAGTGTTTTAGGTACTTAACATACCATGCGCAGTGACCACTGGACCACTGCTATAAATATAGGTGGGAGGTATGTGACCTTGACAGTGGGTATGGTGCACACAATAATACCCTTTTGAACTGGAATAGGGCATATCTGAAAATGTGCCTCCAGCTCTCTCCAGTTACACTGTCCAGCAGGAATGGATGACTTTCATATACTTTGCAAAGTAGAACTGGTTTATTATGTCCCAAGTTACTGGTCACTCTTAAACTGTAACTCAGAACTGTGGAGTTCATTTATCATGTGTGTACCATGTGAGTATGAAAGTTTCCCTGTCCTGTGAAAAATTTTAAGATACTGAAAAATTTTCCCATCCCGAATTGGGATGAAAAGTCAAAATCTCAAGAATTTTCACAAACTGAAAATCTTGAAAAAAAAATGGAAAAAGATTGGTTTGGGTCAATTGGAATGTTTAGTGTCAATTTCAAAACATTTCATTAAAAAATATTTTACTATAATTAGCTTAAATGTCTGCAGCAAAAAAGTCATATAAAACCAAAAACTTGGAATTTCTTTTCTTTTTTAATTTTCAAAATAGAAAAACTTTACCAAACCAACCTTCCCCATGAAAGCTCCAGTTTTGACAAAGGGGCATTTTCCAATTAAAAAATATTTCATCAAAAATTCTCAACCAGCTGTAATCCACCCATGATCGACTAGGGCCTAAAATGAAATAGGAAAGAACGTGTTAGGATCCGCTTTCTCCCATTCCAAATGCCAATAGCCTTATTATATCCATCTCTTGTTTTCTTATATCACGTCCATCACTGTTACCTGGGGGGCCTGCTTTACCCTTCCTCTGTCTTAACAATGGCAGAATGGCTTATGCATTCTATACTTATAGTGACTTACAACACATCATACGTACATACGTACAGTGTCTTTGATTGAGGAAGAGGGATTTATTACAAACTCTCATTGTTTATCATGTTAGAGTTTGATCAGGTGTTCCAACTTGGACCTACCTTATAATTCTCTGAATTTCTGAGTTCAGATTCAGAGCCAAATCTGTATCTGAACTCTGTTGCTTGAACCCATCTCCTCAACTGACCTTACAGTAGAGACTCTGATTTCTCCTCCCGCTACTCTGAACTTTAGGGAAATCTGGATTTAGCTCAAGATTCAGAGCTGAACATTAAAAGCAGTCCTTTGGGCCTATCTTTATATCACAGCTATTCTACTATTCACTTTAGCAATGAAAAGCAGTTAGCTAGGGACTTAGCATTTCAATACCCCCAAAACATCAAGACACTGCATATTAAGTTAATACCTTATTTATCAGATTATAAATTGCATATCACAAGATATGAAATTCTGTACAAAAGTTTCAACTATATTTAGCCTCACATACCACACCAACAATCTAACTACAGAAGTGGCAGAACCAGTGGAAGAGTTATTCCAAAATAATAGTAATTAGTGACAACAACTGTAGGGAACTAATCTATAGCCTTGTTTATTCACCTCTGGGGGTAGCTGTTTAAATTTCATGACAACAGACAATTGCCTGTAAGAATTAGGACTAATATAGTACAAACACATGTTTGTGTTTTCCTTGTATTATGTGAAACAATGATCATGTATTAAAGCTTGTAAATGTCATACTGATACGTTTCTGATTGTAAAATATATTTGACAAGGCAAATTTAATTAATTTTTCTATGGTGATGAAATGGGATAAATATAACAATATGGAAGAAGTGTCCAAGGATCATCCAAAAAGGGTATATAATCAATTTTTGTGAAAATATTTGATCTTGAAGTTCTACCTGAACTTTGCCATCCTTGTGCAAATGTACTTAAAAATAGTTTATTATATCACTATACATTATCTGTCAAATATATTAAACTATAATGCATACTGTGATTTCTTGAACTGTTACTGTATGAACTAATGTTATTGTTGATGTTCTAAGTGCCTATTCAACAGCAGAGTAGTGTGCTCCTGTGTGGCGTAGCTCATCTCACACAAGGCTGGTTGATGTAGAGCTTAACACTGCTATGCCACATTGTTACCAAGGACTTTACGTGCAACTCCGTTGTTGTGGCTGCCAACATTTAGTAACATAGCACAACCCCATATTTGCCATGAGGGGGCCTCCATCATGCTCCTGGCCAAGAGCCATGAGAACAGTGACTTGCCTGTGTACTCTGACCCACCAATTTGCCTGTCTTTTAAACACCTTCTATGGGTCTCTTATGCCACCACCTGATGGTGAAATCTGCTTGGCATAACGATGGGGTCAACAATGACAGTTGTTAATCAATCTCTCATTACCAACCCAACCATCTGCCACCAGGTTTTTCACCTGCCAGGGCACCTGTGGTCATCCCTGAACTAGTTTCAAATAGGACAGGGTAACTGGTGTGGCCAATCTTTTAATGGGTCAACTTCAACTGTTGTGTTTCCTTGATGAGTGCCTGCTGACTGACTTTGGCAGGCTTCACCTTGCTGATGAAGATGCTATCAAGTGCTGGGCACACTGCATATATACTGATATACAGTGACTTTTAGTGCACATAGGGCCTGACTCTCCTTTGATTTAGGGTAACTCCATTAATTGTAAGGGGTTACTACTAGCTTAAACTGTGTGTAATGGAGATTCAGGCCCATAGTCATCAGATTGGCTTAATTTTTAAGTCTTAATGAGATTTATAAAACAAGCCAGGATTGAAGAATATTGTTTTTTTAGTTTTTTAAGTTATAAATATTTAAATTCAAATGTCACTTGAAGTGTATGAAAATAGGAGTTTATAATGGAAACCATTTTGCAAAGTTAACTGAAGTAAATAGTGTCAGGTGTGCCTACTGAACATAAAATAAACAACACCTTTAGTGGTCTTTCCTACTGCATATTTGTTGGTGTTTCTTTAAACTCTTAATAGATGTATTAACAAAACAATAAAAACCACACCACTCACTAACGATCATTTTGGGGTACAGTGGAAGTTTAAGGATTGATTCAAGGAAAACATTTCTTTTGATTGCTGCATGGGTCATTACACTTAGCCATTGATACAGTGAGCTTCCTGCACTACAGGCACACAGATCTCTGGCCATGTCTACACTACACAGACTACAGCAGGATAGCTATGATGGCATAGCTCTATAGTATAGGTCGGTGCACCCTAGGCCAACAGAAGGGATTTACTGAACAACAGTTGTTAAGTCAGCGGAAGCATTCTTCTCTCCACCTAGCTGGATCTACACTGGAGGGTTAGGAGGGCATAGCTAGAGCATGCAGGGGTGTGGATTTTTCACATACTGAGCCACGTTGACATAAATTTTAAGTGTAGACCATGACTCCATTTTCCACCCTATCCTAACAGGTATTTTAGTGCAAAGCAGGACAATCAAGTTGTAGATGGAGCAAACATGCATGTTGTTACATTCTTTACCTACTTTCAGAGTGGCTTTCAAAGAAACATGCAAAACTCCTTCCTGCCTTTGAAAACATCAGAGAAATTGCTTCCAACATCATCCTTACAACCAAAAGCCCCAAGTAACCACCCCCTTTAATCTACTGAATTCAATTATTGTTATAGGTGGCAATCTGCAAAAGCAAAATCCAGTCAGAGGATTTCTATCTGCTCTTCCCAGTGTTTTTATAGGCAAATCAACTGGGAATATGAGTTACATTTAGTGCTGTCCTATACACACAAGCTGCTACAGCTCAGCTGTATATTTATCTGCACTAATCAATGAGTTTCAATATTCATAGTGATTGCAATAGTATACTCTAAAGACATATGCAAAGCTCTAGCACCTACTAATAGGAAAATATAATGTTTTCTTCTCCGTTCATTTCCTGCAGTGTAGCCAATGTTCCTAATGGAGTGCTGGAAGTCATAATGACAATAACAATTGATCATTCTCCTCAGTACTTTATGATTTTATTTTTACATGATGTGAACCAAATATTCCTAAGAGACTCTTGATTTACAATACTGGAGACAGACATCCCCATTTATCTACAAAATAGTCACCACAAGGGTAGTGGGAGTATGAGCTCCCTCATGCTGTCCCTTAAATCTGTCTTGGAGTGAATCGCTCCTACATCTGAGAAGGTGGTTAACACTCCATGCCTTATTCAACCCTTGGCCTCTTTGCTCTTTGTCAACCAGGGGGAAAATTAATGTAGTAATTTGTGGATGTTCGTTCACTAAGAACTAGACTGAGCCCACCAATTTCAGAGAATAACAGTTTTCAGTTCCTACTGGCCTAGCCCAGTTTAGCAACAGCGACCATGAATTGAAAGACTCCATATCCCGCTACCAAATCCCCAGCCATCCAGCCCTTCACTTCCTGTAACTTCATTACACAGTAATGGTATGTATTTAGAATTTTTTTTGTTAAAATAATTCAGCAGTGCCCTGCAATGTGTGAGCTTCTGTTCAGTCTTAAACCAGATCATTCAAGTCACACCCCAATGGCTATTTGCAGAAAAGTGGCATTTTCATGGCTCTGTGGATACAGAATGAACATATTAAGGTTCAACTGAAATTTCACATAGCAACACAATAAGCACTGCAGAAAATGTATGGCCTCCAAATGCACACTCTATGGCAGTGGTTCTCAACCAGGGTTCTGTGGCCCACTTTGGGACTGTGAACAGGGCAAGTGTTAGACTAGGACAGAAAGTCGATGCCCCGTGAGGTTGAAACCCGGGACCCTGAACCCTGCCACCTGGGGCTGAAGTCAAAGCCTGAGCAACTTAGCTTTGTGGGGCCCCCTGTGGTGTGAGGCCTTAGGCAATTGCCCTGCTTGCTACCCCTTAATGCTGGCCCTGGCTTTTATATGCAGAAAAAAGTTGTTGTGGCACAGGTGGGTCATGGAAGGGGGGGGCCTCAGAAAGAAAAAGGTTGAGAAGCCCTGCTCTATGGGTACTAAAAAAAGCTAATTTGAAGGCTTAAATTTCTAATACTCTATAACACGTGTTGCTCTCTGGTCATAAATTAGAAAAAATATCATGCCAAATAACAATTTTCAAGGGAAAATATTGCTTAAGTATAACTTTAAGCAACAGAATGTTGTCATAAAGTGTAAATTGCAAGATCCAATACCATCCAACCATAAAGAAAATTGTGACACTGAAATCTGATAGCAGCAATCCCCAGTTGAGAACCCCTGAACTAGAACAGGGGTTCTCAAACTCCATTGCACTGCATCTCCCTTCTGACGACAAAAATTACTACATGACCCCAGGAGGAGGGGCCAAAGCCTGAGTCACACCACCCTGAGTTGGGGGGCCAAAGCTGAAGCCTAAAGGCTTCAGCCCCACGCAGGGGGCCTGTAACGTGAGCCCCACCACCCAGGGCTAAAGCTTTCAGGCTTTGGCTTTGACCCCAGGCAGTGGGGTTTGGGTTTTGGCCCCCAGCAAGTCTAAGCCAGCCCTGGTAACGCCTTTAAAATGGGGTTGCGACCCACTTTGGGGTCCTGACTCACAGTTTGAGAACTGCTGAATTAGAAAAATGGACAGTTGATGCTCACTCTTCAGATATGAGTACCTAAATTTACTATGAGAGGTGCCTTTAGGAGCTCTGGGTTTTGTTCCTAGCTCTGCCAAAGACTTGTATAACATTGGTAAAGTCACAGAACATCTATCTCTTCCATTGGTTTCACCATCTGAAAATGGGGACAAAGACACTTACCCACCATCTGAGATCTATGAATGGGGAGTATTTATAATAATTATTTATCAAAATAGATGTTTTGCTCCCTAAGTTCCAAAATGAGGAAAATGTATTACTGATTCTAAAACAAAGTAACATTAAAGTAGAAGAAATGGAATGGTATTGGGCTAAAGTCTAAAGTTCAAAGTAGATATTCAAAACCTATCGGTGTTTTGAATAACCTTTTGCATACTGCACTCTGGCATCATTACTGCAAAATGTAACCCCATTCACTTTGAGTGCAGTGTACATATGCCTTCCCTTTCACTGATTTTTCTGCAGAATGGTCTGCCCATATGAATGGGGTAGCATAGTTAACAGGCACTCTGGCCATATGGGGTAAGTAGTTCGTGATGTGCCATCCAGAATGTTTTTAAAGGCAAAGAGTTTTATTTTCTGCTTTTTAAAATAATTTGATGTACTTATGTTTGAATAAATATAATGCAGAAAGTGTTTTAGAGGGATCACATTGGGCTATATGTATCTATCTACTGACATGGGGTCAAGAAACACCCAAGCTGACACAGAAGAGTAAATTATACCTTTGCCACAGGGGGCAGTCACTGTGTTGCTGCCCCTATGATTCTCAGTATACACTGGGGCAGGGGAGGGAAATGTAATGTTGTCATTGGGAACGCTATAGGATTTCCTCTGGGACAGGTTGCCTAGGGTATGTGTTCACTGAATACACTTTCCAGCTATCCTGCCCAGGCCCCCTTTTGTGATTATGTGATTGCTCCTTTAGGCCCCCTGGTGAAAGGGAAAATCATTTTCTACAAAGACAATTTCCCCCAACAGATTTTCTGATGCTAGGGCTCTCCTGCAGGTTCTATGCAACAACAGAATCTGGGGTGAATCTTGACCACTGTACTTTGCTTTGTCAGTGACATAGGACTTGGCTTATAGTAACTGTTAAAGAGAGTTAAATTCTCCCAAATACTGGAAATCTGATTAAATAAAGCATCCTAATAGCTGAACTAAGGATTACTTTATGAACTTCAGATTAATACTGTAAAGGAGGCAGGACACTCAGCCTTACTCCCCAGTGTCAGGGATCTATTTCAAAGCAATGGTTGGAAGCTTCAGCTGGAATCTCTGGCTATATGAACATGTATTGATCGGCCATGCCAGGTAATCACACATTAGTGGGATGCCAACAGGTTTAGGACTTTTCTACACTATAGGGACTAAAATGGCATAGCTATGGTGCCATAGCTATTCCACTATAACCTCATAGTACAGAGGCAGACTACAGTGACAGAAGGGTTTTTTGCATCACTGTGGAAACTTCATCTCCCTGAGCAACAGTACTAGGCTGCTGAAAGCATAGCTAAGCTATAGCTATGGTGCTCTAGTCTAGGATGAGCAGCAAAGCATCCTGTGGCACCTTATAGACTAAGGGTATGGCTACATTTGGAATTTCAAAGCGCTGCCCCGGCAGCGCTGCGGGAGTGCTGCCGCGGCAGCGCTTTGAAGTGTGAGTGTAGTCGGAGCGGCAGCGCTGGGAGAGAGCTCTCCAAGCGCTGCATGTAAACCACATCCCTTACGGGTGTAGTGTGCAGCGCTGGGAGCTGAGCTCCCAGTGCTGCCGCCCTGATTACACTGAGGCTTTACAGCGCTGTATCTTGCAGCGCTCAGGGGGGTGTTTTTTCACACCCCTGAGCGCGAAAGTTGCAGCGCTGTAAAGTCTGAGTGTAGCCATGGCCTAACAGACGTTTTGGAGCATGAGCTTTCGTGGGTGAATACCCACTTCGTCAGATGCAGGCTCAACACAAGCCTCCCAGAACCTTTTAGCCACCTTCCCACAGTAGTTTCCACACATGAGTCTGGTGCAGCTCTTACAGCATAGTTCCTTCCAGCCCTGTCTCCTCTCTCCGGGAGAACAACACGGAGGGCTGGAAGGAACTATGCTGTAAGAGCTGCGCCAGACTCGTGTGTGGAAACTACTGTGGGAAGGTGGCTAAAAGGTTCTGGGAGGCTTGTGTCGAGCCTGCATCTGAGGAAGTGGGTATTCACCCACGAAAGCTCATGCTCCAAAACGTCTGTTAGTCTATAAGGTGCCACAGGATTCTTTGCTGCTTTTACAGATCCAGACTAACACGGCTATCCCTCTGATACTAGTCTAGGATAGTGATTCTCAAACTTGTAAACTGGTGACCCCTTTCACACAGCAAGCCTCTGAGTGTGACCCCCCCCCCATAAATTAAAAACACTTTTTAATATATTTAACACCATTACAAATGCTGGAGGCACAGCCGGGTTTGGGGTGGAGGCTGACAGCTCATGACCCCCCATGTAATAACCTCACAACACCCTGAGGGATCCTGACCGCCAGTTTCAGAACCCCTTCTCTAGAGTGTGACTTTTTCACACACCTGAGCACCATAGCTATGTCAAACTAAGTTTTAAGTGTAGAAGACAATCTGCTCCAAAATCTCTCAAAAATATTCATGGAGGTATGGATTTACTGAACATTCAGATAAATGCAGCTGTGTGTTTGGCTATATATCCCTTTAATGCACTTCAAATGTACAATCATTTAAATTTAAAACTGTCTGTTTAGAAGGGAGTGGGAAGGGGGCCAGGAATGTCTTCTTTAGATACAGATCAGAGTAAACTATGTCAAGAATCCTGTGGACACTCTAGTACCATCTCCATTTGAACTGGATCCTAGACAGGCAGTAGAGATGTACTCAGACAATTGTGGAAATGGTTTAACTTAATACAGCTTTGCCTTTGTATGGTTTAAGTCATGTCTTTGTGTGGTTTCTGAGGGATGGTTTGAATTTTTGCCATGTGTGGACAGAGATTGTTTTCTTTTGGGGGTTTGATGAACTGGCCTCCAGACAAGGGCTAGATGTGACCATAAATTGACCATCAACTGATTGGACCCAGCTTTATTAGAATTCCAACAGAACACCCCATTTATATGCAAATTCCTACGTATAAAACACTAAGGGAAGAAACAAAGGAGACTATCATTAGCAGCAAAAAGCTTTGCATTACACTTCCTCATAGCCAGAATGACTGCGGTTTTGGGACATCTGCTTCTTTTATTTTCTCTGACATTTAAACACTGGGCTGGTGTCAATGCTGTAGGAGAGGGGACTGCACCAGTTTAGCTACACCAATGTAGCTGTAGTGTAAGCACACTGCACTGATATATTAACAAGTGACTGGCACCAATGCAAATTGCACTGGTGCAAGTCACTTTGTACACTAGTCCAACACATCTAGACTTGGGGTTTGCATCAGTTCAGATGCACCTGTGCAAAAAACTCCTAGAATAGAAAAGAGATTGCATTTATGTGCTGGTTATATAGAGATAGCAGTACTGATTTATCATATACATGTTGAAGAAGAGATCCATACAAAAAATCTCAGGATAACTAAAAGATTCCAACAGGCTTGCAAAAATATGTGCAGAGAAGAAAAACCCTACTTATCATATGGGACTTAAACTCTAGAAATAAAAATCATTAACCATATGTATGAACAGTCACATTCACTTTTTAATTCTATATTATTATCTGCACTTGATATATGCTGACTTGACCATGCTAGAGTAAGAAGTACTGTATTTTATTTGGCCACAGAAGAGAGATAAGATGGGTTGCAACAGAGCAGGCTTCCAAACACTTCCTCATCAATTTGACGGCTGCTGAATTGACTGTAATGCAAATTGTGGTGATGTTTTTATGATGTTATCTCTTGTCCTTTGGGAACTGCAAAGAGAGAATCCTGAACTATGGCTGGCCAAAAATCTATCAGAGGGTAGTGACTTTTGGTTTTACTGACCTGAGCGTGACTTTCATTTTGTTTTTGAATATGAAAGCTAATTTAAACATAGACTTAATTCATGTGCGTAAATAAAAGTGGAGATAAAAGTGTGTAGACCGATTTGTTTTCAACAGCTAGTACTAGGCTGCACAAAGCATTGCAAAATACATAAAAAAGAACAATCCTGCACTGGCAAGAGGATCTAAAAGGTCATGTATTTTGTGAACATCTGAAGGACTGAAAATAATCCCACATGCCAACATTTAAATCTGCACTATTCAAAGTATGAATTTTTGTCTGTTTTCATACTGCCCACCAGTGCTTTATCAGGGCTTCAAACCAGGATAAGTCAAGAAGGCTTGTAAGGAAAGCATTCACTTGCTAGGGACCTGGAAATCAGAACCCCTCATTCTGCCTCGATTCACTGTGTAACTTTGGCCAAAATTCACTTGTGGCATGGGAACAATAATTACTTACTTTACTTACTTCTCTGGAGTTTTCTGTTTGCTTTGAAAGCACTAAATGTAAAACTCTATATAAATCTATTTTATTTAATATATGATTTTATTGTCAGTCACTCATCCATATGGTAGTTTGTCATGGTCATGAATACTAAAGACTTTTTAAAATAAAGGCTATGTGTGTAATGTAAACACAGTGCTGCATATTGCTCCACTTGTCTCACTGCTTTTTATGTTTGGCAGCTGCTGGGTGTTTTTTGAACATTTAATGAGCCAGGGCCGTCAGCTAGGCCTATATCTTACAAGTTGATTGTTACCTCTGAATCTGCCAAATTTTATAACCATTCAATTTCCTTTGATGTCAAAAAATTGTATTCAGTGAGATCAGGATATCTGCGCACTTTGAACCCAAACTTTGAGGCACTGACCCATCTCCACCAGAACTCTGCTCTGCATGAGCAAGCCCCTTTTGTAAACCTAAAATGGTTTTCAGACATACACTTGCTCAATTTGCACATGCAAATGGCATTTGTGCATGCAAATCAGATATTTTGGGGGTGCCTAAACATACACCACGCCTAAAGATGGGCATCCAAAATTAGAAACTAAATTGAGGCCACTTTGGCCCATTATGATAAAGTAAAAGGTCTCATTTAAACCATCAAATGAAATGCAAATCAGGTAAAGGCATCCATCCTGCTGACTCTTCCACTTGGACCTGCTTCAAGTGTCAGTGATCACTATGCAGTTTTGTACATGTGCTGTATGTTTGTTTTATTGATTAATCAACTTATAAAACACTCAGCTCTGGATGCACTATCTGAATGCTGTATAATTTTTAAACAAAAACTAAGAGTAACAAAAAAAAAAGCTGGCCCCGTGCCAAGAATAAATAGTGATTCCTTCAAATAATACTAGACAAAAGAAAACCACCAGGGATTTCATGGAGAGAGAATTTTTCTTTATGATGTGATATGATCTTTTCCCCCCTTTAATTTGAATGAAGTGTGGTCGGGAGGAGCAAGTACAGGGTTAGGTAAAAGAAGGTCCTCAGTTCTAATCCTGGCTCTATGATCAACTCTGTGTGTGTGTGTCTCAGGGAAAGTCACTTTAGCGCTCCTCATTTGTAAAATAGGGTGCTTAAAAATTCTTACCCACCTATTTCATTTGGCTGTAATGAGGCTTACTTAGTTAATTTCACTATAATGCCTTGCAAAACTAACAAATGAGAATATTCACAAAACTTCACATTAACAGCAGTGGCATAGGTAAGAGTGGAAATTTGGGTGAACCCCGACTTTCGGGTGGACAGGTAATGACAGACTATGCTTGCTCAACTTCTTCCCCGAGACCACAGTCTCTTCCTAGCCCTGGTGCCCCCAGACACAAGGCTTCACCTGCCGAGCTGGGCACGTGCATGGGGTGGCTCAGAAAATAGCAAGGCAGAGCTGCCAGAGCGTAGCTTTTTGAAGGGCGGGCACATAGCTCCGTCCTGGATTTCAGGTGCTCAAGTGACACTCCAGGCTGCTGTGGCAGCACTGCACACCTGCTCAGATTTGGGTGGGCTTGGAATCAGGATGCTAAGTGGCTATGCTCCCGATTGAGTTTTTAACACATAAAATTCAAAATATAATGTGTAGAACAAAAGCACCCTAAGAGATCTTGAAACAAGCCTTGAAGACAGAGGGATTCTGGCTACCATGCTGAGGGAAGGAATTCCATAGCAAAGGTTGCTGAAGTCAGGAGGAGAGTTCCCTCCCACCAGATTTAAATGTAGCCTCAGGTGAGGAAACGAGCAATGAAATGCCATTTGTCTTCAGTTGCCTTAGAAGGTCAAGGGGAAAATAGTTATTGAAGTATCTCAGGCCTAGATTACTAAGGGCTCTATATACAAAACAAACATTAAGCTGATGTAAAGACAAAATCAAGCATTTCACATACTTTCCTCCCCTTCTTCCCCCACCCCACAGATGTTGTAATTGTCTGAAGGTTAGCAGTCAAATTTATTTGAACGGTGTCCCCTCAACCTTGGAGTGTTTTTCTTAATAACGGTACTCCATCAAAAATGAACAGATTGCCAAACCCAGATCAGGACTTTGAAACTATGATCAGTCATAGACTCCGTATTTAACCTTGGGCAAGTCACATTTGATCTCTCTGTACCTCAATTCTCCACCTGCAAAAAATTTCTCTGACTTATTTTTTTTTGTCTAGTTAGTTATAAGTTCTTCAGGGCATGGACTGTCTATTCTATGTGTATGTACAGTTCTGAGCACAGTGCCGAGCATCTAATCTCTTTTGGAACCTTTAAGTACCATTATAATAAATATAATAAATTTTTGTCACCTCCAAAACCATTAAAATCTTGCTAATGGTTGACTGGCATGTGGCATGTTTTTCTTCTGTTTAATTACTATTGTTTTATTGATTGCCAATGCTGTGCTTAGAATAAGAAAGAGACCCTGGTCCAAAGAATTTACAATCTAGTGGTGAATATTCATAGGGTGACAGCAGAAATACAGAGACTTGATGTGTACCAGCAAACTGATTTTGATCCAGAGCCATCTTGGTCTGATCTCTCCTCCCTCCTGTTCCTCTTATATCCATTCCTTAAAGTTCAATTGTCCATGTCTCACTTGTGCTTAGCTAAATTATCCTTTTCTTTGCCTGGAATTTCACTGCCTTTCCCATCATTATTCTTTGTCTGATGCATCTCATTCATAGCTTTATTTCAGAAAGTCAGAAGCAGCAGTTCAAGGACTGAATACTGAATGGTCTGATTATTTTTTTCATCCAAACCACCACATACACCACCTGGAAAGGCACAAGGCTTTTCCTTTGCTCAGTGGAATCATTTGCTGTGCCAAGCAACATATTTACATGGAGGGATAAATTCATCTACTTTTACTCTGGTGTCTTATTTAATAGGAGAAGCCTGGAAGCCCCTGTTCATTGCTCACTCAAAGTAGTTATGCCTGAATAGGAATCCAAGGTCTCATCTCCTTTAGAGGCACAGGCAATGTACACACTATTAGGTGCTGTGCCCTTCCCTCCCTCCCTCCTTCCTCTCAAAGCATAGAAAGGAGAAGCTACTCCACCAAGTAAAGAACATGAGAGAAAATACTGTTTGGAGAAGAATGCAAATGCTTGTATCTATTGGAGCCTTCTGGTTCCAATATAGCGATATTGCTGTGTTTTCAGAGCAACACTTCCTTCTCCTCTTTTGACCAGTCGTGGTAAAAACAGGTATCTATTAGCATGAAAAAATACAAGTGATTTGTTCCTATGTGGGAACAAAAATGTAACCCACTGGCAAGGCATCTTATATTATTACAGTGATTTCCTTTTTTTATTATTCAATGAGAGCTGCTGATGTGCTTAATTCTTTACAAGACATAGAGGATGACCAGATTCCCTGCCCAAGAAACTTATATAAAAAGTTGGACAGATGCACACCACAAAACACAAATTAACACATGCTTCTGATACAATCGTCGAGCCACAGTTATAAACTGTGTTGGGACATGGAGAAACATTTGTCAGAAACAGAGTTGAGGTGTGGACAGTTTAACTTGTTGCAGTAGGAAAAGCAATAGGACAGGGGTGGCCAACCTCTGGCTCCAGAATCACATTTGGCTCTTCAGAAATTAATATGCAGCTCCTTGTATAGGCACTGACTCCAGGGCTGGAACTACAGGTGCCAACTTTCCAACATGCCAAGGGGTGCTCACTGCTCAACCCCTGGCCCTGCCACAGGCCCTGCCCCCACTCCACCCCTTCCCGCCCCCTCCCCTGAGCCTGCCATGCCCTTGCTCCTCCCCTTCCCCCCTCAGAGCCTCCCACATGCCACTAAACAGCTGATCTGGAGGTATGGGGAGGGAGGGGAAGGTGCTGATCTGCAGGGCTGCTGGTGGGTGGGAGGTGCTGGGAGCGGGGTGTGGGGGAGAGCTGATGTATTACTGTGGCTCTTTGGCAATGTACATTGATGAATTCTGGCTCCTTCTCAGGCTCAGGTTGGCCACCCCTGCAATAGGAGAACCAAGGGATGGTCTCACAGGTGCCAACTTTTTTCTGCGCCTATGGGTGCTCACGCCCCCGGTCTTGCCCCAACTTCACCCCTGCCCCAAAGTCCCCATCCTAACTCCACCCCACCCTGTCCCTATTAGAACCCTCCCCAAATCCCCATCCCAGCCCCACCTCCTCCCCCAAACATGCCACATTTCCCCTCCTCCCAGGCTTGTTGCGCAAAACAGCTGTTTTGTGGCGCAAGCGCTGGGAGGGAGGGGGGAGAAGCAGGACGCAGCAGCACGCTCGAGAAGGCGGAGCAGAGGTGAGCTGGGGCAGGGAGCTGCCAGTGGGTGCAGAGCACCCACCAATTTTTCCCCGTGGGTGCTCTAGCCCCAGAGCACCCACAGAGTTGGCGCCTATGGATGGTCTTAGTGTTTATGCACTGTAGTTAAATTCTTTGCTCTGCCAGAACCATCCTGTGTGAATTTAGGCAAGTCACTTAATCTAAGATCCCTCTCTGAAAATAGGGATAATACTTCACTTCACCAGCATGCTGTGAGAGATTCAATACTATTGCAACAGTCAGAATCTATGTAATGGGGGTGATCAGATGTACATGGATAGAGCAGGCACTGTCTCTTAATGGTTGTGCAGTCCCCTAGTACCACAGGACCCACATCTCAGATGGGATCCTCTGGGGCTAGGCACTACTGGAATACAGATAGTAATAGATATGGATTGAGGCATTGGCCTGGGATTTGGGAGATCTAGTTTCTTCCTCTGCCACAGCCATTCTTGGTGACCTTGAGCAAACTGCTTAATCAATCTGTGCCTCCCTTCACCATCAGTAAATGGGGATGGTAATACTTCCCTCTCACGCAGGTGTGTCCTGAGGATCCATTCATTAGTGCTTGAGGCACTGATACTGTGGGGATGGGGACCTTGGTACTAGCTGGATTTTGCAGGCAAGCCCTGTTGCTGTAACAATTCCTTGCTACCAGTGAAGTTACTTGTCACAAGAGAAAGATACTTTAAAAAAAGCAGCTGAAGGTTAAGCCAGAATGAAGGAGAAACGTGCAGGGAGAAGGGGAAAGAAGGGCGGGTTTGGTGTTGGGAGTCATACAAACCGGTTTTGTGGCTGCCCTCTAAGAGATGTGAGGTAGGGACTGGGTTTATAAAGATTCGTTCATGCAGCTGTGGGGCACAGAGGTTCGAGGTCCGCTTTGCAGCTGAAAACTTTTGGCTTGAGAGAGCAGCACTTGTGCAGTCCCGACCAAACCCCTTCCCGAAAGTGACTCAAGGAGTGGCCGGCCCATTTGGGGCTGGGACTGGGGGAGCTGCAGCCGTGCGCCTGTGTCCTTGAAGGGGATTGAGTGAGGCTGGGGGCGGGCAGCGCTCGGGTTTCCAATCACAATAGCGTAACCGGAGGAGACGGCGCCGAGCAGCGGGGCAGGATCCGCCTCTTTCTTTCCTTGCGGCCGGGGCTGACATTGTCTTAGCTCCGCACGACACAGGCTGGTGCTGCTGTACCCAGCTCCTTCCTTCCTTCCTCCTGCACCATCCGTCCCAGCCCGGCTGAGCCGTCCTCACACAGGTGGGTATCGCGCTGTACGGCTGCGCTGGCCTCTGCTTATGGGGGGAGGGGCTTTAATGGAAGGGACGAACCCCCCCTTTCTCTTTCATGGGGCCTGCCTGGTATGTAGGCTTCTAGGCGGGATACAGGCTCTCCTCTGCCTTCTGCATTACTGCACTGCCCTTCCCCTGCCCCGTTGTAGCCGCAGGGCCCGCTTGATGGAATGGTGGCAGGATGGGATCCCACTTTGAGGAGGAGGGGGGATCGCCTGTCCTTTGCAGTGCAGCGCTGCTGCTATTTAAAGAGCAATTGGGGGGCAGGAAACAACTCCTCCCCCCTCCATTACACAAGGCCCGGTTAACATTGAGCCCTTCGGGAAGGGCGCAGCTTCGTTGTCAAATTCCTCCCCGCCCCTTTGCGAGGATGGATCAGGGAAGTGACGGGTCGCTTTTCTCATCGCACTGCAGTGTCTCCATCCCAGGGATGGGGGGGGGGCATGGAAGAGAAAATATCCCCCGGCGCCCCTTTCTTCTGGCCTAGAAGCTGGAGAAGTGAGCCCCGGGTACAGGGCCCCCCACCGCCTTAATCTCCCCTGACCGCGGGCAGGGCGTCTCCCCTCTCGACCCCACGCACCCGGCTAACACGCGGGCTCTCCCCCCACCTGCGGGCGGGGAAGGATGCCTGTTGCACGTGCAGCGGCCGGGCTGACTTGGGGAGCAGCCGCGTGCCCTGGAGCCGCCCGAACTGCTGCTCTCACACTCACCCACACCCCCCTGGCGCGCGCGTGCTCCGGGGAGGCAGAGTCCTGTGCACGCGCACGGCGGGGTGGGGGTGGGAGGGAGGAAGAATGAGAGATAGGCTCGCGCTGCCTCCCCCCCGGTGCGTGGCGCTGCAGGCGGGCAGGGCTGGGACGTGGCCGGGCGAGTTCTCGCTGCCCTGGGGCGGGGGGAGGCTGCTGCAGCAGGCCGGGCCCGCCACACCGAAGAGGAACCCTAAGACGTGATCCCGTAGTCGAAGCTTTGGCTGAGGACGCCACCTCCAGGAGCTCTGGGGATGGCGAGAGCCGGGCGCGGAGCAAACTGCATCCTCCCCTGACTCACCCATGACTCAGGAGGGGAGCAGCGGTCTCCACCCTTCCTGGCCTGACTGTCCCAGCCGCTGAAACGCCTGTGCCCCCTGCTCCCACCCTGCCTACTGCTGCCGCCACCTCGCCTCCCCCTCCAGTGTCTGATTCAGTATGAGTTAGATGCCCCATTTGGGGCATTTAGGTCCTTTCTTCGCTGAAGAGCTTGGAGGTTTTCTGCTGTTAGGAAAGAAAGAAACTAGCAAAACCACAACACGACACCCTTTTGGTAAAGTTAGAAAAGAGCAAAATTAAGATTGCCTGTGCAACTTCCATCCAGCCCCCCTCCCTATGCCTTGTGAGACAGTCTTTAATGACATGATCACATACTGCTTTCCCCAGGACCCCTGCCTCATTCAGGGACTGGGTAGCTGGCCCTCAGGCCTTGTTTACTGCCTTCTACCCAAATCCTGCATTGAACACAACATTATTAACTTCCTGCTGGGTGTTTCTGTGGTGCTCTGACCTTAGAATCAGAGTGCTTTACAAACACTCATGATTTATCTTCACAACAGCCTTATGAGAGTTGCTGGTGTTTGTTCTCCCCATATTACAGCTGGGGAATGGAGGCACAGACAGGTTAAGTCCAACGTTATCAGAAATGCTCACTAGTTTTGGGTATCCATTTTGAGATAGATAGGGCCTGATTTTTTTTTTCAGAATATTTGGCATTTTTATTGCAGTTGATATGTTCAAAAAAGCTCCAGTCAAGTTTACTTGCAGTTGTGAGTGTTCAGCGCTTTCTGCAAAATGTCTTATGTTGGGGACGCAGAAAATGAGGGACACGCATGTAGTGATCACCTGTGAGAATGTTAGTTTAAGCAACTTGTCCAGCATCACACACAAGCTCTGTGGCAGCGGCAGGGATAGAATTTAGTTCTCCAGGGCAGCCTTCAGATGCCTTAACCAGGAAACCATCCTTTCTCTTCCAGTAAACCTCTGATTCATTCAGTACACGCCTTTCATACGAATGAGAATGAAACACTATTTCTGCAGAACGAATATTTTTGGCTGGTTCTATTTCCCTTCTCTGTTTCCTAGTATGCCTTAGAAAATACTCCCTTAAACATTGTGTGTTGAGAATTCTACAGATGGAGAAATGATGCAGGAGTTCTTGCCTCTAGTGCGGTGCTTCTCAAAGTTGGGCCACTGCTTGTTCAGGGAAAGCCTCTGGCGGTCCGGGCCGATTTGTTTACCTGCTGCATCCGCAGGTTCGGCCTATTGCCGCTCCCACTGGCCACAGTTCGCTGTCGCAGGCCAATGGGGGCTGTGGGAAGCAGCGTGGGCTGAGGGATATGCTGGCTGCCCTTCCTGCAGCCGTGGTAACGTACAGGTTGATCAAAGGGGGCCTCTGACGCTAAATAAAAATGAATGCCAGGTTAGCTCTGTTCTAGCACAGTTTATTATACACAAATGGATTGGAATATTAACATTTCTACATAAAGCCACAAAGGCACAAAAGACTCATTATGTATCTGGAATGGAGGGAGCAGTGGGGGAGCAATTTAAGTAAGTGAACACTGTATTTATTAAGTGGTTTCCATCCAGAAGGTTTCAAAGGATTTACAAACTTATAAGTATTTCTTAACCCACTACTGAAATGCAACTATCACAAAGCAGCTGTCTTAACTCCTCAGAGCAACAGTGCATATAGAGAGGAAAAAGTACATTGTATCCAAATGAAATTGAAGTGACAGTTTTAGGCAGGTAGAATGTAATTATTGAAATGGAATTGGACAATGCCAACAATGCTCATGTGTCTGCCTAGTGGGTTATATAAACAACTGTTTTCAGTAACTTGGAAATGTATATCTATAAATGGCACTTTTATTTGTAAATTTCAGTGTTGAGGCTGAAGTAGTTATCTTTTTTAATATGAAGAACATGGGAAATGTGATTGGGTTTAATCTATGGAGTTTTGTATGTGTCTCTCTTTTCTTGCAGAAGACAATGGCTACTTTACAAGAGAAACTGATTACACCAATTGCAGCAGAATCCACCACCCCTAACAATAAGATCACCGTAGTGGGGGTTGGCCAAGTTGGAATGGCCTGTGCCATCAGCATTCTTGGAAAGGTATAGTTCAAGAACAATATGGAGCTAAAGTAATCGGAATTTTATTGTGCTACAAAATCTGATTGACTTCTTTGTGTGAAAATGGAGATAAATATGACAGACTAATGTGAGAATAGTCTGATTAATTCTGTACATTCCTCCTAAATCAAGGGTCGGCAACCTTTCAGAAGTGGGTATTCACCCACGAAAGCTCATGCTCCAAAACATCTGTTAGGCCACGTCTACACTACAGAATAAAATCGAAATTATTAAAACCGGTTTTATAAAATCGATTTTACTCGTCCACACTAGGGCACATTAATTCGGTGGTGTGTGTCCATGGTCCTAGGCTACTATCGATTTCCGGAGCGGTGCACTCTGGGTAGCTCAGTAAAAGAATGAAACCAATAACTTCGATTTCCGTCCACACTAACCCTAAATCGATATAGTAATATCAATTTTAGGGTTACTCCTCTCGTTGGGGAGGAGTACAGAAATCGATTTTAAGAGCCCTTAAAATCGATTTAAAGTGCCTTGTAGTGTGGACGGGTACAGAGTTAAATCGATTTAACGCTGTAGTGTGGACCAGGCTTCAGTCTATAAGATGCCACAGGATTCTTTGCTGCTTTTACAGATCCAGACCAACACGGCTACCCCACTGATACTTTTCAGAAGTGGTGTGCCGAGTCTTCATTTATTCACTCTAATTTAAGGTTTCGTGTGCTGGTAATACATTTTAATGTTTTTAGAAAGTCTCTTTCTCTAAGTCTATAATAAGTCTATAATATATAACTAAACTATTGTTGTATGTAAAGTAAATAATGTTTTAAAAATGTTTAAGAAGCTTCATTTAAAATTAAATTAAAATGCAGAGCCTCCTGGACCAGTGACCAGGACCCAGGCAGTGTGAGTGCCACTGAAAATAAGCTTGTGTGCTGTCTTCGGCACACATGCCATAGGTTGCCTACCTCTGTCCTAAATGAACCTCTCTGTTCCACGTGAGGCTCATCATCTCATTGTGTGTGTTCCCAGTTTCTCTGCTCTCTGACTCTCATAGTTGTCTCATGTTCAGGAAAAGGTCTGATTGTCCTTTTCCAAAGCTGCCTACATTGCAGACTACCAGGTTGGCTTTATGTACAATGGGTCTTGCCAAACTTTTTTTGCTGTTGATTCTTCCAGCGTTCCAGGCCTTTGGGAAATGAGTCCAGAGTCCACTGCTTGATAGCAGGGCCATCAGAGGAGGGAAAGAACGTAAATAGAGACAGACCAGAGATCAATGTTAAATGTGCGGTGGACACCAAAACTATACACACTCAACTTGCTACCTTCTTCATTCATTCAGGGCCTGATTCAAGGCCCAAATGAAAAGATTCCCACTGACTTCAGTAGGCTTTAGGTTAAGCCCTTATTGCCTAGTTGTCCAGCTTTCACTGTAGCTACAACTGAGTGTCAAATTCTCAGATCATGATTCTGGTTTCATGTTGCCCGTATTCAGGCAGATGCCCCATTGTCTGTTTAAGGACTGACTAAAACCTCAATAAGGACCTCAGAATTTGACCATTTCTTTTTGGAGGGCAAATTTTGCAAGTAGTTTCCTTTTTTTTTTACTTCATTTATATTTGAAAAATAAATTGGAAACTAAGGGCCAGATTTTTAAAGCTATTTAGGCACCTAAAGATGAAGAGATGAAGGTAGACACTTGGTGGGATTTTCCAAAATATTGATTTCCGTGCGAGTTAGGTACCTACATTACTTTGAAAATCTCACTAGATGCCTATCGGCAACTTAAAGCACCTAGATCTTTAGATTAATTTGCCTCTAAAGTCTCTTGTAGGAAAGAATTTAAATGTGCTTAAGTCCCATTGGAAGTCAGTAGGGACAGGTTTAAGCATATACTGAAATCATTTTCTGAATCGAGGTCTTACTTATTATGGACCAGATTTTGAAAAGTACAGAGGTGCTTAAAGATGAAGACAGGTGCTTAGGCACTTTTGAAAATCTCTCTAAATCCCTTAAATATTTGGCCCTAAGAACCTGCAAATTGCTCTCTCTAGGCAATTTCTACATGGAATAGCTTAGAGGATCCGGGCCCAAAGCCATGTATATACCACTAACCCTTTAGAATGTATTTAAGGGACACAAAGTTAACGAGAAGTTAATGATTAACAGTGACTTAGCCATAGGCCAATGCACCAAAAATACAATATATTACCGTAAAACTTAAAACAAAATCCAGAATTTTAAATATCAGAAATAACCATAAATACAAATTAAAAAGAACTTAAGCCAATTAAAGCATAAATCACCATGTCAATTTCCTTTTCCTTATTTTAGCAGCTGAACGCACAAATAGGGTAATCACTTGGATCACAGATACATTGCTAGTTCCTAATAAATATTTTGTTGTCTGAGAGGTTGTAGAAAAAGGCATCTGGAACAAAAACATGGAAAGACATTTTGACCTCAAGGGCAATACAAATTACAATATAATAAATAATGGGGTAAGTCTTCTGTCCAGAGCGGCATGGACAAAGGTGGGTACATTTCTCGGTGCCAGTATAACTGCCTTCTAAGCAAGCTGTCATCATAAATTGAAAGTGGAGATCTCTAAAAGCCCTGCTTAATTTATTATTGGACAAATTGTCTAAATATCTGGAATACCCATGAATCCTTTTAACAAGGGGAAACCAAGGTGACATCTTTGTAATGGAAACTCCCCTACTTATTAATATCCTCTAATCTCAACTTGATTAGGGATTTTACATTTTTTTAAATTTAAGTCTTATCATTTCCAATTCTGAGAGGACTTTTAACCAAGGAAATTTACATGAACAGGCCCTACTGATCTGTTCCTCTAAGTATAGCCATGGCCACTGTTGTGAGTGCATACTATGAGAGCAAAGCCAAAAATTAATATTACGGTATTGCACTTTGGACAGAATAGAAATCGCGCCTGTCTTAGCTCTAAGAAGAGCAGCTAGGAGATTATTTGGGAGACAAAGAAGCTTCATAAGAAATTTGTTTTGTATCACTTCTAGACCCGTGGGATCATTCCATCCCCATATTTGTGCGCCATACAAAATTTCAGTGCACAACTGGCCTGAAACAATCTAAAGGCTGGTGCAGTTAAGTTGCCCCCATGAGTCCCGGTGTAATGTAACATAACTTGCATTGAATTTGAGCCTTCTCTTTTGTTACCTAATATGTTTATCCCACAATCCATTTTCTGAGAACCAGGTAGGCAAAAGAACTAATTTGTTGAATATATTGCCCATCAATCTTCCATTTATGCAACCTCCACTTTCAATTAAAATATTTTACTTTAGTTTTGAAGTAATTTATAAAAAGGCCTTTTGCTGACAGTATAAGCCAAATGCATTTAATATACACTTTAGTCCCACTGATGTTTGTGATAATGGATCCATATCATCTGCATATAATAAGACGAACACTGGGTAATCCATGATTTTAGGGCTGCCCAGAGGGTGGGGGAGAGGGGCAAGTGGGACAATTTGCCCTGGGCCCCGCTGGGGCCCTCACGAGAATATAGTATTCTATAGTATTGCAACTTTTTTGGAACTATTTTTATGGAAGGGGTCCCCAAAATTGCTTTGCCCCAGGCCCCCTGAATCCTCTGGGTGGCCCTGTTTAGGGGGAAATACTGATCCACTGTCTGTTAACTTGACTTAAAAAAAATCTTAAGAAAATTCACTGTTTCTGGTACTGTGCTATTAAAATAAAATGTCATCCGGGTATTTTTTAAAAATTCTTTTAAAACCATTCAAAGGTTTTTCTCCTCCCCTTTAGATGTTTAGAAGATATTGCTCAGCAAGGGAGAAACTGATGTACTATGCAAGGAAAACAGTGATATTAACCATGTACAGATGTCATAAATAAAATGTTATAGTTATATTTCATGGTACAAATAGCTGTAGAAAATCAGTTACATGTGGAAGTATGAAATGTCATGTCAAATCATTAATTCATCATGAAATATCCTCAGGATGTTTTTATTAAAAAAACAAACACATTGTGCTTGTCTTTCTCCATCTGAACTCAGCATCATTCTTGCTGGAAAAGCATTGGTATCTGTAAAACTGGCAGAGTGGAAACCCAGTGGAAGTGACTGTTAACCTCTTTATTAAAGAAGGATGCATACTGGTTTCTAGTTCTAAGAGGAGCTCTTTATAGTGTCAAATTCTGACCTGGGAATCACAGGCGTGCACCTCCCAATGTGAGTTGCACGTGCGTAACTAGTGGTAGAAATTGTCCCTTACAAATTTTAAGCTAGTTTATAGCTGGATGGATTTAGTCCCTTCCACTGGGCTTCTGCTCTGTCAGGGGCACAAATAGCATCACTTTTCAACAAGATGGCCACCTCCAGCATTTCGGCTCAGAATTGGCATCTCTTCCTTACATATTCCAGTTGGGATTTAAAAAATATGTTTGTAACAAACTGTTCCTGGGCGTTGAGCCATCTTGATAATTGTGCCTTGCTTTATGAACTCTCAGACTGTTGGACTCCATAAAATGGATGCTGCCTTCAATTAAGCCGTAGCCTAAATTTTGCACTTACCAATATTTCCAATATTATCGTAAAATAGGTGTATGTGCAACTAGGTGGGTTTTTTTTGGTTTTTTAGCACATCAAATTCACCACTGTCCATGTGACATTATTGAAGTTATAGTTCAGAGTTCATTTTTTCTGGTATAGCATCTCATTTAATATACACGTGAATGGTGTTAATTGTATTCTTGAAGGGGGTTGTGTTTTTCACGTCTGCTTCTAGTTAGCAATAAGAAGTCATTGAGACCTGTGCTCTTTCAGAAGAACTTGAAATACTTTTGCCACAGCTTTAGAGGTGAACTATATCTTTTTGTAAAAGCATTTAAGCTGTATCTGTGTCTTATCTTGTATGCTTTATTCATGTGAGTGCTACTGTTGAGCCAAATTCCTCTCTAGAATACACCAGTATCAATCCAGCAAAGCAGTTGGAGCTATTCCAGATATACTCCGGTTTCATGAGAGCAGAATTCAGTTCCTAACTTCATTGGGTCTACGTAGATGAATAAGGGTCACAAGATCAGGTATCTGAGCCCTGGTCTACACTGCAGGGGGAGGGATCGATTTAAGTTATGGAACTTCAGCTACATGAATAACAGTAGTGAGTCAACTGCTGACGCCCCCCCGTTGATTCTGCCTACACCTCTTAGCCTGGTGGAGTACAGGAGTCAACGGAAGAGTGCTCCGAGGTCAATCAATCGCTGCCTGCCGATCCAGTGGGTAGTATAGACATACCTTAAATGTCCTAGATCTTTAAAAGAACATAGATGTAGATTTTATAGGCCTAATTCTGATTTCACTCACTTTTATCAGTTTTACACCTGTTTAATCAACTCACTTTCCTGGAGTTATTCTTGATTTACATTCATATAACTGAGATCAGAGTTTGGACCTGCAAATGATTTTTAAAATAAAGCAAGACTCAAGTACAAGCCCTTGGAATTTTCCTGCAATAGTTGGTGGTATTGGTTGTGGAAAGAAGTTGCTCTGAGTGCAATGAAATAAATTGATGTTTAACTAACATGGTTTTAAAATACGTACTTTTAAATTTTAAATACACATATTTTGTGTTACTGATTTGAGGTGCCTTTTAGAAATATAGATAGCGTCACGTTATGTTTGTTTCAAGTCTTTCTATTTTCAAAGCACTTTGCAAACACTAAACAGTCAAGCCTCATAATGATAGAGGAACCTATTATCAATTTTACAGAGGAGCAGACAAGACAGAGATGCTTGCTTGAGGGTAAAGTTTTCAGAAGCACTTAGGTGACTTAGATGCCCATTTTCAAATGGACTTAGGCACATAGGACAGTAGTAGAGAGAAGTCCTGAACAGAGGCCATGTCTACATCTAAAATTTTGCAGCGCTGGTTGTTACAGCTGTATTAGTACAGCTGTATAGGGCCAGCGCTGCAGAGTGGCCACACTTACAGCAACCAGCGCTGCAAGTGGTGTTAGATGTGGCCACACTGCAGCGCTGTTGGGCGGCTTCAAGGGGGGTTCCGGGACCGAGAGAGCAAACCGGGAAAGGAAACCAGCTTCGCCGCGGTTTGCTCTCTCGGTCCCGGAGCCAGCCAGCAAACCGCAGGGAAGGAGACCTGCTTGCTCGGGGTTCCGGGACCGAGAGAGCAAACCGGGAACGCCGCGGTTTGCTCTCTCGGTCCCGGAGCCAGCCAGCAAACCGCGGGGAAGGAGACCTGCTTGCTCGGGGTTCCGGGACCGAGAGAGCAAACCGCGGCGAAGCTGGTTTCCTTTCCCGGTTTGCTCTCTCGGTCCCGGAACCCCGAGCAAGCAGGTCTCCTTCCCCGCGGTTTGCTGGCTGGCTCCGGGACCGAGAGAGCAAACCGCGGCGTTCCCGGTTTGCTCTCTCGGTCCCGGAACCCCGAGCAAGCAGGTCTCCTTCCCCGCGGTTTGCTGGCTGGCTCCGGGACCGAGAGAGCAAACCGCGGCGTTCCCGGTTTGCTCTCTCGGTCCCGGAACCCCGAGCAAGCAGGTCTCCTTCCCTGCGGTTTGCTGGCTGGCTCCGGGACCGAGAGAGCAAACCGGGAAAGGAAACCAGCTTGATTACCAGAGGCTTCCTCCTTCCACGGAGGTCAAGAAAAGCGCTGGTGAGTGTCTACATTGCATTACCAGCGCTGGATCACCAGCGCTGGATCCTCTACACCCGAGACAAAACGGGAGTACGGCCAGCGCTGCAAACAGGGAGTTGCAGCGCTGGTGATGCCCTGCAGATGTGGACACTCTCAAAGTTGCAGCGCTGTAACTCCCTCACCAGCGCTGCAACTTTCTGATGTAGACAAGCCCAGAGTTTCAGTGTTCTTTTATTGGCCTGAAAAACTATACAAGTGATGCCAAAGTTTCAGCAACAACAGAACAGCAACAGAAAACCCAAACCACCACTGCCACAACCAAGTGTATCTGCCAGAGGGAGATTAAATCCTAAAAGCATCTCATATTTTAGTCATTGAAGTAGAAAGTGTCTATCATCCCTGCAAAATCTCTGAAAGTTTGGGGAGTGGGAGAACTTTGAGACTATCTCCCAGTCTCCCCCTGCTGGACAGCAACCAAATGTGGCTGAACTTAAGTTTAACAATTTGACTGTTTTAGCAGTCCAAGTGGGGAGAATTATGAACAGTTCTGATTTAGAGCTGGTCAAAATATGGTGAATATTTTTTGTGAAAACTTTGACCATGTCCAATTTTAATTAAAACTTTGATTAAGCTGGTTGAAGCAGTATTGTGTTACTGAATATTAATTTGAAGTAACTGATAGCAATGTGAATTTTCCATCAAAAATCTGGGGCAAATACTTGAAATACTGTCTTGCTTGGATATAGGGTAGAATGTAATTCTTACAACTAGTACAGAGAGTTCAGCATATTTTTCTAAGTAAATAAGGCCATGTCTACATTCCCACTTATGTCGGCAAAACTTATGTCACTCAGGGTTGTGAAAAAACACACCTTTGAGCAACGTAAGTTTTGCCGACATAAGTGGGAGTGTGCATGGTGCTATGTCAGCAGGAGAGCTTCTCCCACTGATACAGCTACTACCTCATCGGGGGTGGTTTTAATTATTTCAGTGGGAGAACTCTCTCCTGTTGGCATAGAGCAGCCACATGAGAAAGCTTACAGTGGCGAAGCTGCATCAGTACGGCTGTGCCACTGTAAGGACTCTAGTGTAGATGTAGCCTAAAATGTAGTGTCTTCATGACAAAAGGGAAGCTCCAGAGTAAGGATTTGTGGCTTTCCTTTTCAACAGGGAAGTGGGAAATGTAACCTGAATCATAAACTTTTATTGTGCTTTGATAAGGGTTTATAGTACTTTTGCTACTGGAGTGTGTTTTTATATGTCACCACCGTCACCATCTGAACTGTCCCATGCTCCCATTTTTGGTCTAGTGATTCAGAAGAGATGCTTTACCAGAGTGTGACATTAATATACTCTGTAAAGAGCTCCATAGAACAAGTAATGATGCAGTTTAACTCAACAAAGGAAGCTTTGAAAAATAGTAAAATAATAATACACAGTGAGCCCTTTGTGTGATGTCCATATTGTATTCCCTCCACTCCCCACACAGGGTCTTTGTGATGAGCTTGCTCTGGTTGATGTTTTGGAAGACAAACTAAAAGGAGAAATGATGGATCTGCAACATGGGAGCTTGTTCCTCCAAACTCATAAGATTGTGGCAGACAAAGGTAAACTTGGGATCTTGATTTTAAAATACCAATATACTGTAAATCTACACAGTAATGGGAACGCACTCAGGGTCTTGCATTCTGGCAACAAACTCAGGGCTTGATGTTACCTGTGAAAGTTGAGGCTTAGGTTAAGACTTAAGGGAGAAGAGCAGATAACATTTAAACAAATGAGGGGCATTCGGCTAACACTGGAACCACTTCTTCCAGTTTTCAAAATCTAAATCGCTTCTCCTTTTCCCATCCCTAATTAACACTGCACTGTCCATCTGTAGTGGATTTCAACCAAGAATCATAAAACAGATATTAAGAAACTTCAGAATTCCTGGGAGGTGGAGAAAATACTAATCTTATTTTATAGGTGAGAAAGCTGAGGCCCAGAGGCACTAAATGACTTATCCAAAGCTACAGAACTGCAAAGTTGAGAACAGAACCCTAAATTTCTATGTCCTGATTTGATCAGTAGATAACAACACCATCTCTTAAGAAATTGTGTGGACCTATTGAGATTGAACTTTTTTCATTTCTAACCAGAGTATTTTACACACATGTGGAGCTATTTAGAGCAGTCTGTAGTTGCACATTGCTCCTGACATGACTTTATTCAACTGTGTTCTGTATTTTTCTTCCTCTCTATAGATTACGCTGTCACAGCTAATTCTAAGATTGTGGTAGTAACTGCAGGAGTTCGTCAGCAAGAAGGGGAGAGTCGCCTGAACCTGGTCCAGAGGAATGTAAATGTCTTCAAATTTATTATTCCACAGATTATGAAGTATAGTCCCAATTGCACCATCCTTGTGGTTTCCAACCCAGGTAAAATAGTGTTTTAATTTACAAAGTAGAATTCATGAGTTTTGTAGAACTGGCCTTTAATTTGAAGTTCTGCCTAGTTACAGTAGGAAGTATATAGAAATGTGTGTCTTCTGTATAGAGAGTTCTG
The DNA here is from genome assembly GCF_007399415.2 of Gopherus evgoodei. NCBI lineage: Eukaryota > Metazoa > Chordata > Testudines > Testudinidae > Gopherus > Gopherus evgoodei. The sequence continues at coordinate 241,810,862 of NC_044322.1, read as the reverse complement.
TGGTGTCTGCTACTATTGGTGAAATGCAAACATGATTTACATTTACTGTGGCCGCCCTGCGTACACAGGACTTTGAACGCTGTTTGAAAACCTGGCTTGACATAGCTCAGTGGTTTTGAGGATTGGCCTGCTAAATCCAGGATTGTGAGTTCAATCCTTGAGGGGACCACTTAGGGAGCTGGGGTAAAAATCAGTAGTTGGTCTTGCTAGTGAAGGCAGGGGGCTGGACTCAATGGCCTTTCAGTTCTATATCACCATATATTACTATTATTTATTATGTTTCAAAGTTCTAGGTATATTGGCTTAATCTGCTGGTAGTTTAAGCAGCCTGGCTCAGAACCCTATGAGTATGAAAGAAGGTGCAATTTCAATGATTCATTTCAGAGAACTTGTTTAATTATAACTTTTATGAGCACCTAAGCATCCAGATGCAAAGATGTGGCTATCTGTCTGAATGACAAATCCAGCTTGAGAATGTATTAACATCATTGATTGATCAAGGAAATTTTTAATTTTACATTTCAGTATTGTTTTTTTTAATATAGTTTCAGGAAAAATTTGTGAATTGAGGATAAACTTTAAACATCCTGGATTTCAGTTCCGCACACTCCTCAGCTTAGCTTTAACTGAGATCAACTGGGGAAGAAAAGTTAGAATAGAAACATTTGAGTAAATATATACTAGAGAGTGCATTAGGATACAAAAGATTTATTTAAACAGATAGTGTGAACATGTATAGTGTGAACAATATAGCTTTTGCACTGGAGGATCCAGCCTGGCCATTAAGACCACATTTATAGACACCAGAAATACCTGAGAGAGAGAAGTGGCAAGCTATGCCTGCTATTCTGCTCAGGTTCCTTTAGACCCAAGCTGAGCAATACATCACAAAAGAATGTGCCATCAGTTAGGAAGCATGGGAGTTAGGGTGTCATAATATCATTCTTACATTAGGTTAGATCAGAGGTCGGCAACCTTTCAGAAGTGGTGTGCCAAGTCTTCATTTAGTCATTCTAATTTAAGGTTTTGCATACCAGTAATACGTTTTAACGTTTTTAGAAGGTCTCTTTCTATAAGTCTATAATATATAACTAAACTATTGTTGTATGTAAAGTAAATAAGGTTTTTAAAATGTTTAAGAAGCTTCATTTAAAATTAAATTAAAATGCAGAGCTCCCCAGACCGGTGGCCATGACCCAAGCAGTGTGAGTGCCGCTGAAAATCAGCTCACGTGCCGCCTTTGGCACGTATGCCATAGGTTGCCTACCCGTGGGTTAGATATTTTCTAGAGCCAGAGGTGCACCATTTCATAAGCAGTGATGTTTTTTAAGCTGCTGCCTCAGTAGGTGTAACCCAACTATAACAGCTCAATATAGATGAGTTTCACGTTCCTGTTTATAAAATTTATTCAAAGATTAAATTGGCTGTCACTCAGGACAAAAAGTGCTTGGAGAGGACAACTGTGTGTTGCCCTTTTAAAAACAAAGAAACTGTGCCCTATGCTTTCTCCAAACTTGTAGAGCTGCTGCTTTCCCTGTCTTCTGTGGTTGGAACTATGGATGGTATATCACAGTGGTTATGGGTGCCTGGTCCACATGGATTAGGATATATATCCCTGACATTCTGCCCCCTGTTCTGCGTAGGTAATTCCTGACAGGAACAGGAGTAATCTGTCATGGCTGATCAGGAGATGGGCCATCATTTGTGCAGCAATAACTTGCACCATGTCTGCACTATGGGCATTTGGGACCTGAGTTTTGCAAGTTATATAACTCCCAAAACAAATTATTGGCCTTTGAAGTCCAGTCATTTGGTTCTAAGGCAGGACTTGTCATTACTATTGCCTGTCTTTCTCGGATACTGTTCTAGTTTCTGTACCTTTCTTCACACCCCTTTAGTTTGTTATGTATTTGGGGGGGGAGGGAGAGGGGAGTTTGGACCATTCCCAAATAGCTTATTAATTTGAGCTGCCTGAAAATATAGTAGCACCATACAATCTAGTGCATAGAAGTCACTTAGCACCATGACATAAATTAGGCAGTCCTCATCCAAAGACAGTTCTGTGCAGAAGTATCTTGTTTTTCATGTACCAAAGGTATTGCAAATTATACGAAACAAGAAATATGCCTATGACAATTCAGATATGTTTTACTATAAATCCATTTACTTGAGGCACATTTAAGTTAGATTCTCAAGTGGAAGGCAAGATGTCCAAACACAACAAACTCCTGGGAATATTTAACTAGCCTAACTCAGTTCCTGTGTCCATGGGGCCCAGTCTCTTTCCGGCCATACCAAGGAGAAACCTCCCCTGGATTTAGCCTCTAGGACATACCCTCCAGTGAACTCCTAAAAAATGGCTTTTATAATTGCAGACAGAGCCTCAAGATTCCCCAAGTGAGATAAACCGTCTTATCCTCTACTCCAGTTAGGCATGAGATGCTTTATACAAGTGAATCCAGCTGCACACTCTGTTTCTCTGACTCATAAAAGGCTACCCTGTCATATGCACAAAGGCAGATAAGTAAATCTGTATATGGCTAAGTTAACCATCTCACTGTCTTTATTCTCCTTTCCAGTGGATATATTGACCTATGTCACATGGAAGCTAAGTGGGCTGCCCAAACATCGTGTGATTGGAAGTGGTTGCAATCTAGATTCAGCTAGATTTCGCCATCTGATGGCTGAAAAACTTGGTATCCACCCCACCAGCTGCCATGGCTGGATCTTAGGAGAACATGGTGATTCTAGCGGTAAGGAACACGTCTGCTGTGTTTTGGAATGAGAGAGACCAATAAATAGCTAATTCCATGAAAGTGGGGGAAAATCCTGAAAGAACTGGTACGTGCTGATATTTGGTCAGCTGTTTTCTGGGTATGTGGGAGTACCAGATCCAATTTTTCAAATGGTTGAGCAGTTGTTTTATCTTTTTAAATCATACCCCCTCCCCTTCTCATATTCTTTTATGGTGATCTGTGTAAAATTATGTATCACTAACAGCTAATTCTGACCTTTAATAAATATATAAATAAAAAAATCCTGTGTCCCATAATAATGATTGTGGTTGAGATTTTCAAAGGAGTGTATGTGATTTAGCTACGTATCTGCCATTAAAAATAATGGAAGATATATAGTTAAATCTTGTTTTGAAAATAAAAACTTTTTCTTCTGTTTTAGCTGAACCTTAAGAGTTATTTTTCAGTTTGCCTTTGGTCACTCAGTAGTTGCCTGTGTATTACAGCATGTGATTCGAATAACACTCTTTTGAGACTGAAATATTTATTGTTGGCAGGTTAACAGCAGAGTTTCTGTTACTGTAAATTATCAAAAATGCTAAGATGTTCTGATTTAAGTCAAATACAAACAGTATTTTGGTATATATTTCGCAATACTATTTAAAGAGAATAATAATAGATGATGATGATGATAAACAGAAGACCCACATCTGGGTTTTATAGACACCAGTGTGTAGTTCCATAACCGAGAACAGAATTTGGTTGATTGTATGCAAACACTTTGTGATCATACTTACTGCTTCTGCATATGGCTGCTTCCCCTCCTTTTTTATCAGTGTTCCCCAGACCTTAACGGATCAGAGGATGACTTCTCCCTCACCACTGAAGTTTGTGAAATTGCCATTCTGGGGATCACAGGAACCTTCTTCCTTTGTAGATAGATGTGTTGCACTCTCTATGTTCAGGACAAAAGGATGAATGAGCAGCTTTCGTGGAGGCAGACCCCAGTGCCTCTGTGTGGATCAACAAGCACTAATTTATCTCTATTGTCACCTTGCCAATGCCTCCCAAAGTAATATCTAAAATAAATACATTTTTAGAGGTTAGACAGTTGGGGCAAATATCCATTTCCTAGAGTCAGCAACTGTCTGTCTTCCAGATTTCAACCCAAAATAAATATTAAGAGCAAGTTGTTAACCCTTCAAAGGGCAGACAGCTTTGTAATTAAAATTTTGACAAATATAATGCTAATCATTTTATAGCATTCTCCTCTCTCACCTACCAGAGCTCTTGGAACCCAGGACAGTGAAATAATAACAGATGGAATATCATTTTAGCTGCTACTTTGCCTATCAAATAAAAGGCCAAAACATGAACAAAGTGGAGTGGGGAGGAATTGTAATTGTAACTGAAACTTACATACTCTCTCTGACTTGTATTACAGTGGCTGTTTGGAGTGGAGTGAATGTGGCAGGCGTTTCCCTCCAGGAACTTAACCCGGCCATGGGTACTGACAGAGACAGTGAGAATTGGAAGGAAGTCCACAAACTGGTGGTTGACAGGTACAGTGAATGGGGGATAAGGTGGAGCCTGATGTTACAAGTGGCTAAAGCACTTTTTTCCACCTTAATTGCTTTCAATAGCTCTTGACTGCACATTGGTTTGAGTGTTTGCATTTGCAAATGTAAGACCGGATCTAAATGCAAACATACACTGGTTTAAGTAGATTGGTTTAACATCAACCTTCAGTTAAACCAGGGCAACATCTGTATGTAGATGATCTCGAACTCTTACAGGGCCACATCCAGCATGTTCTTTCTCATACGAGTAGTCCTTACTCACTGGATTAGCCCTATTGACGTAAATGGGACAGCAAATCCTATGAGTAAGGACTAATGCAGGGTTTATAGGATCCGTGTGCCTGTTTATCAGGAGACAGGATGGTCGTGTGGGGAGAGTAAATATATATGGAAATATACCTATCTCATGGAACTGGAAGGGACCCCAAAAGGTCATCTAGTCAAGCCCTCTGCCTTCACTAGCAGGACCAAGTACTGATTTTGCCCAGATCCCTAAGTGGCCCCCTCAAGGATTGAACTCGCAACCCTAGGTTTATCAGGCCAATGCTCAAACCACTGAGCTATCCAGAAAATTTGGATTTTGTATCTGGCTCTCTCCTTTACTTCCTGTATAAAGTTGTTGGGCAAGTCACTTACCCCTTCTCTGCTTCATTTGCCCCATTTGTAAAATGAGAACAGTGCTTTTGTAAAGTATCCAGAAATGGCAAGGTTAAAAGTATTAAATATTGGTATGTTTGATATGTGCATAGTCAGTGTGTGATGTCGACTTTTTAGGCATTTTTGTGTGTATGTATATATAAAATGTATTAAATTTGTTAGCTAGACAATGTCAGTCCAATTTTTTGCTGCAATGATTCCATTAACTAAAGTGAAGAATCTGGCTAGTCACATGTGTTTTATATTCTCTGCTTACCATCACAAAGCACTATCCTGTCCTTATCATTATTAGAATACGTACTGTGTAATACCTAGCAATAGTATAATTGGATTTACATGTTGAAAATATAGTTTATGCAAACTCCACTCTTATCTCCCAGTGCTAAAATATTATTGAATAAGGATATTAAGTTCTTTAACTAAAGGTATTGCGTACTTCAGCCATTTTAAAATGTTACCTCAAGACTGATGTAGTATCCAGAAAATGTCTTGAAAGTCCCTTACTATTTATATAATTGTGTCTTCTGCACTTTTCTCTTAGTGCCTATGAAGTGATAAAACTTAAAGGATACACTAACTGGGCCATTGGCTTTAGTGTTGCTGATCTAATTGAGTCTATGCTGAAAAATCTGTGCCGGGTTCACCCAGTGTCAACCATGGTAAAGGTAAGAGAGACTGTTAAATCGGCTGCTGTAGTTTAATCTGGTATGATGACCGTGTTATATATGCATGGCCTCTACTGAATTTGCTAAATTCTTGGTGAAGGAATCCTGGTAAAATGATACTACTCTATGAACTTGAAAAGAACTAGAGATACAGTGGAGTCGCATCATAGGCGCATTTAACTTACGTGATTTTAACTAGACGCGCTCGGCAAAACAAAACAAAAAAGAGAAAAATAACAATTTAAATACTATCCTGTAGTGCAGCCGATTCCACCCGCCCTTTCCACTCAATGAGCATTTGACTATACGCGATTTTAGCCTTACACGCTGACTTTAGAACCTAACCCCCGCATAAGATGCGACTCCCCTGTAGTATTATAATGGAAATTATTATTGTAGGTTTAAAGTCCACTAGCTGAGCTGACCTTTCTTCTTCTCTCCTTCCTTCCTCCTTCCCCCTGCTCCTCCGGGGAATTGTGAAGAGAATGTATTGCCTTTACCCCATGCAAAATTTTAATTTGTGGGCCAAATTTGTCTCTGGTGGACTGCAGCTGAATCTGAGGGAGGATTTGCTCCAAAGGGATAATAACCTTAAAATTCCAGCTGGGACTCTCCTCTGGGAGAGAAACTGACTCAACATCTCCAAGGACAGCCCTGCACATGTTGGGACTGCACCAGCCAGCTCTAGGTCCCCTGACAAAGCAGAGGTTGTGGGCACTTTGAACTGTTGTTCCTTTCATCTCAAAGCCAATCTTAGGAATGCCAATCATTTTATTGTAAGGGTTTCTAACTATCTATATTTGCAGCCTGTGGGCAAATTCTATGTTCAGTCAGTTGGTGCAACTCTAAACTAACTCTGAGGTCAATGGGTTTACACCAATGTAACTGAAAGCAGATTTTGGTTTTTAGTGTCCTGTTTGATCTACTTTCTGTTTGTTTGTGGCAGGGCATGTATGGCATAGAGAATGAAGTTTTCTTGAGCCTTCCTTGTGTGTTAAGTGCCTCTGGATTGACAAGTGTAATCAACCAAAAGCTGAAGGATGAGGAGGTGGCTCAACTCAAGAAGAGTGCAGATACATTGTGGAGCATCCAGAAAGATCTCAAGGATCTGTAATCTATTAATGTTAACTTCCAGCAGTGTAAAAACTGAATAGTGTGTGCATTTGTGGGCTTTCTAGTTACTGTACATCTCTGGAGCTAACATTTCATTGATCTTCCAAAAGTGAAATGAGCTTTTGTCCACAGCAACTAAACGTATGCTTGTTGTAATGTGCAGACTTCATGAACAAATAAAATTAACTTTCGAACATGCTTCATTCTCCTAAGGAGTCCTCATTTCCAGTGGTAATGATTTTCCACTATGCATGGAAACTTTCTCTAGTGTTTCTTTTCGTGTGTGTATATATAAATATATATATCAGGGAGGCAATCCCTACTAAGATACTCAATTCACACAGGAGGAGGAGTTAACTTTTGGTATTATCCATTCTCCTAAATCCAGATACTGAATAAGGGAAATTTATTCCCAGATTTTCTTTTCATTAGGGCACCTTCTCTATTCCTCCTCAAAATATGAACCATAAAAATGAGGTCTGGATTTGTCTGTGTTCAATTCAAGATCTGTTTAACTGAAAATACTACTAGTCTGTGACCCCGAAGTACTTCTGACATAATTTTTGGTCTGATATTCCACAAACCATCAGGCTGGAAACAGGTGCCTTATATATTCAGACCGTTGCTCATTTTTGGTTGTGAAATGTTGAACCTTAACAATCACATTCTGATACTGTTGATTTGCTTTTTATCCCTACTTTAATTCTTGTGTGCTTTTTAGTCGCCTCTGTCTTGGAGAATTACTAAAACTAAATATCAGTGTTTTGAAAACCAGAATTCCAGCCTTCACAGAGTATAAATCTAAAGGATTTGGACCAAATTCTCTCTTAAGATATAAAACAGGCAGAGTTGGGCACTTAATCTCCAATTAGATTTTGGATGCAAAAATCATGTGGGCAAGACTTTCAGATGTGCTGTATTAGGCAAAGCGGTGTGAACATTTAGAAACTAGAAGTGATTACTGTGACAGATCAGACAGTTTCCTGCAATATCCTTGAGACACTGTTGAAGTATCTCTGGAGTCTTATATTAATGCAAAGGTTAGGTATTATTGTGTGACAGTATTATGTGTTACCTCTCTAGGGGAGGTGATGTAATGTGAAGACTGGGAAGTGTTTTGAACTTAGAGAACTATACTGAACAATGTGTCAGACAAGAATGAACTTCTGGGACAAACTGTTAAGTGGGTTTTCTGGGGCCATCTAGCAGGAGGTGAATCCAAATTCCCCGCCTCTGGTTATACAAAAACCCAGCCTTTTTGAACTATGCCCTGAGGAATGAGCCATTGTCTGCTGATTATGTATTTCCCAGAGTCTCAAGATCAAAGGCCAAACCTGGATAAAGGAAAGACTCCTAGGAGAGCTCCACTGGAGTTACGAGTGTGAGGGGGTGATCTCTGGAAGGAAAGAAAAGTGAAGATGCAGGCCTGGTTAGGCAGTCTGGCTTGCTGGAGATATCGCAGTGTAGGTGGGAAACTGCAGTCTGGAATAACCCTGGTCAGGATGGGGAGAGATGCAAGTCTCTACCTAAGAGAGAAGACCACTGAGGAGCTGGGAGGTGGGTGCCCTTGAGAGATCACAGAGTGGGAATACAGGTGCAGTTGCCATGCGCTATGAAAACTGAGGGGAATTTTTAGTTTCTGACCATCTCTTGCACTTTTTTGGTTGGCTATTAACAGTAAAATAACCAGGAGCTGATGCATTGTTAAAAATTGATTTACGTAGTGTCTGGACCAGAATTGCTTGGCCAGAGGTGTTCAACTCAAGAGTTGGTGGAGGCAAGAGTATCTTAAAAACACCTTTTGTGGATCCTATTCACTCCCCAGTCCTGGGGCCCTCTAGTCTGCCTGGCACAAAGCAGAGAATCTGTAGGGCTTTAGCAGTTTTGTGAAATAATGGTAGTGCTAGTGTAAACAATGTGCTGGCAGATTATGCTGTTTTAGCCATCTCATGCTCACCTTCTCCGAGCAGGGCTAGGTAACAGTGTGTCTAAAAACATCAGCAAGTGTTGAGAGCTTTGCCTGCATTAGTATCCCGACTGTTGCTGCTAATATGGACGTGAACTAATGGCAGCAATGGTGGGAATGTTGGGGGTGTAGGGGGTGGTGAATATAGATAAAGCTGAAAGACCATTCTATGGGTCTTGGACAGGCCTGAGCTCTGTGGGCTTGGCTACACTGGAGAGTTGCAGCGCTGGTGGTGGCTTTACAGTGCTGCAATTGAATCACCGTCCACACTTGCAAGGCACATACAGCGCTGTATCTCCCTGGCTATAACGCTGGTTGTACTCCACCTCAACAAGGGGAATAAACACTACAGCGCTGCTGATGCAGCTCTGCTCCGCCAGTGTGGCCACCTAAAGCGCTGTTATTGGCCTCCAGTAGTATTCGGAGGTATCCCAGAATGCCTGTTCTAGCCACTCTGCTCATCAGTTTGACTTCTACTGCCCTGGCCTCAGGTGACCAACCATCAGCCCCACCCTTTGAATGCCCCGGGAATTTAAAAAATCCTCTTCCTGTTTGTTTGCTCAGCCAGGTGTGGAGTGCAATCAATCAGTGAATCTTTCCAGGTGACCATTCCTCCGTGCGGCAAACGAGCTCCAGCATGGAGTAATGGTGAGTTGCTGGACCTCATCAGCATTTGGGGAGAGGAAGCTGTGCAGTCCCAGCTGCGCTCCAGCTGTAGAAATTACGATACCTTTGAGCAGGTATCAAGGGCCATGATGGAAAGGGGCCATGACCGGGACGCGCTGCAATGCAGTGTTAAAGTGAAGGAGCTGCGGATTGCCTATTGCAAAGGCCATGAGGGAAACCGCTGCTCCAGTGCTGCCCCAACGACCTGCCGCTTCTACAAAGAGCTGGATGCGATACTTGGGGGTGACCCCACCTCCACTCCGAGGACCACGATGGACACTACAGAGCAGGGGGGAGGAGGAGGAGGAGGAAAGCGAGAGTGAGGGTACTGGAGTGGGGAGAGACACCCCAAAGTCCCAGGAAGCATGCAGCCAGGAGCTCTTCTCAAGCCAGGAGGAAGGTAGCCAGTCGCAGCAGCCGGTACTTGGTGGAGGACAAACAGAGGAGCGAGTTCCCAGTAAGCGGCTTTTATTTTCAGGATGGAAATTTTTCGAGAGAGGAGGGAGGGTTAGGGCTGCATGCATGCATGCCTAGATGCGGAATAGCACATTGATGTGGTCTATCACGTCGCAGTAATCGGCCTCAGTAATCTCTTCAAAAGTCTCAGCCAGAGCGTGGGCAATGCGCTTGCACAAGTTTATTGGGAGAGCCACTGTGGTCCTTGTCCTAGTGAGGCTAACTCGTCCGTGCCATTGTGCCACAAGGGGTGGGGGGGACGATTGCTGCACACAGGCAAGCTGCATAGGGGCCAGGACGGAATCCACATTGCAGTAGAAGACCCTACCGTGCTTCCCAGGTGACACGCAGCAGTGAGATATCTTCCAGGATTAACTCCTGTGGAAAATGTTTGGGATAGTGTTCAGTGTAGGTGTCCCCTGCAGCTGTTTGCTTTCCCCAATGCACAGAAACCCCAGTACAGTCCTGAAACAGTCTCCCTTACTCACCATTTTGGGGCTCCCATGGGTTATGTGTGCTCTCTTTGTTATGGGAAAATTATGCTATTGTGAAGACTGTTAATGTGCCCTCCTTAACTGCGGGGGAATTACTCTGTCTAATATAAACAATGTTGCCTCTGTTAAATGTTGCATTTTGCTTTTACAGATGCAACCTTGAGATCCCAGCTGTCCGTGTTATCACAGGCTGAGAGACTACAAAACCTCCAGAAGAGGCCATGAAAAAGCAAAGAAGACATGCTGCAAGAAGTGATGCACCAATGTCTCACAGAGAATAAAAAGCGCAGGAGTGGAGGGAGAGGGGAAGCAGGATCTGCAAGGAAAATGCAGAGCAAAGGAAGCAATGCACAGAGTGGCTGATAAGCATCCTGGAGCGCCAAGCGGACTCTTTCCAGGCGCTCGTAGCCATGCAGGCGGAGCACTACCGCCACCGCCCCCCCACCACCCCGCCCTTGTCCCAAAGCTCTTTCCCTTGTGCCCTCATGTTAGCTCCACACCCCCTTCCCCAGCATCTGGGTTCTTACCACAACCAGCTGCCTCCAACACCTGTACGTTCACTAACCAGCCTTGAGAACTACGACCCTTACCCTCTGCACTCAACCCCCATCACCATGCAGTATAGCCATCCTGAAGTGTAGCAGTCATTGCACAGCACTCCAGACAGGACATATTCAAGCCTGTGACTGTACAGTTCCCCACCCCACCCGCTTGCCCTTTTAGATTCCCAAAATCTTGTGTGTCTGTCAATAAAGTAATTTTCTTTTCAATAAATGAATTCTTGGCTTTGAAAACAGTCTTTATTATTGCAGAAAGTAAATGATACCTTAGCCCAGGAAAGAAACAGGCACTGCAAGTCAGCTTAGGAAACATAGACTCCTACTAATTGTAACCACTGCACTTCACTCCCATGCAAGGCACCAAACATTACTGTTGGTTTTCAGCCTCAAATTCCTCGCTCAAGGCATTCCTAATCCTTGCAGCCCTGTGCTGGGCCTCTCTAGTAGCCTTGCTCTCTGGCTGTGCAAATTCAGCCTCCAGGCATTGAACCTCAGAGGTCCATGCCTGACTGAATCTTACACCCTTCCCTTCACAAATATTATGGAGGGTACAGCACATGAATATAACCACGGGGACGCTGTTTTCCCCCAAGTCCAGCTTCCCATACAGAGATCGTCAGCACCCCTTTAAATGGCCAAAAGCAAACTCCACAGTCATTCGGCACCAGCTCAGCCTGTAGTTGAACCGTTCCTTGCTGCTGTCAAGGCTCTCTGTGTAGGGTTTCATGAGCTACAGCATTAACGGGTAAGTGGGGTCTCCAAGGATCACAATGGGCATTTCGATGTCTCCTAATGTGATCTTCCGGTCTGGGGAAAAAAGTCTTGGCCTGCAGCTTCCTGAAGAGGCCAGTGTTCCAAAAGATGCATGCATCATGCACCTTTCCAGGTCAGCCTGCATTAATATCAATGAAAAGCCCACAGTGATCCACAAGCGCCTGGAGAACCATAAAGAAATACTCCTTCCAATTAAAGTACTCGGATACTAGGTGGGGTGGTGCCAGAATAGGAATATGCGTCCCATCTATTGCCCCTCCGCAGTTAGGGAAACCCATTTGTGCAAAGCCATCCACAATGGCCTGCATATTACCCAGAGTCACGGTTCTTCTTAGCAGGATGCAATGAATGGCCCTGCAAACTTGCATCAACACGATTCCAACGGTCGACTTTCCCACTCCAAACTGGTTCCCGACCGATCGGTAGCTGTCTGGAGTTACCAGCTTCCAGACTGCAATAGCCACCCACTTCTCCACTGGCAGGGCAGCTCTCAATCTCGTGTCCTTGTACCGCAGGGTGAGGGCGAGCTCCTCACACAGTCCCATGAAAGTGGCTTTTCTCATCTGAAAGTTCTGCAGCCACTGCTCGTCATTCCAGACTTCCATGACGATGTGATCCCACCACTCAGTGCTTGTTTCCCGAGCCCAAAAGCGGCGTTCCACAGTGCTGAGCATGTCTGTGAATGCCACAAGCAATTTCTTGTCGTACGCATTAGGTGACTCGCTATCATCGGACTCCTCACTGTCATTTTGGATCTTAAGGAATAGCTCAACTGCCAAACGTGATGTACTGGCGAGACTCATCAGCATACTCTTCAGCAGTTCGGGCTCATTTCCCACAGACCAAAACGGAATACAGAATCGCCCTGCACTGAAACCATGCAAAGATGGTGCCAAATGTGGACGGAAACACAGGGATTGCTGGGATGTGAAGCGATGCATCACAGTGCATTGGGATAGGAACCAGAATGACCTGCCCTCTCCGCCCCCTCGCACAACCCACGGCACCAGAATCGGAAGAGGTGCTCTGTGGGATAGCTGCCCATAATGCACCACTCCCAACACCGCTGCAAATGCTGCAAATGTGGCCACACTGCAACGCTGGTAGCTGTCAGTGTGGCCACACTGCAGCACTTTCCCTACGCAGCTGTACGAAGACAGCTGTAACTCCCAGCGCTGTACAGCTGCAAGTGTAGCCAAACCCTGAGGCCATGTCTACATCTAAAATTTGGCAGCGCTGGTTGTTACAGCTGTATTAGTACAGCTGTATAGGGCCAGCGCTGCAGAGTGGCCACACTTACAGCAACCAGCGCTGCAAGTGGTGTTAGATGTGGCCACACTGCAGCGCTGTTGGGCGGCTTCAAGGGGGGTTCCGGGAACGCGAGAGCAAACCGGGAAAGGAGACCAGCTTCGCCGCGGTTTGCTCTCGCGTTCCCGGAGCCACCCTGCAAACCGCAGGGAAGGAGAACCGCTTGCTCGGCGGTTCGGGGAACGAGAGAGCAAACCGGGAAAGGAGACCAGCTTCGCCGCGGTTTGCTCTCGCGTTCCCGGAGCCACCCTGCAAACCGCAGGGAAGGAGACCTGCTTGCTCGGGGTTCCGGGAACGAGAGAGCAAGCCGGGGAAGGAGACCAGCTTCGCCGCGGTTTGCTCTCGCGTTCCCGGAGCCACCCTGCAAACCGCAGGGAAGGAGAACCGCTTGCTCGGCGGTTCGGGGAACGAGAGAGCAAACCGGGAAAGGAGACCAGCTTCGCCGCGGTTTGCTCTCGCGTTCCCGGAGCCACCCTGCAAACCGCAGGGAAGGAGACCTGCTTGCTCGGGGTTCCGGGAACGAGAGAGCAAGCTGGGGAAGGAGACCAGCTTCGCCGCGGTTTGCTCTCGCGTTCCCGGAGCCACCCTGCAAACCGCAGGGAAGGAGACCTGCTTGCTCGGGGTTCCGGGAACGAGAGAGCAAGCCGGGGAAGGAGACCAGCTTCGCCGCGGTTTGCTCTCGCGTTCCCGGAGCCACCCTGCAAACCGCAGGGAAGGAGACCTGCTTGCTTGGGGTTCCGGGAACGAGGAGAGCAAGCCGGGGAAGGAGACCAGCTTCGCCGCGGTTTGCTCTCGCGTTCCCGGAGCCACCCTGCAAACCGCAGGGAAGGAGAACCGCTTGCTCGGCGGTTCGGGGAACGAGAGAGCAAACCGGGAAAGGAGACCAGCTTCGCCGCGGTTTGCTCTCGCGTTCCCGGAGCCACCCTGCAAACCGCAGGGAAGGAGAACCGCTTGCTCGGCGGTTCGGGGAACGAGAGAGCAAACCGGGAAAGGAGACCAGCTTCGCCGCGGTTTGCTCTCGCGTTCCCGGAGCCACCCAGCAAACCGCAGGGAAGGAGACCTGCTTGCTCGGGGTTCCGGGAACGAGAGAGCAAGCTGGGGAAGGAGACCAGCTTCGCCGCGGTTTGCTCTCGCGTTCCCGGAGCCACCCTGCAAACCGCAGGGAAGGAGACCTGCTTGCTCGGGGTTCCGGGAACGAGAGAGCAAACCGGGAAAGTGAGACCAGCTTGATTACCAGAGGCTTCCTCCTTCCACGGAGGTCAAGAAAAGCGCTGGTAAGTGTCTACATTGGATTACCAGCGCTGGATCACCAGCGCTGGATCCTCTACACCCGAGACAAAACGGGAGTACGGCCAGCGCTGGAAACAGGGAGTTGCAGCGCTGGTGATGCCCTGCAGATGTGTACACCTTCAAAGTTGCAGCACTGTAACTCCCTCACCAGCGCTGCAACTTTCTGATGTAGACAAGCCCTGAGGTGGCAGTTTTCCTTTTGCGTAATCACTTCAAACTGTGAGTATGGCTACACTCGAAACTTCAAAGTGCTGCCGTGAGAGCGCTGCCACGGCAGCACTTTGAAGTGTGAGTGTGGTTGCAGCACTAGCGCTGGGAGAGAGCTCTCCCAGCGCTGCACGTACTCCACATCCTCATGGGGTTTAGCTTGCAGCACTGGGAGCTGTGCTTCTAGCACTGCGGCACTGTTTACACTGACACTTTACAGCGCTGTATCTTGCAGGCGCTCAGGAGGGTGTTTTTTTCACACCCCTGAGCGAGAAAGTTGCAGCGCTGTAAAGTGCCAGTCTGTGTGTGTGAGAGAGATTGTGATTCTACTCCTTCCCGCCCCCCCCCCCGCTTTTTTTTTTGTAGCCAAAACTTTTAACTCCTTTCCTTTGTTCCTTAATCCTAGTCTCCTTTCTGCAGGAATGTCCTCTCTAAATTTTGCCTGTTAAAAGCAAACAGTCATCTCAAACTTCTCCTATATAAATACTTTGTAAATGTAGGAGCTATTTTCTGCCCTTCAGGGCATGCACACTGCTCCTATTAACTTCAGTAGAAGACATATTTTGCATCTGAGGCCAACATTTGGCCCTATGCTCATGGTATGTGCTGGAGAGAGCACAAATCTGTGGGGGAGGGGGAGCATGGAGAGGAGGGGTAGATGGGGTAAGGTGTTTGTGTGGGGGGGTGGCTGCCTATGCAGAACTGAAGAGATGGTGTATGCACCACCCCCACAGTGCAACTTATCTGCCTGTGTGTCTGAGGGCTGGGGGAGAGGAGGGTGCATACACCATCTCTTCAACTCTGCTCTCATTTTTGGTCTCTCTCACTCCCACCCTCCCCATATAAATTCTAACAACATCCTCTGTATTCCTGCTAGGGTTTCATCTGGAATGATCACAGACAAATTTTGAAACCAGAAAGATACCTCTGGCAGAATATTCATTTTGACTTTGTCTAGTCTTCCCTCTTTGGAGGTTTTTAAGAAGAGGTTAGACAAACATTAGTCAGGGATGGTCTAGGTCAGTGGTTCCGAAACTTTAACAACCTGTGAACTCCTTTCACTAAAATGTCACGTCTCATGAACCCCTTCCTAAAAATGAATATTTCCTGGGATTTTCTCCTTTATCTGAGTATAAATTATAAAAGCAGCAATCTTGGAAATATAAAATTTGTTTTTATGACATGCTTATTACACACTATTATTAATGATTATTTATCATTGCAGTATTTTTATTACATTATGAAAATGGCAACACTCTTCCAACATCTCACTTTCATAGCTTGTATCACTTTGAATACGCCTGTTATAAGACAAGTCTCCTATGTTTCATCAAGCAGTATCAGATGTGAAACAGCATGAAGGTATTTAAGAAGCCAACTCATAGAGTTCCTCCTACACAAGCATTCAGGCCTTGAGCAGTCCAGGCAAACAACGCATGTTACAACACAGCTTAAACTTGTTCTTCATAATTTTTAAACAATACTAACTGCCTATTTAATTTTAAAAACAGCAAAAAATATCCACCTCCCTCTCCATTTTCTTATAAAGTTTAAATCTCGTTAATGTGATAGACATGCTTGCTTTGATCTGCTTAGCTCTTGGAAGTCCAGGGCCTCCATGCTTGCCCTGCCCCGTGCTGGCTGGATTCCCTAGGGATAGCTCTGTCTGCCATTAGGGAATTCTTTTCCAGAGAACCCTCTGTAATATTTCGCGAACCCCAGTCTGGGAACCACTGATCTAGGTCCTGTCTCAGCACTGGGAGTGGTCAAATTATCCTCTTAAGGTTCCTTTCAGCACTATATTTCTATGGTTCTGTGTCCATGTCAGGCTGTCAGTTTTAGGGATGAGTATAGGGGAAAAAATTGTATACACAATTCAGATCTCAAACGGGATTTTAAATACATTTCAGAGTGTTGAAATCAGGGTTTTGGCTTGGGCCATTTTGAAAGCTTTGGATTTTTGAATGCTGGTGGCTTTTTTGAGAAAGATGCTTTCCCCCCCAGCACAAATTTGCATCTATTTAGAACTGCTATTTTTTTTTAACTTCAGTCTCATCACTTAGATAAAAGCCAGCTTCATTTACAAATGTGAAGAAGAAGAAAAAAGCAAAAAGAAAAGAATGGTAGAGGCTCCTTTCATAAAACACAATAAGAGAGGTAAATGGAGGATTTCACGCACCTTCATAAATTAAATTTGCCTCCCATTGTCTCATTTTGTCAGCCCCCTACTCCACAGTCAATTTAGACAGAAGAATTTATCTTTTATGTGATGTCTTGTCAAATAATGAGTACTTTGTGGAGTTTCTTTCATCACAACTTGGGATGTTTTTCTCTTTGTCTTCTGCCTTCTCCTTAAAAAAAAAAAATAAACAAACAGCTGTCACCAGGTGGGTTGTAAAATTGCATTAGCTATCTGTTATTGTTTGCAGAAGACATGCATTAGCAATTTTCTTCTGAGCAACTTTTACTAGCTAATTCTACACAATACCTTCCTAGCTTTGCTTTCATTTATGTTGTTCTCAGTCATTTTTGTTTCTCATTTTGTGGGCTGCTTAGAACTGGTGCGTATAAGGAAAGATCAGATGTCTTATGAGACTGGTAACAGCCCTTGGATACTTTTTCCCTTTAGCAATTTGATCCTGCTCATATGCCCTTTGTATGTATATGGCCTTCATCATAATAATGCTTGAGAGCATCACAATTGCTAATGGATTATTTTTTCTTCACAGCACTTCTGTGAGATAGGGAAGTGTCATCCCCATTTAACAGATGGGGAAACTGAGGCACTGATTAGATTAAGTGACATGCCCAAAAGAGAACAGGAAGTCTGTGGCTGAGCTGGTAATTGAATACAGTTCACCTGAGTCCCAATCCCTCTACTACACAAGAGGTGGCCAAACTTTTTGGCCCAAAGGCCACATCTGGGTGGGGAAATTGTATGCAGGGCCATGAATGTGGGGCAGGGGGTTGGGGTGCAGGGTGCATCAGGGTGCTCAGGGCAGGGGGTTGGAGTGTAGGGTGCAGGAGGGGTTCAGGGTGTGGGTTCCAGCCCAGCACTGCCTCCCTTGAGCAGCTCCAGGGTGGCAGCAGTGCACAGCGGGGCTAAGGCAGGTTCCCTGCCTGCCCCGGCCCCACACTGCTCCCGGAAGTGTCCGGCACCGTGTCACCTGCAGGTACCTCCCCTGAAGCTCTCATTGGCCGCAGTTCCCCATTCCCACCAATAAGTGCTGCAAGGGGCAGTGCCTGCAGGTAAGGGCAACACACGGAGCCCTCTGCCCTCCCCCTCACCCAGGGATATGGTGCTGGCTGCTTCTGGGACCAGCATAGGACCAGGGCAGGCAGGGATCCTGCCTTAGCCCAGCTGCCCCGCGGAGCTGAGAATCCCATGGGCCAGATCCAAAGCCCTGATGGGCCGGATCCAGCCCATGGGCCATAGTTTGTCCACCCCTGTACTACGCCATCCTTCCTTCGGAATCAGGGTCTATCTTAAATCGAAGCCAATTCAGTATGGAATTGATGCATAATTCTTAATGAGGAATGGGTGAATGAACAATAGATTGTGAGATGTTTGCAAAGCCCTTCACATTTGGGAGTGGGGGGAAGGGGCATTTACTAGAGTTTGAGAACCTTATGTGCATACATTAATTATATTGTAATTACTACTTATCACAAAAGGTACTTAGGACAAAATCCCTATACATTAACTACAGTTATAGTAACTAGTTACATTGCTGTTACAATGTCTCTGAAAAATAACTTCACTCTGGTTATACATACTTACAGTGTACAAAACAGGTACTTATATCACACAGTTCTATTACTGGGACATTACCATTGTTACATACTTAGGTTAGTCACATGCATTCTTTAGTAGCTACACTGCATTCACAGTCAGAATCATAGAAATATAGGGACTGGAAGGGATCTTGAGAGGTCGAGTCCAGCCCCTGCACTGAGGCAGGACCAAGTAAACCTAGACCATCCCTGACAAGTGTTTTTCCAACCTGTTCTTGAAAATCTCCAATGAGGGGGATTCCACAAACTCTCTTGGAAGCCTCCAATGGGTATGTAGTAGACACTACTTTCCTAGTGCAGTGGGCCAATTCCCCTTCAAAGAAATTCAGAATACTGTGCTTTAAAGGCCCGAAGGACTGTGTCAGTTCCCAAAAAGGACTAAAGCAGGTGTTTGAGGACTGAAAATGTAAGATGATCATTAATCTTTATAGCTGTGCATAGGTCGAGGTGATGCCCAAGCTCAAAGTTTAAGAACAAGATCCAGTTTGTGCCTCTGTCTACTGCTAAGTTGCATAGAACAAGAGTAACCAAATGTCACACTTCAGAAGGGAAGATGATTGCCTGTGGAATTTTTATAACCCATATTGTTTTGCAGTGGGTCAGCTGCTTTAGGAAAAGCTGAGATTAGTTTTGTCCTATGAACAGTCAGAAAGTGACCACTGCTCAAGTCATTTTGTCTTTCTTTTTTCCTGTTTTATTAATCATTTTTACCATGTGAAGTTTCATTTAGTTACCATGAGTGCAGGGGACTAGATGACCTCTCGAGGTACCCTCCAGTAGAATGATTCTATGGACTTTGCTCCCATTTATTCAAATGGAAGGAAATAACAATTTTAATGACATTTCTGTGGGCCAGTTTGTGCCCTTGTTCCTCACTGGTGTGCTAGAAGGTGGTGAAGTGCTGCAGAACCTGAGAGGGTGAGCTATGATATCCTGGAACCAACACGACTACAACAGTGCAAGGTAAATACAGGCAACGCTCCTGAGGAAATGCTGGAGACAACTTGCTGCAGTTTATTATTTGTATTAATGTAGCACCTAGGAGCCCTAATCATGGAGCAACACAGAAAAAAAGGACAGTTCCTGCCCCGAAAGAGCTCACAATTTAAGTAGAAGACAAAAGTCAATAGATGGATACAGAAAGACAGAGGGAGAAGTACAAGAGACAGAACTGTACAAAGGGACCAGAGTCTGGCTCCCTAAAGAATGCTCAGCCCCAGATGTAGGCAATGGAAGATTCTGGTTTAATGAGGCCTTTTCAATGGGAATGTAACCTAGGAGAAAATAGCTTGATTTCACTGCACATGTGTCCAGAATCTTGAGATAAACAAACAAAATCCTTATTTTGCAAAAGCACAATAAGGCTGGACAATGAGAAACCATCTGTGGGCTTTGTAAAATACCATCCTGCTGTAGCTTGGTTACTCACCACCCGCTCTTTGTTCTGAGCCCACATTTAGTATTAAATCAACTGTCCTTTTAATAGTCAAGGGACGTGAGTGGGACTGAGACATAATGAAGTAGTGCTTGTAATAAATGTTAAAACAGCAGAACACAATAGTTTTAGCTGTAGAGTTACACAAAATATTTATACCCACACAAAACATGCTAGAACCTTACATAGATGGCATATGCTTATGTTACAGTCCACATGACAAACACCATCACCACAGCTGGCACCAAATGATAACACTGTTGATAATATCAACAGAGAGATTAAGGTCTGATATGCAAGTGGGGAATAAAGTACCCCCTCATTCCTGAAGTCAGTGTTGAGTCATGTTGGTGGAGCAGTCTGGGACGCTGGGACAATAACTGCCAATGCCTTATCTCTTCTGTGGCTAAGGAGAGGAACTTCACTAGCATTAAATTCATATATACTTTTTAAAACAATGAAAGAAGAACAGTGTTTAACAGTTTTTGATGCCTTCATTATTTTCCTTTCATTAACTCTTAAAAACCAGTATGAACAAGCAGTCATTGTTTCAATAGATCAGTGAAACAATGTATAACCAATCAAACTTACAGTTCTTTAGTCAATTAAGTTGCCTGCTAGAAATCTTTTTGTCTCTTTAATGCAGACATCTAGTAAGGTATCATTACACAGCATTAATGAATCAAGCCTTTGGCCAAGACAGATTGGCAGATGGACGTTCTGCCACAGCTTCCTCAAGGTGAAATCTGTGGGACTCGTGGATGGATGTGCTACGCAACCTCAGCAAGCTTGGCAGCATCTGGCTCTAACAATTGCACTAATCAGCCTGAGCAGTTAACGCTGTTTACAAATGGTAGGAATATCAGTTGGCTGGTGTAAACTTTTATTGATGCATTGCATGACTATAGCAACAATATAGTTACCACCATTTTTATTGCTTTACCGCCTATTTCTAAATGTGTGAGTTGCCTTTGAAATGTGCTCTCTTTTTCTTTCTGGGACCTTATTTTGGCTTTCTGTTTAAGATGCTGATATATATATATATGTTGGACTATGAAACCTAGGGAGGGTTTTTTACTTGTTTTATTATTTTAATGTCCCCTGAAAAGTTTTAATCAGTTGAAAACAATCTGGGTAGGCCACAGTAAATAAACTAAAAATACTTAACAGCTCTTCACTCTTTGAGAAAAGATGGTCTGTGTATGGTCTCAGAGCCTTTATCCACATCCAAATTGTAAATGTCTGGAAATATTTTTTCATAGAATCATTGTGTCTGTTCCCAGTTGCACCTGAGGGACAGTCAGGGAGGTATATAATAGCATGAAGGGAAATCACTAATGGAAAAAATTGTACTTGGCCATAATAGGCCACCATCCACTGCTAGGGTGACCAGACAGCAAGTGTGAAAAATCGGAATGGGGGTGGGGGGTAATAGGAGTCTATATAAGTAAAAGACCCCAAAATCAGGACTGTCCCTATAAAATCAGGACATCTGGTCACTCTACCCACTGCCAGTAGCGAATTGCTCACTCCTGTGTATTACTTTGTCTAATCCAGCTTTGAATTACCAATGTAATGAGGTTTCCATCACTTCCTGTCTTTGTTAAAGTGTATTCAGTTAGCAAAAAACTGTAGGGTCCCTTGTGATGGAGAAAAGATAGGATTCAGATGTAGAAAACATACAGATGACTTCTTTATTCAAAGATATTGAGAACATACAGGAACATATTGCTCCCTGGATCTCAAGCCTTCAGGCTCAGGAGAACCTTCTGTGCAGCATGGAGTTACTACATTCTGGGACAGAAATCCTTGCCCTATTGAAGTCAGTGAAAAATTTCCATTGACTTCAGTGGGGATAGAATTTCATCTAGGGTCTGTCTAAATCCATATTAAGCAATCATTGAGGGTTCCTGACTATACTACACAAGTTCCTCATTTAGATATCATAACTGTGTTAGTTGCCATTCTGTTCAAGTGGATGAGATTCCTGCTAGTAATTAACTTAAGACAATATTTCAATACTCAGCAAGCAACCCAATGTCTGATGTGAGCAATTTGCATGGAGAGATAAGTAACAGTGCACAATCTGTCTTGGGAAAGGGGCATACAAAATAAACATATTGCATGCATTTTTTCTTCCTTAAAAACTCTTCTGACATTTTGCAGGACTATTTACATTCAGCTTCCGAGGTCATGATGTCATCTGAATTATTCTGAGAATGAAAGTGGATCACCACCAGCAGTGATTTTTGAAAGGAAATATTGAATTGGCTCTAATTCTTTTCTTTCACTTGTTCTGTAACTAATGATCTGTTGAGTGTTTATGTAATAGTGACAGGTACTAATGAGAAGATAAAGCAGATAGATTTTTGTGGTCAGAATTTTCAAAGCTGTGTATTTAAAGTTAGGCTTCTAACTTTATTTAGGCATCTAAACAAAAGTGGCCTGTTTTCAAAGCTGTTGATTGTTCTGTGATAGATATAACAATATCCTGTAATATCCTGGACCAACATTATGGAATTAATTTAAACCTACTGAATTATGTTTAAGTATTCTGGGAGTGCACTGTATTGAAAAAAGTAAATGGTTATGTACAATTGTGGGATTGTATGGAACTGATTTCGGTGGAAAGACATGATTAATACACTATTTGGAGGATACTAGGAATTTCAAATGACTTTTTGGGATAATATATGTGAGATGGATTTCCTAGGAAATACTTCGGGGGAGGGAAATGCAAATGACCCGTCCATCCTTTTTGAAGCTGCACTTTGAGCAGAGACCCATTGCCTGGCTAAATAGACCTATATATGAACAATTCAATTCAAAGAACCAGACTGGATGAATGAGTGACTCGCAGAGTCATGGGTTGTCCTCCTTCTGATAAACCTGAAGCCAAAGGGACACTCCT
This sequence comes from Gopherus evgoodei, assembly GCF_007399415.2. Classification (NCBI taxonomy): domain Eukaryota; kingdom Metazoa; phylum Chordata; order Testudines; family Testudinidae; genus Gopherus; species Gopherus evgoodei. Next base: position 241,788,250 of record NC_044322.1, on the reverse strand, counting down.
GGGTGGAGTTTTGAAAGACTGCCCCTCTGGGAAGGGGCAGCTCTGGTAAATTTATTAGCAAGCATGCAGGTTATTTTGCTGTTTTTTAATGTTTTCAATGTTGCACTTTTACCTTAAAAATAAAATATGCTTGCTTAGAAGAATTGTATGGTAGCTTAATTGTTGGCAGTTACCAGGGGTGATGAATTCTTCCTAAAAGTGGGGGGTGGCACGAGGCCCCACCTCTTCCCCAAGGCCCCACCCCCTGCCAAGCTGGAAGCTGGAGCTTGAGGGTGGGGGAGCTGAAAGCAGCCAGTGGAGGATCCTCAGCTTTCCACAGCTCCCTGCATGGCTCTTACCCCAACTCATAGGTGCCGACTTCTACTGGTGCTGGTGGGTGCTAAACCCCCCCCTGCCCTGCCCCCTCCTACCCCCATTCCAACCCCTTCCCCAAAGTCCCCACCCCAACTCCGTCCCCTCCCTGCCCCTATTCTGACTCCTTCCCCAAATCCCCATCCCAGCCCCGCCTCTTTTCTGCCTCCTCCCCTGGGCACACCATGTTCCCACTCCTCCCCCCAGAGCTTGCTACAGCTGGTTGGTGGTGGTAAGCACTGGGAGGTAGGCGGAGGAGCGGGGCTGTGACGTGCTCAGGGAAGGAGGCGGAGGTGGAGGATGAGGTGAGGTGAAGTGGGGTGGGGAACTTGGCTGCCAGTGGGTGCAGAGGACCCATTCATTTTTCCCCATGAGTGATCCAGCCCCAGAGCACCCACAGAGTCAGCCAGGGGTGGCTCTAGGCACCAGCAAAGCAAGCACGTGCTTGAGGCAGCCCATTTACAGGGGAATCAGGGATCCGGAGAGGAAGGGGGAGGGAGTGAGGTAGCTGAGATCTCATGCTGCAGCTTGCTGTGAATGGAGAGCTGCACTGTGAAGGGTAGGGGTACCATATTTTAACATTCAAAAAACAGGACACTCTATGGGGAGGGAGTGTAGCCCCACCCTGCCACCATCCACTCCTTCCTACTGCCCCACACAGAAACCCCAACCCATCCAGTCCCCCCTGCTCCCTGTCCTCTGATCACCTCCTCCCGGGACCCCTGCCCCTAACTGCCCCCCAGGACTCCACCCCCTATCTAAGCGCCACTGGTCCTTGTCCCCTGATTGCCCCCTCCTGGGATCCCTGCCCCTAACTGCCCCTTGGGACCCCACCCCATCTAAGCCTCCCTTCTCCTTGTCCCCAACTGCCTTCTCCTGAGACCGCCCCCAACTTCCCCCCTAGGACCCGACCCCCTACCTGTCCTCTGACAAACCCTTGGGACTCCTATGCCTCTCCAACCGCTGCCCGTCCCCTGACTGCCCCCCCGAACCTCTGACCCATCTAACCCCCCTTCTTCCTGCCCCTGACTGCCCTCCCGAAGCTCCGCCCCATTCAACCCCCCTGCTCCCTGTCCCTTGACTGCTCCCCTCCCTCTTTTCCAACTCCCGAGCCCCCTTACCATGCCACTCAGACTAGCGTGTCTGGCTCCGCGCAGCACCAGGCTGGGTGGCAGGGTGGGGCTACCCTCCCTCCCCATGGAGTGTCCTATTTTTTGAATGTTAAAATATGGTATCCCTACCTGCACCAACCTGGCTTTTTCTTGTGGCCACAGCCTCTTGGGCAGTGATTAGGGGGTGGGGGGAGCAAAGCAGTGGACCCTCCTCTGGGCCTGCCAGCAGTGGTTGGACCCTGCCCCCATCTGGAGACATAAAAGCTGGAGGAGCAGGCAGTCAGTGTGAGTTCCCCATCTTCCCAGGGGTGGTGGGGTCTGGCTTCGGCCCTGGGATGGTGGGTAGCAGACTTCAGCCACAAGGCTTTGAATTCCATTCCCTGGCCTCACCGTAGCTGGCTCTGGCCCCAGCCTCAAGCTCACCACCTCCTCACACCTGGTCCCCACTGTCTCCGTAGCCACCTCCCTATCTAGGGCTTAATTTATCCCCAGGCTTGCCAGGGCTGAGTATGTCTGTTGTGAAAAATATTTGTATGTTTGTGAATATCACTTTCCACAACAAACTTAATAGCTGTTTAGGTCCAGTAAAGAATAGAGACAACTGTACATTATTTTTATTAAGTCTGCAAAAAAAAATCCTACATAAATAAATTGCCGTGCTATGGACATGTATATGTGCATATGTATTTGTTTTTCCTAAAGTTAATTAAGTATTTTAGGAAAAATTTCCATACCGGCCACCAGGAAAAGTTGGTGGCCGTATGCTTGAGGCCACCAAAATTTGTTGTGTGAACCCCTGGACGGGGACTGTCTGTGATTCCCTAGTAAGACTGGTATAGTGATCCAGGAGTTCACATTTGTTACTGGCTTGGTGAAATCTAATTATAGAACACCACCAGCTTGCAGTGTTTGCCCTCCTTCTGAATCTGACCTGAGGCAGGCACTCACCATTGTGAGCCACTCCAGACAGCATGGCACTCAGGACTTCCCATTGGCTTCACTAGGAGTTGTGTTTATCCAGCATTTGTGATAATCAGGCCCTGTCTATTTCAGAGCCTGAATATGTATCTACAGTGCTAACTTTGGGCCTGTAGGATTGAAAATTTAGAAGTTATGTTGAATATCTTTTAATTTTTTTTGTTCCATGGCAAATTTTCTCCTTCTTAATTAATCTATTTCAAAATAAACATATTGAAAGTGACTGTCTACTGTCGAAGATGACAGTTATCCTTTAATAATGGCCAAATTATTTTTGGGGAGAGGAGATTAAATACTCAAAGGTTTCAAATATGATAAAATTCTTAAAGAAAATTAACAAAGACCTCAGAACCAGATCCAAAGGCCTTTGAATGACTTCTGTTGATTTCAGATAATCAGTTAGATCATCCTTTAGAGGCTACATTTCAGCAGTCCATCCCTATTCAGCAAACAGGTAAGCCCATGAATAACTTAAAGCACATTCTTATGTTCCTTTGAATGTGATATAAAGACATGTTTAAGCACGTGTTTAAGTGCTTTGCTAAATAGGGATGGCTGTCAGCATGTGCTTAAATGTTTTGCTGAACTGGGACCTTTATACCAATCTCATGATATTTTATTTTACTTTAAAATTAGTACCAGGAGGCAGGCTTAGTGAGTGGAAATACCTCTTTCCTCACAAGACATTTGGGTTTGCAGAATATTCTCTCAAGGCATGCAGGCTGGGGCAAACCTTTTATTGCAGACAAAGAAATAAAATGGTGTACTCCCACAGGAAGAGATGAAGATAAGCTTGTGATGGTCACAGGGCTGTCCACCTCAGGGCATGGCTACACTTACAGCTGTACAGCGCTGGGAGTTACAGCTGTCTTCGTACAGCTGTGTGCACCAACGCTGTGGTGTGGCCACATTTGCAGCATTTGCAGCGCTGTTGGGAGTGGTGCATTATGGGCAGCTATCCCAGCGTTCAAGTGGCTGCAACGTGCTTTTCAAAAGAGGGGGGTGGGGTGGAGTGTGACAGGGAGCGTGGAGTGTGACACTGTGTCAGCTCCCTGCCTTGCAAGTTCTAAGGACTGGAAGATACACAGCACCAACCTTCAATCATTTTAAAAGTTTCAACCCCTTGCCCCAGCCCCTCTTATTCTAAATGCAAATAGCCTTCAGACCAGATAAGCAGCTGCTCCAAAACGGACTCCCCCCTTTCCCCCCCTGCCCTGTTGCTTCTCTCCTCAAGCAAACTGTGAACATTCCAAAGATATCCCCCTGCCTGCCTCTGCTGAAGCAAATGAGCTGTGTTTGTTTTTTAGATAAGCAGCTCCGGGAGCCCGGAGTTCACAACAAAACAGCAGAGTGGCTGAACAGGCATTCTGGGATACCTCCGAATACCTCGGAGGCTAATTACAGCGCTTTTGGTGGCCACACTTGCATCACCAGCGCTGCAATCCTTATACCCCAGGTAGAGCAGGAGTACAGCCAGCGCTGCAGCCAGGGAGATGCAGCGCTGTATGTGCCTTGCAAGTGTGGACGGTGAGTAAGTTGCAGCGCTGTAAACCCACCACCAGTGCTGCAACTCTCCAGTGTAGCCAAGCCCTCAGTAACTGTTCCTGTCTGGGCTTGGCCAGATGAAAGAGGCACAGAAAGCACTTGCAGCTCATTCAGAGTTTCCTGCCAGCAGTCAGATAGAAGAATGAAAGCCCCCTTCGTCCAAATAGAAGTGAGGAAGGGCCAGCAGCCCCCGAGGAGATAACTGAAAAAAGGCAAACTCACACAGTATTAGGGCAGTAGCATTTCAGTCACTTTATTGTGATCACCATTCGCAGATAAGGAATGATGTAACATTTGAAGTCACAATGCTGAAAAATCCTCAGTGGTATATAAACATAATACAAACATTTTGCTGACCAAAACAAATAAATAAATAAATAGTAAGTAATGTCTTGCAGGTGGCTGTGGCATAGTACAATAGGAAAGACAGGCACAACAGTATTGCATTGGAGTTGCAACTGCCTTTTTCTCACTAATGTCAGACATCAACTGGAAAATCATGTTTTAAAAGAAAAATTATGTATATATACCTATATAGGCCTCTGTTTTCCAAAGTGATGAGTGATTTTCTCTGTCTCAATTTCTGTGTGCACAACTTGAGACACTTTAAGGGGCCTGAATTTCAGAAAGTACAGAGCACCCATCCTTTGAAAAGTGGCTCTCTTTCAATATTTCAAGTTTGGTGATGCACAATTCAAGGCACCCAAAAATCACTAATCACTTTTGAAAATGCTGGGCACCACTCTTAGAACCGATTTTGTGCTCTTAACAATCCTGCTCCCCAAAGTCTCCACACCAGGGCACCATTTGGTTTAGTTTTAACTTTAATAGGGATGGTAAGTTTTTGATGTTGCTCAAAGTGATTGGATCCCTTTTGCTGGCCAAGCTGCCCTGTTGCCTTTTCCCAAAACGAAGTCCAAAAGGGTTAAAATTAAACTTGCTCCTGGTGAATCGCAGTCTGCAGGTGATCTGACTTTCAATCTCGCTCTCCTGGATGAAGTAGCAGAGGCTGGACTGCTCTGCAGAATTGGGGCTATCAGCATCTTGGCTCACCTGATAGGAGTTCCTCTTGGCTTGTATGTCACTGATTGGATATTCAGCATCTAGGGCAAAACACACACCACCATCACCACTGAGGAAATCCAAAATATTTGAAGGAGTGTGCAAAACTCAAGATCTTCCACATGCACACACAAGCACCTCCCTTAGGAATCTCATGCAGTAGGTTTATCATGCTGGAAACTTCAACAGACTCCGTCAGAATTCTTCAGCTGATTTCTTCTGATCTCTCTTGATTTCTACTGGTCTCTGTTGGTTTCTACTGGAGAACTATTAACTCCAATAATCACAGGTACTGACTTTCTATTGTGTCGGGGGGTGCTCAACCCCCGGCTCTGCCCCAGGTCCCACTCCCACTCCACCCCTTCCCCAAGGCCCTGCCCCCACTCCACCTCTTCCCACCCCCACTTGTAGAACTGTTTCTCTATTCCAAAACCCAGTTGCCACTGGAACAAATAGGAACTAATTAAAAAAAATTCACCTGGAATTTCCAGAATCATTGATTAAAATATTGAGTGGAATCCTGGTTCTATTGAAGTCAGAGGCAAAATTCCCATTGAGTTTGGGACGCGGGGTGGGAACAGAATTTCACTCATTGTGACTAGTTATTAGTTATTAATTCATGTAAAATTTTCCAGGAAGGTTTAAGACTTGGCAACAACAAAATAGGACTCAGATCCTGATGGAAAATTAATAATATTCTGCTAGGAAGGACAACAGAGAGCAATAATTATTGATCTTTTACAAAATAGTTCCAAGGGAATTTTATTATAACAAAACAAAGAATGGAAAATTGTTTTGCAAATATATGAATGTATAATCATAAAGAATATGAAAGGTACAATTGTTTACTTTTTCTAATTTATTATAAGAAAAGAGTAGCCAAAGGACTGTGTTTTATCTTTCCGCTTAAATATATTATTAACATAGTGATATCAGCATAGTCATTCATAAACTGAGATTTAAAATTTATATACACACACCAAAAATATCACACACTATCCACAAAAATACAGGGCCTTTGTTTCCACTTTAGTGCTCCTGTGTAGTCATGTGTACCTGTGCAAAGTGTGTGTGTGTGTGTGTGTACACCACCAGCATTCGTATTTGTTGAGTATTTTATAGCAACTTTACACAGGCATACATGATTCCACAAGATTCATTGCAGTGGAGAATCAGGCCAATGGGATTAAAATTCTGCCCAAAACACAGTTAAATCCAAAAGTTACAAGCAAAACACAACAGCAAATACCAGGAGAAAGTAGGTATAAAGAATCATGCAAATTAATCCTTTGCGTCTTTACTTCCTACGGTGTTATCAGGCAAGATCACATTCATAAACTCTCTTTTACACATCAGTTTATTAAAAGGTATAGGGTATTTGGAAACTATCTACTAAATGTATGGGTCGACGTATGGGGAAATTCTCCATCCCCATGAATCTTCTGGCATAATTTGCTCCTGTGCAAAGTGGGTGTAAAATGCTAGCCTATCGTAACGGTAATATTTTACACCCATTTTACACTTATTGGGCCTAATCCTTGGGTTTGGCTGATCTGTGATTGGTACAGAACCCGAGAGGAAGGCAAATGTGGCTGTACATCACCTATACACATCTCCCCTGATCTTGGGACAGGTGAAAAGTAGGTCTGTCCCCAGTGCATCTTAGAACAGCCCTCCGGGCTTCCCTAACTTGCACCCAAATGCAATGAGACCAAATGTAGGGTGACCAGATGTCCTGATTTTATAGGTACAGTCCTGATATTTGGGGCTTTTTCTTATATAGGTGCCTATTACGCCCCACACTTTGTCCCAGTTTTTCACACTTTCTATCTGGTCACTCTAGACCAGGGGTCAGCAACCTTTCAGAAGTGGTGTGCCGAGTCTTCATTTATTCACTGTAATTTAAGGTTTCATGTGCCAGTGATACGTTTTAACGTTTTAGAAGGTCTCTTTCTCTAAGTCTATAATATATAACTAAACTATTGTTGTATGTAAAGTAAATAAGGTTTTTAAAATGTTTAAGAAGCAGAGCCCCCCGGACCAGTGACCAGGATCCAGGCAGTGTGAGTGCCACTGAAAATCCGCTTGCGTGCCGCTTTCTGCACATGTGCCATAGATTGTCTACCCCTGCTCTAGACCAAAGGGACAATCAAGCAGTCAGGAGTTGCTGAAATGCCCTCTCTTTCATGTCCCCTGACATGGTCCCTACACTGGTTCTTGCCACTGGATGTTTCCCCTATGTAAAGGGATTCCTCCCCTAGTCACTTAGCTAGCCTAGCTTTTAATATGCTTTGCACAGCTGGAGTAGCTGAAAAGCAGATTTAAGAGGTCATTATTAGGCTACCCTGCAGAGGTAAATGAAGACATAAGGTGAAAGCTTGTGGGAATTGGACTCTATGGCTTGACTAGGATATTAAGGAATGGGATCCATTGCAAAACACATGGGTCAGCAATGTTCCTATGAGTCAATGTGATTTCTTTTGATGCATTGATTCCCTTTAATTTTTACAGCCTGTATTGGGAAGATTGTTGTTCAGCCAATGTTTTTTCACACTCCTCCCCCCGCCCCCTTTAAGAAAGAGACATTATTTTGAGCCAGAGTCTCTTTGTTATTTATTCATTCTTTGGTTTCAGCCTAAAATGTAATGATGATTTAAATGTTTAAAATTAGTGTTTTATATATAGTGCCAGTACCTGGTATACATTAGAGCAGTCCCTAGCTTACATCCACCTGTCAATTGTCTCAGGGACCTGTTCCAGCTGCCAGAAATGGCCAGAACATACAACCTCCTATCCAAATTCCCTTCTTCCTGGACACATCTGGGGTGTCTCTAAACTATTAGGGATTCCCTCTTCCTGGAGGAATCCTCCACTAGTCAATTTAAGCCAGTAATGTGCCAGCCTTGCACCGTACTCTCTGTGTCAGTAGCAGGGTCATGGTTCTAGCCCACAGTATCTCCAATAAATATGAGGATGGTCTTTGCAGTATGTGATACGTTACCTACAGAAGCAGCAGGGATGATAGCTAGCTGAATAGATTAAACGGAAAAGACATACCTGAAAAATCAACCAGCTGAGTGGATGCTAGGTCCCCATAAACAGGTTTTCCAAAAGTCCCATTTTGGTAAATGATCACCATGACTAATGAAAAGAGGAAAAGCCTCGTCATGTCACAGCTAAGGAGAGAGAGAAAGAGAGAGAAATGGATATTAAGTACAAAACTCTGTGTTCCCGATTTCCTCAGAACCATCCCTGCTCTTGCCAACCACTAAGAGCTTGATCTAAGGCTCACTGATATCAATGGGAGACATTCCATCAACTTCAATGGAGTATGGGATCAGGTCCTCTATTGGGAATCCATTCAAAACAGCCTGTGCCTAGCTCTCCCTGACCAGAAGGGCTCTGTGTATATTCCTTTAAGTCTTATCAGGGAAAACTCAGCTATCATAATTCAAGTGTCTTGCAATCGTGTCTCAAAAACACATAACACTTTGACAGAAAGTCAGTGGGACTTAGGCTCCCAATAAGCACATACATCACCTTTATAAAATAGATTTTAGGCTCCTAAATCACGTATGCATGTTTGAACATTTTATTTTAATGTTAACCATTTTTTGATTAAACAACAACAACAACAAAAATATTGGCTCAAAAGTTTGAAAATAGATTCTACGATAAAGAAAAATTATTTTATCTCTTTCTTTCTGTCTCTAATACAAGCAGTGTTGCAACAGCTTTCCTCTGAAAGGATTGGTAATACCACAACTGACATCTCATTTCATTTTCATGACTGAAAAATAAAATGCCTGAAACAAACAAATCTACAGCAGGGCTGTTAATTTTAAACCTGGAAAGTTGCTTTTCATTTACAAAAAATTAATCTTGCCTTTGTTCATGTTCTCTCCACAGTTATTTAATGTTTCTAGAGCATTACAGTAGATGTGCACCTAAACATGTGCAGGGATAATAATAAAGCAGCAGAAACTCTCTGGAGGAAAAAAACCCACATGCAGATTAAAGGAACACTTTTAAAAGTTAAAAGGCTGCCGAGAGGGAAACAGAAGTTAGGAGAGAGGAGAAGGAGAGGGGGAAAAAAAGAGAATAAAAATAAATAAATAAATGGATGTCTACAGTCTGCAGCACTCTTTGCAATTATAGCATTATAATCCTACCTTTTAATAGTTAGAAACCATAATCACCACTACCAATATTTCAGCAGTAACACACATCTGCAATTTAAGTAACGAGCCCTTTTACATGAATTGGGCAAATGTACTATATACATACAAATAAAATTCAAGAATTACTCTTGTCCCTGAGGTTCCTTCAGTTGCTTCTTAAGCATTTTTCTAGTTTTGACACTCCACACACGGCAAGTACTAACAGCTCACCTTAGTTAAAGAACCTGCCTTTGCTGCTTGTTTTCTCTCTTCCTCCCTGTGTTTCTCTGTCTGAAGCAGATGCTACTCCCCTATATGAAGAGCCCCTAATTAACTAATTCTGTTGTGATTCTGTTTTTGTGTGCTTCATGAAGTTTTCATGAATCATGGTTTAATAACACGAATAAAGCATCCTTTGGCTGCAACAAAACAATACAACATCTGGAGAACGTATGTTAATATCAATAGTGCCGCCTACTGCTCTAATTTTCACAGTGCAATGCTCTCTGTGTGTGTGTCTGTATGTATATCTATAACTGCTACCAAACATCAGAATTCCCTGCTACAAAGTTTGACTCAGAATATGTATAAGCATTTTGGACACCCCTGTTTATTTTGTTTTCCAAGGGCTTACATGTGATAGTGAAATTGTTTACCTTTATAGCAAACTAACAAAACCCATGCATTATTGCTAGTTACACACCCCACACTTCTATAAACTAAAGTTTCTTCCCTAACACATATTTACTCACCTGCAGTGGTGAGGTAGATTTCATTGGGATCAATTTCGCCCAACAAAAATAGGACCCAAAGCAGTACTATAGTTTCTCCATCTATGAAATGAGAATAATGACCAAGACCCACTCCTGGAATGGTGAAAGCCCGAATTCATTAATGTCCATAAGAAAGTTTGAGCTACTCAGATGGAAGACAGAAGGTCTTCAAGGAAGGCCTAGTATAAGACACAAGCAGGCAAAATTCCCACTGCCTTAAATGAGAGTTTGTCCATATTTTGAAAACTCTGAAGACAAACCAAGAAGACAAACCAAGAGTAACCTAAAGATATGTTCACACTGCAACCTGACACTTGCCATGCCAGCCAGCTCAGGACTCGGCTGTGGGGTTGTTTCACTGCTGTGTAGACGTCTGGGCCAGGTCTCTAACACCCTGCAAGGTGGGAGGTCTACACAGCAGTGAAACAGCCCTGCAGCCTGAGCTCCATGAGCCCAAGTTGGCTGGCACAGCCCAGCTGCAGGTTTTGTGTAGACATTGCATTTATTGCTCACAGACATCTTCAGTGCACATAGAATATGATTCCTCTTCAAAGACCTTGTAAGCATGAACAAATTATTATTCACCATCCAGGTAAGTAGTGTTATTCCCATGTTGCAGGTGGAAAATTGAGGCAACAAGGTTCAGTTCACAAAAGAAGCCAGTCTTAGAGGCTGGACTATAACTCTGCATATGTCTATACTGCAATGTGAGCCTGTGCTTGAGACCAGGCTCAAAGTTAACCCCTGTGCGTCGACAATGCAATTGTGCTAACCCAGGGCTTGGACCCGGGGTCCCAGGATCCTGCAGGCAGGGCTAGAGAGTCCAATCTAGATGCAAGCTGGGACCTAGGGTCCCAGTCTTATTGCTTTGCAGTGTAGCTGCAGTCCTGCTTGATTCAGGTCCCAGGAGTCGTCTGGAAGTATCCCACAATTCCATGGGACAACTTCCTTATGCCTTTCTGTGCCAACTATCTGCAATCCACTCTATGGCAAACAGAAGGCCCCTTCCCCCTACCTTGGCAAACAGCAGAAGTTCAGGTCAGCATTAACCCATTCTGTTCTGCTCACCAATCTGCAAGCAGGGGCGCTGGAACTGAGGGGTCAGGAGGTGGAGAGAAGAGAGTGGGGGGCAGGGTCTTGGGTGAAGGGGTGGCATGGGGGCAGGGCCATAGTTTGAGCACCGGTAGCCCCTCACTTTTAGGGAGCTTCTGCGGCTCTTGTCTGCAAGCATGCTATCAGAGAAGCCCCCTGGGTCTGCAATGGAGAGAGAACCAATCAAGCCTTTTGCTAAGGAGCTGCTTCCCAGTAATGCACAAGGCTGGCAGTAAAGTTTCCCCAGGGTGCACCACGTTCCTAGGGCTAGAGCAGCCACATTTCAGGGAAAGGGGCATTCGGGACTCGGAGATATGGTTACTTTGACTTGGGTCTGTGCACTGTACTGTGAAAGCCAGAGCCTAGGTTCGAGCACGCGTCAAAAAATGCTTAAACGAGTTTTAAAACACAATCTAGACACTCAAGCCCATGGTTTCCTATCACAGTTCAGCTGACTCGAGTGAACTTACATTGCAGTGTAGGCATATGCTCTGTGGCTTTTAGTTCTGTGCTCATAAAGCTAGTAAATATTTCCTTCTGAAGTATACTTTATGAACTATTATTCTTTTTATTGTTTTTTGGATTGGCTTATCAATTGATTATTTTGATATTTTTATTATTTATTTGTAATGCCTATTCTTAAAACATGGGTTTTTTTGCTCCCAATTTCTTTTAGCTATGTTGGGCCTAGTTTAGTGCAGGGAAAGATCTGTGTATCTTGGGCATCACACCCACTGCACTATGGAGATCAGACACTATGCAGAACACTTAATCCTAGCTTTCCACAAATGTATGGAATGAAACCCCCTACCACTGGTAATGACGATCTTTCCAAGTAGAGAAAGTGTATTTAATAATTGGTTGCTAGACCTGCACTTTCTCAAGAAGTTTTATAACTTGCAGTAATAATCATATTCCTAGAACAGAGAAAAAATAGTCAGGAATGAAAAATTTGGGGAGGGTATCAATTTTCAGTGCTTTGTGTACTGCAGTTGGAACATGGGTATAAATAATGTTATCAGTTTAATTTAAATCAATCAGCCTGATTCTCCTCTGACACCCGTTTTACACTTGTGTAACTCTGCTGGGTCAACTAAAATCAGTGGAACTATGTCAATTTATACCAATTGAGAATCAGGCCTATTGACTTCACTTAAGTCACACTTTATGTATGGATGCATTCTATGTGAGATTATGAACTCTGTAAGTATCTTTACCATCCTGCATATTGAAGATATGGCCTTCCAGCTTCTTTATTTTCCTTTTACCACCATATTGGACTGAAATTTCAAATGGCAATGATACAGAGCTGATAATGCCTGGTCATTAAACAAGGATGGTCTTCTATGCAAATACAGTCCTCCCAGATAATAGACCAACTCCTACCCAGTAGAACTGGTTGTCAGAATCTGGCAACAAATTCACCTGGCAGGGGTCTGGGATCTTCTGAGGAGGCTGATCCCAGACTGAGGGACTGGAAGGTTATAAAAAGGGCAAGCAGGAGCTCATCTGTTTGGAGCCTTTGACCTTTTTCACCAGCTCAAGCAGAGGGAAACTGCTATAGGAGCCTGACAAGGCAGAGAGAACCCTGCCTATCTGAACTCAGACAGTCCACAGAGGACTCCCAAGGGAAAGGTGAGCTCAAATGATGGGGACATTTTGTTCAGGATGTTTGTTTTCCTCTATATGATATATATACCCTGTATGTATTTCTCATGTTTCAGTAAAAACCAATGGTATTTCATAATCTTGTGCAATGTAATTCTGTGTGTGATATGTGCAATACCTACCCTGTGCCCTTTGAAGTGTTACCCTGTGAACCCAGAATATCCATATGTCTGCAGTTCTGGGAGAGGGTGTATTTGAGCTAAAACGGAGTCTGGCGGGGTAAGAGGGGACATCAGCACTGGTATCAATGACTAGGCAGCAGGAATGAAAGGTTTCAGCTCTCAGGAGAGGGTATTAGATAGAGGATATGCACCTCAAGTGTGTGTCTTTAGTCCTCAAGACAGAAGCAGTGGCTGAACTGGTTCAGATTCTGGACACTGAATACACATGGGCTCCAGCAGTTGGATCCCCTCACAGCAATCTGGTGAGTGACTAAAAGGGGCCTGGAACTATGGGAGATGAATCAGGTCTCACATCCCTAGGGATCAGTCCTGCAACCCTTACACACACATTACAAGTACTAAATACTGAAATACGAATGATGGTGCTGTAATTGAAGAGTAGCTTTTATGTATTAACTAGTACCAATGTAAGTAGAATAAATACATAGTGTACAATGGTATTTTGTTACAGTTTAACAGGAACCCAAATCTATAATAAAAAATGCATAACTGCTTTAAAAACTGAGCAAGTCTATAATGGACAAGAGATGCTGAAGAGGTCAAAGGTTCAATAAGCCTCTTTTAAAATATTTCTTTTGTTTTAAGTTTGCAGATTTTGATCAACATATTATTATAATACAGGCTGTCGATTAAAAAAAACATTAAAGTCAATACAATTTAATATGCAGGGCACGATTCTCAAAAAAAAACCAATATTTTCAAGAGTTTCAGCTTCTCTGTTTATAGTGCAAATCAGAGGCCTGGTCTACACTACGTGTTTAAACTGAATTTAGCAGCGTTAAATGGAATTAACCCTGTACCCGTCCACACAACAAAGCCCTTTATATCAATATAAAGGGCTCTTTAAACTGATTTCTGTACTCCTCCCCGACGAGGGGAGTAGCACTGAAATCGGTATTGCCATGTCAGATTAGAGTTAGTGTGGGCGCAATTCGATGGTATTGGCCTCTGTTATACCAATTATATTAGACCAGTAAAAAACCAGCAGGATCTTATTAAAGGGGACAAGACAAAGATGCCACATTTATTATGATAACAATTTATGACTAATAACTAATATCTTAATTCTTATACACACACACACATTATACCTAATACCTATACACACACACACACACATACACACAAACTCGCATTATACCTAATACCTATACACACGCACACACACACACACACATCCATCAGATGTTCTGCAGCTGCTGCATAGTTACCAGTCCTGAAGATAGCTTAAGTTCATAGCTTGATTTTGTAGCTTGGGTTTGTAGCTTGTGGCGGCTAACTGGCCAGGAAAGCCGGGCACAAGGACAAGCTGGATCTCTGTTGGGCAGGCACTGATGTCCTTCCATGTTGGCAGCAGAATGTTACCCAGAGTCTCTCATCTCACCCTTCTTTTTTATAGGCTTTTAGTTTGGATTCAAAGTCTATAGGTCTTGCTGTGTCACGCTGCCTCTGGGTTTAGACTGATCACTCATCAATTGCAGGCGTGACTTTCAGCCTTGAACCTGGCTTTGATCTTCCTTCTGTTGTTCTGTTGTCCTTTTCTTTTTAGAGTGGATGCTTCTTACTTTGTTTAGGGCTGTTGTCTAGGTCTTCAGCCATTGGTATTTGAACTTTATCTCATCAGGACAGGCTGGGGCTGGAGGTTGATTCCGTCATTCATACATACCTCATTCACGCATTTAAACTAAACTAATAAGATTACAGCAGGGTTTGCAAAAATGAAGGTTGGAGGAAGCTTTTACAAAATGGAGTGAGTGTTTTAAAATGGGGTTTGAATTACAATATGGAACAGAAGTTACAGTGTAGGCAAGTGTAGTGAATGGTAAACAGAAGTTACATTAATAAAGTGAACAATTAAAAACAATTTCATTTATCAGTTCTACACCTCTGGGCGGTATCCCACAGTGCACCATTGTGACTGCTCTGGAAAGCAATCTGAACTTGGATGCACTGGCCAGGTAGACAGGAAAGGCCCCGCGAACTTTTGAATTTCATTTCCTGTTTGCCCAGCATGGAGCTCTGATCAGCACGGGTGGCAATGCAGTCCCAAATCCAAAAAGAGCTCCAGCATGGACCATATGGGAGATACTGGATCTGATCGCTGTATGGGGAGACAAATCTGTTCTGTCACAGCTCCATTACAGAAGATGAAATGCCAAAGCATTTGAAAAAATCTCCAGGTTATGATAGACAGAGGCCACAGCAGGGACTCAGCACAGTGCTGCGTGACAAGCGTAACGGAAAGCTAAAGAATCAAATGGACGCTCATGGAGGGAGGGAGGGGGATTGAGGACTCCAGCTATCCCACAGTCCCTGCAGTCTCCGAAAAGCATTTGCATTCTTGGCTGAGCTCCCAGTGCCTGAAGGGTCAAAAACATTTTCCCGGGTGTTTCAGGGTGTATGTCGTCAATATACACCCTTCTCCCCTCCCCCAAAAAGAAAAGGGAAAAAAATCGTTTCTCGCCTTTTTTCAATGTCACCCTATGTCTACTGCATGCTGCTGGTAGACGGGGTGCTGCAGCGCTGAACACCAGCATCCCCTTCCTGGTGGCAGATGGTGCAAAATGACTGATAGCCATCGTCATCATCAGCCTGTGAGTGCTCCTGGCTGGCCTAGGTGAGGTCAGCCGGGGGCGCCTGAGTAAAAATGGGAATGACTCCCAGTCATTCCCGGCAGGCGGTACAAAAGGCTTGATAACCGTCCTCATCGTAGCAACTGGAGGCTGAGCTTCATCAGCCCCCCCTCCTTTTATGTTTAAAGAAGATTCTGTACTTCCTGGACTATCATAGCAGCAGGAGGCTGGGTTCCTCTCCCCCGCCACCCTTTAATGTCCTGCCTGGACTATCATAGCAGCTGGAGGCTTCCCCCCTCCCTCATTTTATCTCACTAAAAAGTCAGTGTTTCTTATTCCTGCATTCTTTATTACTTCATCACACAAATGGGGGGACACTGCCACAGTAGCCCAGGAGGGTTGGGGGAGGAGGGAAGCAACGGGTGGGGTTGTTGCAGGGGCACCCCCTAGAATGGCATGCAGCTCATCATTTCTGCAGGACCTCTGACCCGGAGCAGCTGTGCTCTCTGATTCTCTAGTACACTTGCCCCATATTCTAGGCAGGACTGACTCTATTTTTAGACAAAACATAAAGAAGGGAATGACCCAGGGAGTCATTCCCATTTTTGTCCCTGTGCCCCCGGCCAACCTCAGCGAGGCCAGCCAGGAGCACCCATGACAGCAGCAGACGGTACAAAAGGATTGATAACCGTCATCGCCAATTTACAATTGCAAACGGTGCAAACCATCATCTCATCGCCAATTTACAATGGCAGATGGTGCAATAGGGCTGGTCACCATCTCTGCTACCTTGCAAAGGCAAATAAATGCTGCTGTGTAGCACTGCAGTACCGTGTCTGTCAGCAGCATCCAGTACACATACAGTGACAGTGACGAGAGGCAAAACAGGCTCCATGGTTGCCATGCTATGGCGTCTGCCAGGGCAATCCAGGGAAAAAGGGCGCGAAATGATTGTCTGCTGTTGCTTTCATGTAGGAAGGATTGAGTGACGACATTTACCCAGAATCACCCGGGACACTGTTTGTGCCCCATCATAAATTGGAATCTCAACCGAGAATTCCAATGGGCGGGGGAGACTGCGGGAACTATGGGATAGCTACGGGATAGCTACCCACAGTGCAACACTCCGGAAATCGACGCTAGCCTTGGTACATGGATGCACACCACTGAATTAATGTGCTTAGTGTGGCCACGTGCACTCAACTTTATAGAATCTGTTTTAAAAAACTGGTTTATGTAAAATCGGAATAATCCCGTAGTGTAGACATACCCAGAGTCCTTGCTCCTCTACTACCAAATTGCAGCCTGCAATTGAATGAGAGGTGCAAATTGTGCCTACGATTCCTTTTTTGCCTGAGCAAATTTTGTGCATGCGAATTGCACGTGCAAACAAAGGGAGATATCCTGGCCCATTGAACCTGGTGGGAGTTTTGCCAGCAACTTCAACAGAGCCAGGATTTCACCAAGAAAGATGGACCTTTTGAAACTGGTCCATATAAAGAGATGAATTACGTATACCTTATTGTTCCAACAAGGCCTATTTCATAATAAATGTAGCTAAAGCTTTTATTGCACAGTCTAGTCCATATTCATCATTATTGTCAGGATAAGTTAAGAGTTTAGCTACAGATCCTCTTTTATTATATATATGCAATGGTTGGGACTTGGGTTTTGTTGTTGTTGTTTGGTTTTGTCTTTTTTCTTCCCTTGTCATTTGTATAAATGTCTGTTACACAATGATAAAGAGACAGATGCCTGTGCACTTCAAACAAGAGTGTTTAAAAAGCAACCCACTACACAAACCCACAGACGAGAGAGTTAAAAATAATCTACAGGCTGGCATTATAAAGCTTTAAAGGCAATATATCCAATTTCCCTGAAGCAATTTCATGCAAAGCAATTTTTACCTGCTTTGTGAAAGTCTCTGGGGGTTGTGAATTTCACCATGGGCTTATAAAGTGGTCTTGACTCCTGTGTGATTTGACAGAGATGTACATGTATCTTTTTGGCAGATAACAGTATCTCTTGCTTACCAGAAACATTCAGCGTTCAGAAAGATAGTGGTGGAAAGTCAGTTGGCTCTATCCAATGCACTGAACCGGCCTCTTATTTGGATATTGTTTTCTTTTTTAAACTTTCCACACCATTGAAACTGTGGGGTGTCTTATTTTCTTTTTCTCTAGATATTTGAAAACAGAAAGCAAATCTGGGAATATGCTGTGTAAACAAATCCTCAAGAAAAGGAAGAGCCACAGACGAAATAAAATATACATAGTTTATGAGCTAATAATAATTAAATTTTGCTCTTATACAGCACTTCTCATATGAGTATCAAAGCTTTTTCAAAGATGCATGAATGTTATTTCCAGTTTACAAAAGAAGCAGCTGAGGTACAGAGTGGCTACATGATTTGCCCAAGTTCACATAAGGAGAGTACTCCAATGTTTGTGATTTGATCTAATGATGAAGCCCCATTCCCTGGAGTCAGGGGATTACATCATAACTCAGCTTTAAAAAATAAACATGGTTCTAGCCTTTATGGTCGAGGAGGAAAGCTGGAAAATGTGAACCCCATAGGATTGAAAATGAAAAAGCAATTAAAAGAGTCACCAAATTATTATTATTATTAAAGTTTCATGATTTTTAAGTGAATCTCCTGATTTTTGAATGTTTGGGGTTAGCAAGGCTTCAGTAAGTCAGTAGCACATATCTGATATTACTATTGACTGTCTGATTGTTGTATGCAGTGTAGTTGTAGCAGCGTTGGTCCCAGGATATTAAAGGGACAAAGTGGATGAGGTGATACCTTTTATTGGACCAACTTCTGTTGGTGAGAGAGACGAGTTTTCGAGTCTGTACACAGAGGTCTTCTGAAGCTTCTCTCTCTCTGACCAACAAAAGTTAGTCCAATAAAATATTACCTCACCCAGCTTGTCTGTCTGTCATCATTTTGAGAAATTATTGATCTAGGATTGGAGACTTGAATTCCTTCAGGCAAAGGACCCTAAGGGAGGTAGGTGCCAAATTCCCAATGACTTGCCCTGTGATTAGGGTTCCAAATTGCTTTAATAGTTATTCACTTTAATAACGAGAGAGAACAAATGTAAACTCTTTGGTTCAAAGATCATCTTTGTGTGTGTGTGTGTGTGTATTGTGCCTGGCACTATATACCCTGAGCCCAGATTAGAGTTAACACAATATAAATAATAAATCACAATATTTATTGTTATGAAACCAATGCCAGTTCTTTGACTGGGATCATGCCACTAAGTATGTTGGGATCTGTGGATGATACATCAAATGTGCTAGCTTGATCTGGGAGTGGCTTGGCTACACTCGAAACTCCCGTGGCAGCGTTTTGAAGTGCGAGTGCTCTCCCAGCCCTGCACGTACTCCACCTCTCCTTGTGGATTAGCTTGCAGCGCTGGGAGCCGCGCTCCCAGCGCTGGGGCACTGTTTACACTGGAGCTTTGCAGCGCTGTAACTTGCTGCGATTAGGGGTGTGTTTTTTCACACCCCTGGGCGAGAAAGTTGCAGCGCTGTAAAGTGCCAGTGTAGCCAAGTTTAAAGGAAAGGTGCCTTCTGAGTAGGCCCTCCAGATTCCTCAGTATAAAGCTATTTCTTGATTTACTGGCTTGCTTACCTAGTAATTTAAAGAGGTGTGTGGCGGCCTCTACTGGTACATATGGGGCATAAAAACAAACGGTGTACTTCACTGCTTTGCATTTTCATAGGCATTTACACCGTGCACAGCGGGTGTAAGATGTTTCCATTCTGATTCACTAGTGATCTATACTCTCTATAGAGGGGCAAATGACAGTACAAGGCTCAAGGCAATGGAGAAGGAGGCCCAAAGAATTTCTTTGTTAAGAAAAGACAAGCACCCAACTAGCACCTATGTCTGTGTTGTGTGAACTATACAGAGTTCCTTGCTAGTTCTCTGGTGAAAACTATTCCTTGAAATATTTGATGACTGTATATTGTACAGTATATATATACCTTGGTCAGGATATTATGGGCAAAATATGCAATAATCATCCGTTGTACAGTGTTAAATTATTGGCTGTGTTACATATTCTGATCAGTGTTGCTAATTTTATGGTAAGTCTCTTTATGGTGTTTTTTTTTTAAACCCTCAGCTCCTGGGAGCATGTGATTACATGAGAATCTCAGCTCTTTCTGCTGTCAGAGCTTTGGAGAAAAGTGACCTGAATATACCCGAAATGTTCAGAAGGCAAATAAAAAAATCTCAATTTTTTTAAAATTCTTTTTAAAAATCTCATTATTTTTAAACCAATGTCAAGACTTTCTGGGAGCTGACTCATTAAATTTGGACTCTTGGGGTTGGCAATACTGTGATATAGTGAGAAACCAGCGCTAGATTTAAAGTTACTCTCCGGCATAGCTGCATTGGCACAAAGAAGCTGTAAGGTTCGACACCCCTCAGATGAATAGCATGAGCACAGGAGACTCAGGTGCCCCATAAATCTCAGCCATGCGCTGCCTCCGCAACAGGTGTCAGCACGGGGGGCTTTCTTGGGTGAGCCATAGTCATGTCAGAGGTGGGCAAAAGAAGGGGAGAAGTGGACATGAACATGGTGCTGGTGACTCTATACCCCCTGCAATGGCCCTTAGGAACCATTACACTAAAAGTGCAAATTAGGGCTTTCCTGGCCTGCAATGGGAATTGAACTGGCCTCTGGCAGCACCTGAATAGGGGAGTATAAACTGTTTCTTGTCCATCCCTGCACTGATTTGTGCTTGAGTGTGGATTTGCTCCCAGAGCACACAATTTTGATACTGTACCTTGAGGTCCTACCTTAATTCCATAGAACTATTCTCTGAATTTTAAAAATGCATATGTCCATGCAATTGTGCGTGTGCTTGAAGGTATTTGCTATTTTATAAATTAGAGGTGGAAAGTATATATATTCTGCTCTCACTTTTACCAGTGCCACAGTTGGGTAATCCTCTTGTCTTCAAAGGAGGTGCTCTGGATTTGCACCAGTTTAAGTGACATCAGCCAGGCTCACAAGGTTATCATGCTGTCCATCCCCTTGTCAGTGCAAGATTATTTCCTACACTACTAATTCTAGAGATGAGCCTGAGCTAACCCTCAGATCTGAACAGCCCTGAACTTTGGGTTTGGGACAGGTCACAATCTAAAATCAGATTAAGATTCAAATTTTTGCCTCTTCCTCCATCTCTATAATAAACTGTTTCATGGGTCTGATTCACTACTTCATTACACCATTTTGCACTGAGGTGCCTCTGTTGATGGCACAGACTGGAGAAATGCAGTGGTGAATGACAGATCTGGACTCCTCCAAATTTTGGGGAATTTGATATTGAGATCTGGATCCACACTTTGCAACCTAGTCCCAGGTCTAGTATTTTCCAGTACCTTGTCCACTCTAGTTTTAAAAGCCTCAGGCAAAGAGCTTCTCTCTTCTTCCTTTTGAGAGATTAACACACTTTAATAAATATCAATTTTCAGCCTAAATTTCCTTTTGCTCAGTTTCATCCCATTACTACTACTTATATACTCATGAACTACAAAAGCATTTTCTCTATTGCCTTGTACTGAAGGTTGACATAAGAGCTCCTTATTAATTGTGCCCAGTCTTTGAGCTCCATGAGGTTAATTTTGGTTTTATTTTATTTTTTGAAGTAAGATTCTAGCCCTTTTCTTTACAGAGATAGCCTTGAAAATGGGATTTGATATAAACCAATGGTTAGGGTGGAAAGGAACAAGGAGCTTTGTTTCTACAGGAGATGAGGCCTTTGCTGAGTTTCAGCCCTCACTGATACTGGATGGCTGGTGTTCACTCAGGCTGGTGGCGTTGCATGGGTATAGCCACCCTTGCTGCAGCAGCTACTACAAAGGGAACTCCCCTCCTGTTGTCCCCCAACAGAGCCTCTAGGAGCACATGGGGGATGTGCTATACAGTACCATATCCCCACACCTCACCAGGGGAGGAGGCACCAAGTCGCTTCTGCATTGAGTGCAAGTATGGCAGCTGCTGCAGTCTGTCTCTCTTCCTAACACTGCTTGCCTGGCTGCCCAGGCCACAGTATGAAGAGTTCCTGTTAGGTTGGAGCCCAGACGCCAGTTCCTCATTACCGCCACCACAGAGAGGAAAGCTGCTCTCCTCCAACCCTACTCACCAGGTAGGGAGACCTATTTCCATTCACATCCACCCGCTGAGTCTAGGGAGAGCCACTCCCCCACCCTGAGTCCTCAGCCAACCTCTGTGCACACACCAGCCAGTTCATAGAATCGTAGAATATCAGGGTTGGAAGGGACCTCAGGAGGTCATCTAGTCTAGCTGGGTAGTTGCTGGTCCAGCCAGTCCCACACACCAACCAGAGGAGACCCGCCCACTTCCAAAACCAAGGGAAACCCATTCCCCAACTGACTACCCAGTGCACCACCAGGGGTACTCCCTTCCACCTGATCAGTCGGCCCTCAGTTAGAGGCCACAGGATGACCAGTGGTGCAAGTAGAGTTCAAGTACGGACACAAATGTGGGGGCATGTGACTTCCCCACATGACCTCCCCTCCCCGCTCCTAGCCCGGGTCCTTTTGCTCTCTCTGTCCCCTCCCCATTGTCCATCCCATGTTACCGGGAAGTCGGTGGGTGGGTGGGGCTCTGTCCTCCTCTTGCTGCATTGAAGACTTCTGAACCACAGGGCTTTCTGGAACCGCAGTGGTAAACGGAGCAGAACGTGGGGCCGCTGGGTGACTCCACACCAGCAGCTCCTCTAGAGATGCAGTACCACCCCAGTCCTGCCCCCAGCCCTTCCACGCAGCTGCATCTCCTGAGTCCTGTCTGGGGTCTGGAGGACAGGGCTGTGGGGCAGGCATGGGGGCGGTACAGTTGTGCCGGAGGAGCTGCTGGTGTGGGGCCACTGGGCAGCTCCACGTTCTGCTCCTCCTGCGTCTTTCCAGTATGGCATACCAGCTATAAATAAGTACCGCCCTACTTACACCACTAGGGATGACCCACCTGCCCACACTTCTGCCAGTAGAGGATGTTCAGCTGGAACCGCTGCTGCTGCTGTAGGGAATAGCTGCCAGGGAATGAAGTCAGCTAGAGGAGATTTCATGAGGCCCTAGGGGAGGAAGAAGCACAGGGAGGTTGTTATAACCTTATTCCCAGATCTGGACCTTAGCGTCCAAAATATGGGGGTTAGCATGAAAACCTCCAAGCTTAGTTACCAGCTTGGACCTGGTACCTGCTGCCACCACCCAAAAAATTAGAGTGTTTTGGGGCACTCTGGTCCCCCTGAAAAACCTTCCCTGGGGACCCCAAGACCCAAATCCCTTGAGTCTCACAACAAAGGGAAATAATCCTATTTCCCTTCCCCCCTCCAGGTGCTCCTGGAGAGATGCACAGACACAAGCTCTGTGAAACTACACAGAGTGATTCCCCCTCTCCGTTCCCCAGTCCTGGGAACAAAAAGGACTTTCCTGTTCACCCAGAGGAAATGCAAAATCAGGCTAGCCAATTCAACACACACAGACCTCCCCTGATTTCTTCCTCCCACCAATTCCCTGGTGAGTACAGACTCAATTTTCCTGAAGTAAAGAAAAACTCCAACAGGTCTTAAAAGAAAGCTTTATATAAAAAGAAAGAAAAATACAAATGTTCTCTCTGTATTAAGATGATACAACACAGGGTCAATTGCTTAAAAGAATATTGAATAAACAGCCTTATTCAAAAAGAATACAAATCAAAGCACTTCAGCACTTATATTCATGCAAATACCAAAGAAAAGAAACCATAGAACTTACTATCTGGTCTCTTTGTCCTTACACTTAGAAACAGAAGACTAGAAAATAGAACTACTTCTCCAAAGCTCAGAGACAGCAGGCAGACAGACAAAAGACTCAGAGACCCAATTCCCTCCACCCAAAGTTGAAAAAATCCAGTTTCCTGATTGGTTCTCTGGTCAGGTGTTTCAGGTGAAAGAGACATTAACCCTTAGCTATCTGTTTATGACACGCCCCCCAAATTGCAGACAGTGGGGAAGCTCACTGGCGGCAATTTCCTTCTAGAACTTGAAAATAAACAGATTAATACAACACATGCACCTTTACATATACTACTAAGTATATAACTAACAGACTTTTACATGTTAAGAACACTTTTTAACTACTGGATTCTGGGAAACTCTCACGGGAGAGTGCATCAGCAACTTTGTTAGAAGCTCCTGTGATGTGTTGAATGTCAAAATCAAAATCTTGGAGGGCTAAACTCCAACGAAGAAGTTTCTTGTTGTTCCCCTTGGCAGTATGAAGCCACTTTAGTGCAGCATGGTCAGTTTGTAGTTGGAACCGCCGTCCCCAAACATATGGGCGTAGCTTTTCCAGGGCGTACACAATGGCATAGCATTCCTTTTCACTGACTGACCAGTGACTTTCCCTCTCAGACAGTTTCTTGCTGAGAAACACGACAGGATGGAAGTTGTGATCTGTTGCTTCCTGCATGAGCACTGCTCCTATACCACGCTCAGATGCATCTGTGGTTACTAGGAATGGTTTGTCAAAATCCGGGGCCCTGAGTACAGGGTCAGACATGAGCGTTGCCTTAAGCTGGGTAAAGGCTTTTTGACACTCATCAGTCCACTTAACGGCATTTGGCTGGGTCTTTTTGGTCAGGTCGGTCAATGGGGCAGCGATTTGGCTGTAGTGTGGTACAAATCGCCTGTAGTATCCGGCCAAGCCTAAGAAGGATTGGACTTGCTTTTTGGACCGTGGGACAGGCCACTTTTGGATAGCATCCACTTTGGCCTGTAGGGGGTTTATGGTTCCTCGACCCACCTGGTGCCCCAGGTAAGTCACTCTGTTTTGGCCTATTTGACACTTTTTGGCCTTAACAGTTAGTCCTGCCTGCCTGATGCGCTCAAAGACCTTTTCCAGGTGTAGTAGGTGTTCGGGCCAGGAGTCTGAAAAAATGGCCACATCATCGAGGTAGGCAACTGCAAATTCTCCCAGTCCAGCTAGTAGACCGTCTACCAGCCTCTGGAAGGTGGCGGGTGCATTTCGAAGGCCGAAAGGAAGGACATTGAATTCATACACCCCCGCATGGGTGACGAATGCTGACCTCTCCTTGGCGGGTTCATCTAGCGGTACTTGCCAGTACCCCTTGGTTAAGTCTATTGTAGAGATGAACTGGGCACGTCCCAACTTTTCCAATAGCTCATCAGTGCGTGGCATTGGATAGTTGTCCGGACGAGTTACAGCATTTAGCTTACGGTAGTCCACGCAAAAGCGTATTTCCCCATCTGGTTTGGGTACCAGAACCACTGGAGATGCCCATGCACTGGTAGATGAGCGGATTATACCCATCTGTAGCATGTTCTGGATCTCCCGTTCTATAGCAGCTTGGGCATGAGGAGACACCCGGTAGGGTGGGGTTCTGATTGGGTGAGCATTACCTGTATCAATGGAGTGGTATGCCCGTTCAGTCCGTCCTGGGGTGGCTGAGAACAATGGGGCGAAGCTAGTGCACAGCTCCTTGATTTGTTGCCGCTGCAGACGTTCCAGGGTGGTTGAGAGGTTCACCTCTTCCACGCCACCGTCTTTTTTCCCGTCGTAGTAGACACCGTCAGGCCACTCAGCATCATCTCCCTGGACTGTAAACTGACAAACCTGTAAGTCTCTGGAATAGAAAGGCTTGAGAGAATTAACATGGTACACTTTAGGCTTTAGTGAGGAATTGGGAAATGCTATGAGGTAGTTTACAGCTCCCAGGCGCTCTTGGACCGTGAATGGCCCTTCCCATGATGCTTCCATCTTATGGGCCTGTTGCGCCTTCAAGACCATAACCTGGTCTCCTACCTTGAAGGAACGTTCTCTGGCATGTTTGTCATACCAGGCCTTTTGCTCTTCTTGAGCATCCTTTAGGTTCTCTCTAGCAAGGGCTAAAGAGTGTCGGAGGGTGCTTTGTAGGTTGCTTACAAAGTCCAGAATGTTAGTTCCTGGAGAAGGCGTAAACCCCTCCCATTGCTGCTTCACCAACTGTAATGGCCCCTTAACCTCGTGACCATACACAAGTTCAAATGGTGAAAACCCTAAACTGGGATGTGGTACAGCCCTGTAGGCAAACAGCAACTGCTGCAACACTAGGTCCCAATTATTGGAGAATTCGTTGATGAATTTTCGTATCATGGCCCCCAAAGTTCCATTGAACCTTTCCACCAGGCCATTGGTTTGATGGTGGTACGGGGTGGCAACCAAGTGATTCACCCCATGAGTTTCCCACAGTTTTTCCATGGTCCCTGCCAGGAAATTAGACCCTGAATCTGTAAGGATGTCGGAGGGCCAACCTACCCTGGCAAAGATGTCTGTTAGGGCCAGGCACACAGTGTTAGCCCTGGTGTTGCCTAGAGCTACTGCTTCTGGCCATCGGGTAGCAAAGTCCACTAAAGTCAGTACGTACTGCTTTCCTCTGGGCGTCTTTTTTGGAAAAGGGCCCAGAATATCCACAGCTACTCGCTGAAATGGGACCTCAATTATGGGGAGTGGCTGGAGAGGGGCCTTGACCTGATCTTGAGGCTTACCCACTCTTTGGCATACCTCACAAGACCGGACATACTTGGCAACATCCTTGCCCATCCCCTCCCAGTGGAAGGACTTCCCCAACCGGTCCTTGGTCCTGTTCACCCCAGCATGGCCACTGGGATGATCATGGGCTAAGCTTAAGAGCTTCCCCCGGTACTTAGTTGGAACCACCAACTGTTTTTGCGGCTGCCATTCTTCCCGGTGTCCACCAGAAAGAATTTCCTTGTATAAAAGTCCTTGGTCTATAACAAACCGGGATCGATTAGAAGAGCTGAGAGGCGGTGGGGTGCTCCGTGCCGCCGCCCACGCTTTCTGAAGGCTGTCATCTGCTTCCTGCTCAGCCTGGAACTGTTCCCTTGAGGCTGGGGTCACCAGTTCTTCCTCAGACTGTGGACTTGGGCTTGGTCCCTCTGGAAGCGATGTAGGTGATGGGGTTGTTTCCGTTGCTGGTGAACCGCTCTCCGCTGGTGCACCTGAGGGTATTTCAGGCTCTGGCTGAGCCTTTTGGGTATGGCTGTCGTGTGCTTCTGCCAGTTCTGACTCGCTGGCGCCCTCTGGCGTTGAGTTTGAAGATGTGGTTGCACTTGCTGGTGCTGGTTGCTGTTCCAGTTCCGGGCCTGGGACTGGAGATGCTGTGGCTGTTTCAGTGGTAGGCATGGAATCCGGGTCCACTACCTCTGTCTGGGTTTCTGGTAACACAGACGGGGCCTCTGTGGACGGCTCAGGAACAGGAATGGGTCTGGAAGCTTGCCTGGTTTGGCTACGTGTAACCATTCCCACTCTCTTGGCCCGCCTCACCTGGTTGGCCAAGTCTTCCCCCAGTAACATGGGGATAGGATAATTGTCATAGACTGCAAAAGTCCACATTCCTGACCAGCCTTTGTACTGGACAGGCAGTTGAGCTGTAGGCAAGTCTACAGCTTGTGACATGAAGGGGTAAATTGTAACTTTGGCCTTTGGGTTGATGAATTTGGGGTCAACGAAGGATTGGTGGATAGCTGACACTTGTGCCCCCGTGTCTCTCCACGCAGTAACCTTCTTTCCGCCCACTCTCAAATTTTCCCTTCGCTCCAAGGGTATTTGAGAGGCATCTGGGCCTGGGGATCTTTGGTGTGATGGAGGTGTAATGAATTGCACTCGCATGGTGTTCTTGGGACAGTTGGCCTTGATATGTCCCAGTTCATTACACTTAAAGCATCTTCCATCTGATGGGTCACTGGGCCGAGGTGAGTTACTGGAGACTGGTGAGGTTGAAGGGTAGGGTATCTGTGGCTTTACTTGGGTGGTATGTGGGGTCTTTGGCTGTCCTCGGTTGTAGGGTTTATGGTCTGTGTGCCCCCTGTGGTAATCGTTCCCCTTGACAGTAGCTTTCTTGCTTTCTGCCAGTTCCATCCATTTGGCTCCAATCTCCCCCGCCTCAGCGATAGTTTTGGGATTTCTATCTTGTATGTACCGTGTGATGTCTTCAGGAACACCATCCAAGAACTGCTCCATTTGTATGAGGAGGTTCACTTCTTCCAAGGTTTGAATGTTGTTTCCTGTTAACCAGGCCTCATAGTTTTTTGCAATGTAGTAGGCGTGTTTGGGAAATGACACCTCTGGTTTCCACTTTTGGGTTCTGAAGCGCCGACGGGCATGATCTGGGGTTATCCCCATCCTGTATCTGGCCTTGGTTTGAAAAAGTTTATAGTCATTCATTTGCGGCTTGGGCATTTCAGCTGCCACCTCTGCTAAAGGTCCACTGAGTTGTGGCCTTAATTCCACCATGTACTGGTCTTCGGGGATGCTGTACCCAAGACAGGCTCTTTCAAAATTTTCCAAGAAGGCCTCGGTGTCATCACCTGCCTTGTAGGTGGGAAATTTCCTGTGCTGTGGAGCAATAATTGGCGCCGGGTTGTTAGGGTTGGCTGGCACATGCAGCCCAGCTTTTGCCATCTCCAGTTCATGTTTTCTCTGTTTTTCCTTCTCTTCATTCTCTTTTTGTTGTTTTTCCATTTCTTTTTGGTGCTTTTCCATTTCTTTTTGGTGCTTTTCCATTTCTTTTTGGTGCTTTTCCATTTCTCGGCGGTGGGCCACCTCTTCTTCTTCTAGTTTTCTTTTGTGTGCTGCCTCTTGGGCTGCCTGTTCTCTTTGGAAGGCTGCCAGTTTGATGCTTTCTTCCTTGTCTTTCATCTCCATCTGTCGCCTGTGTTCAGCTTCTTTTAATTGGTTTTCGGCCTCCATTTTTGTCCTGGTAGACATGGTTTCTGTTTTCTTGTGTTGGGGTGCCCTCCGGTGTTTCTCTTTTGAACTGCAGGCTCTGTTGCCTCCTGAAGTCTGCCTAGCAACAGTGCTTTTTTCCCCTTTCTCTCTCTAGCTAATGTTCAATGAAGGGAAACCAGAAAAACCACTTTATTTGCATGCATATAAGTGCTGCTACTTGCCTCCTAATGGGAGGGCTATTGCATGACAAAAGACCCTTAACAGTCTTCTCGCTTAACATGCAAACCACAAACTGCTAGAGAGAGCAGAAAAAAAAATTCTCTCTGGTTCCCTTTTAACACCAAACTGTTTCTCTCTGCTAAAAAGCCCTTAGCAGAGAAAAGAAAAATATAATATTCCTACTGGCTTCTGGATTGTATCTTTCCCACAACGCTGCACACCATATCATAACCTTATTCCCAGATCTGGACCTTAGCGTCCAAAATATGGGGGTTAGCATGAAAACCTCCAAGCTTAGTTACCAGCTTGGACCTGGTACCTGCTGCCACCACCCAAAAAATTAGAGTGTTTTGGGGCACTCTGGTCCCCCTGAAAAACCTTCCCTGGGGACCCCAAGACCCAAATCCCTTGAGTCTCACAACAAAGGGAAATAATCCTATTTCCCTTCCCCCCTCCAGGTGCTCCTGGAGAGATGCACAGACACAAGCTCTGTGAAACTACACAGAGTGATTCCCCCTCTCCGTTCCCCAGTCCTGGGAACAAAAAGGACTTTCCTGTTCACCCAGAGGAAATGCAAAATCAGGCTAGCCAATTCAACACACACAGACCTCCCCTGATTTCTTCCTCCCACCAATTCCCTGGTGAGTACAGACTCAATTTTCCTGAAGTAAAGAAAAACTCCAACAGGTCTTAAAAGAAAGCTTTATATAAAAAGAAAGAAAAAATACAAATGTTCTCTCTGTATTAAGATGATACAACACAGGGTCAATTGCTTAAAAGAATATTGAATAAACAGCCTTATTCAAAAAGAATACAAATCAAAGCACTTCAGCACTTATATTCATGCAAATACCAAAGAAAAGAAACCATAGAACTTACTATCTGGTCTCTTTGTCCTTACACTTAGAAACAGAAGACTAGAAAATAGAACTACTTCTCCAAAGCTCAGAGACAGCAGGCAGACAGACAAAAGACTCAGAGACCCAATTCCCTCCACCCAAAGTTGAAAAAATCCAGTTTCCTGATTGGTTCTCTGGTCAGGTGTTTCAGGTGAAAGAGACATTAACCCTTAGCTATCTGTTTATGACAGAGGTGCACTGGGAGGTGTTAAATCAGAGGTTAGAAGTCAGATTGTAGAACTGATGGATTTTTTTGCTAGCGAGTCTCCAGGGATGGATTGGCGGGGAGGGAGCGATGAGATGGGGAATGGATATTTTATCCAGGAAATAATACTTGTATCACCAACTCAGGCAGAATGTTTTTAAGGGAGTATCCTTGTATCCTTAGCCTTATTGACTGCAATGGGACTGGTTAGCATGAGTAAGGGAGGCAAATTGTCTCTTTTCGTTTTTGTTTTCTGATGTCACTTTTAAAGGAATCTAATGCTACTACAGATTGCCAATGTCTTTCCGGTATGGAAGGATCTGGAACTTTGCTGTGTGGTCTCATCACTGTCACACACACGTAGGGACTGACACCTTAAGGGTCTGTACTGCAGTGTATATCCAGCCCAGAATCACACTGAGGTTTTGCCTCCATTACAAACTGATAACTGCTTTGGTCTCCAGTATTCCTCCAGGTGGAATAATACATATATTATAATTATAGTAAATATTAATATTTTACACTCTTATAACACCTTTCACCTGAGGATCTCAAAGGGCTTAACAGATATTAATGAATTAAGGTTCACAACATCCTTGCAGGCTAGGTATTATCCCAATTTTACAGCTGAAGAAACTGAGGCCCAGAGAGGTTAAGTGACTTACCCAAGATATTGGTGATTACAGAGTAGTGAATAGAACCCAGAGATCCTGACTCCCAGTCTGCTATTCTAACCATGAAAACATGCTCCTTCCTTTCTCAAATTCAGGCTCATATCATTATGTCACACCTATATCTTTAACCATTCTACATCCCTAGGATTTTTTTTCTTTAAATCTGTGATCACTACAGCTTGCCACAAAACAGAGAAAAAATGTGAATTTTCATGATTACTCCTCCTTTTTAATTGAACTACGAAATTTTGATGAAAATGTTCATCATCATTTTGCACTTTTAAAGACATTGACCAGTAGTTCCATAGCTTGCTGAGAAATGGGAAAAAAACTGACATTCTTTTTTTTATTGAGACTTTAACTAGTTTTTGTCCCTACACATGTTTACAGTGGATACATAATCAATAAGCATTAATAACACTTGGTTCATTTAAATAATCACAGGTGTAATAACATTTTTATTTTTATGTAATTTGTTCTTAAATACTTGCAAATATTCCAAAATACTAGACAAACATTCTGAAGTTAGTCTCACTATCTCCCTTGAGATGTATTATTTGTTGCCCCTATATTGCAGATAGGGAAATTGAATTAGAAAGGAATTCAATGACTTATTCAAAGACACAAAGTGAATCATTGGATAGGGTGGAATAGATCCCTGAAACTTGACTCAGAGACGAGTCCTAGTTATTTTAAACCACTAGACAATACTCTTTAATATATCTGTGAATTTAATGCACATTTTATTTAGTTTTCCTTCCAGATCATTACTACAGAACTTAAATAAAACCACGCCAGAAGGAAGCCAGAAAAAGAGAAGCATGAGTGCTAAGAAAACTAGAGTGAAACTCCAGTGGAGGAATTAGGGCCCTGATTCAAGAAATCACCTGTATTCAGGAAAACACTCAAGCATGTCGTTAAAGTTAAGTATGTGTTTAAGTTTAATCAGGCTTAGGGGTCTGATCCAAAGCAGTTCATTAACCTCACTGGACTTTGAGTCAGACCCTAACAGAGCCAGACAGAAGCCTGTGTGTGGGGTAACTAGGGCTAGCAAAGCAACAGAAGAAGGAGGTGGATTTGGTAAACTTAATTAAATCTCCTAGAACTTTTCTTAGAGGTGATGACAAATATTTCATATGTAAATTTGAAAGCCCTGAAACCAAATCCTAGATATCATGTTGGTTAGGTGCGTGACAGACAGAGATCAGTGAGTGTAACATGAAGGGGTGGGTCTTGATGGGAGCCATAAGGGGCAGGGCTCAACTCAGGTGGCAAATTTATAGGTCTTCCCTAGGGGAAGTGTTGATGAGTTTCACTTATTCCTAAGTCTGGTGGATATTGAAAGTTGTGGCTGAGAATCCTGATGCTGATCTTTGCCTCCCTCTGAGAGAGGCCTGCCCCCAGAACAGCCAGACCTGCTTGGATCAGCTTTGAATTCCTATCTCTGCCAACAGCTGTCTAGCAAGTCCATGGGATTTCACTGAGCCAGTTTAATACTCATAGTCAGACAGTTTAAACCCATTAGCTCCCAGCTAGTGGAGTTAATTTGCTCCGCCAAGCCCAGCTCTCAGGCAGGTTTTGCCAATCCAAACCAAAGAGGAAATCAAAAATAGCTATAAATTTAATAAAGGTTGCAGCCTGCACTGTAAGAGCTAAACCCTGAAAACAAAATGCCTCTGGTTAGATCACTGTCTGTGACCTCTCTTAATGGGCTTCCTCAGTGGGAGGATGAAGACCTGCCAGTGGAGGATTTACTGCTCTTTGAAGTTGCTTGGGAAGTTACCAATAAAGGTCTGTACAGCACTTTACATGTTAATATGATTGGGGATGGGGTGGGGAGGGAATGGATGTGAATGTTATTAAGTGGGAACTGTGGAAATGGATGCTTCATAAATGCACCTAGATGTTTTATTCAGAAAGAGCGCTTAGGAAATTGTATCAAAAGAAGTGTGTCACTCGGTGTACATGTGTGAGCATGGAAGCACATGTGATTGTATATGTGCTATACCTACGTGTGCTTATTCAGAATGCATGTGTGTAACCCATGTATGTATATTTGTCCACGTACAGACTTTTGTGCACCAGTCACAAAAATATGGGTGAGTGTGTAAGTGTTGTGCATATGTGTGTGTAGATATATGGCTGTTACTCTCTTTGTATTGCTATGCTGTATATGTATGTGAGACTTATTTTTTTAACTGATGCAAAATCTTTGTGAATGCAAAGCATAAAAATAAGCATTTGTAAGACAGTAAATACATTCAAGTGCAGTGATTTTCTTCAGCCTTCCCTTGCAGAATGAAAGCCATATTCTCAACTGATATAAATCAACATAGCTCCGCTGAAGTCAGGAGTAGATCCAAGAAGTTAGTGGGGCTGCATCAGTTTATACCAGTTAAAAATCTAGCCAAATATTTGCAAGCATTTCTAAAGGCAGATTTGCATGAGAGCTTTCACGGTTGGTGCATGTGATCATATTTGAACTGTGCACATTGCTCTAGCTAATATGACCTCTCTGCCAGACTTCAGATTTAAAGTGCTAATAGAGCTGTCCTATTTTAACAAAGCAGCTTGAGTTCAGTAAAGGGGGAAAGGCAGTAATGTTGCAGCATAAATGAGTTACTAGGAGTCAATGATTGACATTGTGTATCTTGCTGCCAGTGTGGATAAATAAAGAGAAGATTAGTTGAGGAATAGATTGTACTGTGTAACATCCGAACCCTAAAGGACAAATGTAAGTGAGAGGAACAGATAGCCTTAGGGTTAACATTCTACCTGGAGTATTTTGCAGGTATAGTACTTATTTTTACCAATGTGCCTGGCAAACAATTGGCAGGTAGATGGCAGCAGAAATCTGGCTAAATCAAAGGGTTCTATTAATGTATAATTTAAATCCACAGTGTAAATTCTTTCTGTGTATTTACAAAGCACATAATGGGCCATACTCTCAGTGAAGCTACACAGATTTATCCTACAAATCCTGTCCAATTAAATTATTTGGAACTCAACAAGTTTGAACATAATGTACTAATAGTTACACCAAGTAATGACCTTTATACTTTGTCAACCTGAATCTTAGAACTGATTGAATTAGCCATACCAAATGATTTTTTACTTTACATCAGAGCCTTCTTACAAATTGTCCCTTAACTCATCCTGGTTTGAAGTACTTGTTCTAATTATTATATATTTGATATATTAATATATATTTGAGCAAATGTTTTTTGCAAAGTCTTTGTAGCTCATGTTCCTTCAAGTAGTGAATATTTTGTCTGTGTGTTTGAGCCATGTAAGTTGTGCTTTAATACTGTTTCCTGATAGGGTGACCTCA
This sequence comes from Gopherus evgoodei, assembly GCF_007399415.2. Classification (NCBI taxonomy): domain Eukaryota; kingdom Metazoa; phylum Chordata; order Testudines; family Testudinidae; genus Gopherus; species Gopherus evgoodei. The sequence goes on along the minus strand of NC_044322.1, from coordinate 241,754,654 downwards.
CTTTTATAAATAGCAGTAGTTCCTGGAGAAATCTCTGGTCTGTAGGTCTCCTATGGCGAGGGTGGGCAGCACTTTAGAGTTATAGGAAAGTGAGACACAGGAAATGATAAGAGGGCCTGAGAAATGTTAGGACATAGGAAAAAATATTGTGTCTTCCTTTGCACGAGAAAGAACAAAATACTAGGTGAAATACATTGACCCCCACCTCGTGCAGTGGCATGCCCCTGTAATCCCAGCCACTTGGGAGGCCGAGGCTGGCGATTGCTGGAGTTCTGGGCTGTGGCGCACTATGCCGATTGGGTGTCTGGTGCCACTGACAGGCTGGCCTGGAGGCGGCTGAAGAAATGGCTAGAACAACATGAATGACGTTGTGATTGGCGCTCTCTTTGTGAGGGCTGATGGGCCAGTCGATCAAGGTGACACAGACATGCCCCAAGATTTAAATATTGCTGGGTTCCTTCCTTACAGAAGGGGAGAGTGAGACAAGCCAGGCTAACTTTGTTCCTCATCTACATTTAAGCTAAGCCCCCTTTGCAGCACTCTGGCAGTATATTACTTCTCAGGAGCCTCACTTACTCTCTGACTAGTGTTCCTTCTTGCCTGCTCCATTTAGTTGGCATGGAGCCATGTATCCACAGGATAGTATATCTGGCCTTTTACTATCTTCTGTCTCAGCATGGCATCTAGTTCCATATTCCGAGTATGGAACACATTCAAAGTGTGTCCAGTCAAGAGATCTTTCTGATCCTCCCCCCTTCATATCTCTTCTCCTTGCTACTGCTCATGCTGAGAGATCGCTCACTTGTATTTATTTGAAATCACTCATGAGGGTTTGGCTGCACTTGCAAGTGTACAGCGCAGCCGCGGGAGTGCTCTCGCGGCAGCGCTTTGAAGTGTGAGTGTGGTCGCTGGGAGAGAGCTCTCCCAGCACTGCACGTACTCCACCTCCCCATGGGGATTAGCTTACAGCGCTGGGCAGGGCCGGCTTTAGGAAGTGCGGGGTCCAATTCGAACATTTTCGGTGGGGCCCCAACAGGGATGACTAAAAAAGAAAATAAAAAAACCATGTTAAAAATGCCTTTCATTTCTTAGCAACCGGTTCCCTATAAAAAATTCTGATTTAAGGGATGTGCCACAATATGTATTTTTTTGTACCAATAGGCTTACCATATGTCTGTATTTTCTCAGGAGGAATTTTTAAATTTTAAATATTCCTCCCGGATGGCAATTTAAGAACCAAAAAGCGGGACATGTCCTGGAAAATACGGATTGTATGTTAACCTTACCTAAAGTTCTTTTTAAAAAAGAGGGGCCTGAACTAGAAATGAGCTCCGTTTCACATGTGTGGGTCCCTGTCACTCCCTGGGGGTGTGCTAGGGTGACCAGATGTCCCAATTTTATAGGGACAGTCCCAATTTTTGGGTCTCTTTCTTATATCGGATCCTATTACCTCCCACCCCTGTCCTGATTTTTCACACTTGCTGTCTGGTCACCCTAGGATGTGCACATGTGTGGGTCCCAGCTGCTCCCTGCCCACCTCATTGAAGCAGATGTGCTGGGAGCCCCAAGCCCTTTAAATTGCCCCCTGGGGAAGCTGGACCACCCTGGTACACAGGGCTGGCTTTAGGAAGTGTGGGGCCCAATTCAAACAATTTCAACGGGGCCCCAGCAGGGAAGACAAAAAAAATTAAAAAGAGACACGTAAAAAAAACACGTGGGGCTTGTACTCACCGAGCGGTGCTCCGAGGCTTCGGCTGTGGGTCCTTCACTCGCTCGAGATCGTCAGCAGCACTGAAGAACCCGCCGCTGAAGACCCAAACAAGCGAAGGACCCAGCATCCAAGTGCTGCTGAAGACCCGGAGTGCCGCCACGTGAGTAAAAATTAAAAAGGCGCCTCTAGCCAGGGAAGAGATTCTCACTGGGCACGGGGCCCTCTTAGGTGCGGGGCCCAATTCGGGGGAATTGGTGGAATTGGCCTAAAGCCGGCCCTGCTGGTGCAGTGCACCAGCTCTTGCTGGTACGCCATACTGGGGCTTGGGCATGGGGCCCTCTTAGGGGCGTGGCCCGATTCAGGGGAAATGGTTGAAAGCTGGCCCTGGCGCTGGGAGCCGTGCTCCCAGTGCTGGGGCACTGTTTACACAGATGCTTTACAGCGCTGTAACTTGCTGCACGGGGGGGGTGTTTTTTCACACCCCTGAGCGAGAAAGTTGCAGCTCTGTAAAGCGCCAGTGTAGTCTTTCATCTTCTCCCTTTAACACCCTCGCTCCCAGGCAAGTAAAGGTATTACATGTAGGGTGACAGAGTGAGCATTTCGAGCATTCTAGTGCCCAAATGTGCACAAATCAAAGCTCTTCCATAAATATTGATGTAAACAAGAACTAGTCACCCAAATGTAAGCTGTCATGGTATAATTCCCCACACTGAACCTTAGCATCCAAAAGATGGGGTACCAGCATGAATTCCTCTAAGCTCAATTACCAGCTTAATACTTGTAGTGCTGCCACCAACCAGGAATTCCAGTGCCTGGTACACTCTGGTTCCCCCAAAACCTGGCCTGGGGACCCCCAAGACCCAGACCCTCTGGATCTTAACTCAAGGAAAGTAAACCCTTTCCCTCACCGTTGCCTCTCCCAGACTTCCCCTCCCTGGGTTACCCTGGAAGATCACTGTGATTCAAACTCCTTGAATCTTTAAACAGAGAGGAAAATTTACCTTCTCCCCCTCCTTCTCTCTCCCCCTCCCAGACTCTCCCTGAGAGAGAAAGTAATCCTAACACAGAGAGAAATTAGCCTCTCTCTCCCCCTTCCCTCCTTTCTCCCCACCAATTCCTTGGTGGATCCAGACCCTGTCCCCTGAGGTCTCACCAGAATAAAAAAAAATCAGGTTCTTAAACAAGAAACTTTTAATTAAAGAAAGAAAAAACAGTAAAAATTATCTCAGTAAATCTTAAAAATGGAATAGGTACAGGGTCTTTCAGCTATAGACACTGGGAATACTCTCCCAGCCGAAGTATACAAGTACAAATTAAAATCTTTTCAGCAAAATACCAATTTGAACTCCTTACAGCCAAATACACATTTGCAAATAAAGAAAACAACCATAAGCCTAACTCGCTTTATCTACCTAGTACTCATTATTCTCAACTTAAAAGAGCCTGTATCGGAGAGATTGGAGAGAAGCCTGGTTGCACATCTGGTCCCTCTGAGCCCCCAGAGTGAACAACAACCAAAAACTAAAAGCACACACAAAAACTTCCCTCCCTCAAGATTTGAAAGTATCCTGTCCCCTGATTGGTCCTCTGGTCAGGTGACAGCCAGGCTTACTGGACTTGTTAACCCTTTCCAGGCAAAAGAGATATGAAGTACTTCTGTTCTATTAACTCTTACTTATCTGTTTGACATAAGCACAATATATACTAGTATCCTTTTAAGTTGTAGCATGAATAATTTTAAATGAATGATACCCCTCCAACTTAGCCAGCAAAATGTAACGTGTAATACATGAGCTTCCTTGTTTGTTTAGGGGCAAATCACTCCCTTTTGCAGAAGGTGCCTGGCCTGGAAAGCAGTAGAACTGCACATGTCTACTGAGGAAGTGAAACAAGGGGGGCAGGCCATGGAAGTCATGCACCTTACATGCTGCAAAGCAATGCTTCACATTGGCTCTCTCCTCAGTAGGACGGAGGGAGGGTTTTGGTGCCAGCTAGGGAAAGGACAGAGCATTATGTAGAGTGGCCACAAACTACATGGATTCATTGTCTAAAGCCTCAAGAGAATCATAGAAATGTAGGACTGGAAGGGACCTTGATAGGCCTCAGAGTTCAGTCTCTTGCACTGAGGCAGGACTAAGTATTATCTTCTAGAGACCATTCATGATAGGTGTTTGTCCACCTGATTTAAAAAACCTGCAATGAAGGAGATTCTGCAACCTCCCTAGCTAATTTGTTCCAATGCTTAGCTACCCTTACAGTTAGCAAGTTTTTCCTAAGGTCTCTAACCTAAATCTCCCTTTTTGTTTGTAAGCCCATTACTTCTTATCCTCTTTGTAACAACCTGTACATACTTGAAGACTATCATGTCCCCCCTCAGACTTCTCTGTTCTCCAGACTAAACAACCCCAGTTTTTTTCAATCTTTCCTCATAAGTCTTGTTGTCTATACCTTTCATCATTCATGTTGGTTGTTGCTCTCCTCTGGACTTTCTCCAATATGTCCACATCTTTCTCCAAGTATGGTGCCTGGAACTGGACACAGTACTCCAGTTGAGGCCTTACCAGTGCTGAGTAGAGAGAGAGAATTACTTGCTTACAACACTCCTGTTAACATAACCCAGAATGATTGCTTATATTGCAACAGTATCACATTATTGACTCATATTTAGTTTTGATCAACAATAACCCCTGGCCAGATCCGCTTCTGCAGTACTCCTCCTAGGCAGTCATTTCCCCATTTTGTATTTGTGCAGTTGGACATTCCTTCCTAAGTGTCCTACTTTGCATTTATCCTGTGCAGTTTCGTCTTATTTATTTCAGACCATTTCTCCAGTTTGTCATGACCAATTTTAATTCTAATCCTGTTCTCCAAAGAGCTTGCAACCCCTCCCAGCTTGGTATCCTCCACAAACTTTATAAATCGACTCTCTAAGCCATTATCCAAATCATTTATGAAGTTATTAAATAGAACCAGACCCAGGACAGATCGCTGTGGGACCTTACTTGATATGCTCTCCCAGCTTGACTGTGAACCCTTCATAACCACTCTCTGAGGAATCTTTTCCAACCAGTTGTGCACCCACCTTATAGTACACATGTGGAAATGTGTAATAGATAGATGTTATAGGCCAGTAATAAAGACTGCAGCAGCATCCAAGGAGAGGCTACACAGTTCCTCATTGTCCTTGCCCCATCCCTTTAAACCTCCTTGTATGTCCTTGGCAAAAGTCAATTTGCTCAAGCTGTTCAGGGAGGATGAGAATTTTGGCTCTTATAGACTAATTTTGTTACTTGCCATAGTCATTAGCCTGGATTAGCGAGGTTTCCATTGCTTTGCTGAGGAAGTTTTTAATCACTTTATGAAGTTGATAATATTTATTGGGATGTTTGATTAATATTTACATTAGCATCTCTTTTTGCATATTGTCTGTATTATTCGATCCGTCTTATAAACAAAGAAAGATATAAAGTGGTACAATGCTAAAAAAAAAAAAAAAAAAAAAAAATATAGGCAGGTGACCAGTTCTTATCACTAGCTAAATATAAACCCATTAGCTCGGTATTCAGGCTCATTGCAGCGCTCCTGGAACATTGTTTCTTTAATCTTAAAAAGCAAAGCTACCTGGAGAACAGCTCTTCCCCATTCTACACACCAGCTTCAGTGTCTACCTCCATTTCCCTGCGTACCATTTCTTCCTATCTCTCTGGCTCCTTCCCTTCCGACAGCTGTTCTTCCTTAGCTCTTTCTTCCCTCTCACCTTCAGGGGTGGGAGTTGTATTCATTTTTTGGGGTGAGGGAGTAAAGTGAATGAGTGATGGGTACATAGTGTGCGTGTATTTATTTAGGTATGCATGAGCCCCACCACTATAGTATCTGAGTAATTTCTTGGTGTTTAAAAATAGAATGGGGAGAGTACAACATGGAGAAAGATGAGAAGGAGGAGAATTTAGACTGTAGGGATGAAAACTAAAACTGGTAAAAAAAAAAAAAATTTTTTTCAGCAAAATTTGTTTGTCAAAAATGTCTTTTCAATTAAATAAACACTTTCTCACAAAAAACCCCATTGTCATCCTTTTTGTCCTTTTTTAAAAAAAATTCTTAAACAAAATATTTCAAACTTTTTTGTTTTAGTGAGAAAAACCCCACTTTCTCTGTCTCTCTCAGTCTGTCTTTCTTTCTTTTTTTTGGAAATAAGTGAGAGATTTTTTTTCTCTCTTTTTTTTTTCACTGATTTATTTTCCCCTATTATTATTCTATTTGGAAAAGGCAGGAATTTTAAAAAACCCAGCGGAAAAAAAAGTTAAATGTTGTTTATTTTTTCCCCATTGAAATTAAATTTCAAAATTTGTGGTCAAAACTGAATCATTTTGAATGGAACAATTTAATTGCATCTGAGGAAGTGGGTATTCACCCACGAAAGCTCATGCTCCAAAACGTCTGTTAGTCTATAAGGTGCCACAGGATTCTTTGCCAATTTAATTTATGTTTTTTGGCATGTTTTTTGCCCTGTTCTGAAGCACACATGTAAACAGACAGATGATACACTAGTTATTTAGGAAGAAGTAAAGAAGACAAATGCAGGAACAGAAAAAAGGAAGAGAAGGGAGAGTAAAATAAGGAAAAAAGTAAGTTGCAGCCCACACCCAATTATTATTTGGTGAAGGTTAATATCAAAACACAGAGGTGTATCGCATCAATAGACTGGTGCATTTGGCCCTAAGTTGCCAGTGTCAGTGGGAGGACGGTTAGACTAATGTCAATTTGCATAACAAAATGTTTTCAGTGGAATGGTGGGACATTGATTTTAGTGTAGGCTAAGCCTAAACATGACCTTTGTACATCAGTCTACATATGCTGTCAACAGAGAGTAACTTTAGGGCTAAAGTATGTAGCCTCTTAAACTAGAGATTGCCCCAAACCACAAAGTTCAGATCTAGTTCTGAATGACACTAAGCTTCAGTGGATGTAGGAATCCAAAACCAGACATGTATCCAAAATTTGCAGCTAACCTGGTATCTCTATAATGGGCCAGACCAAAACTGTAAGATCTAAACACCTTTGAATTTGGGGGAATTTGAGATTGAGATCCAAAGTTTGTGCCCATCTCTCATTTCATTGTTTGTATAAAGTTGGCATCTGAAAATAGAATTTCAGATGTTGCTGCCAGAAGCACGTATAAACTACTCAAGAAAATCGACGAGTATTTTTGTTACATTTCATTTGATTGGGAAGGAGTTTTAATTGATACCCTAAAACTCCATAGTAGGAAAGAAGCAGCAGGCTTATTGGAATTCTGAAACTAATTAAAGACTGACTTTTTCCAACCATTTTTCACTTTGGACCCAGTTCTGCAGTCAACAGAGTGAGTAATGGGCTACTTATTTACACAGTACTCTCAATGAATTCAAAGTAGCTAACAGTGCCTTTTGAAAGAAACTTTGTATGATGTCTCTTCAGGGTATGAACTGGAATTTCCCTGTATAATAAATTACTCCAGCCACTGATCAACTCTTCCCCTCCTGTCTTTTTCTTTGAGGCATGTCCATCACTTTCCATGTGCATATAGTTGCATGTACCAACTTCCCATGCCCAGCTCTCTTACACATGTATGCAGAGACATCTGTGCCTCATGAATCACATGTTCACATGGTAACAGAGAGACAACTGAAATGCCTGGGGCCAAATAATGCACAGGTTTCATGGCAAGTTCTTTCTGCAGATTTTACTGCATTCTTCAAAATCAAAACCTTAATTTTGTTTAAAGTTCTCAATCCTTATTGTAACGAAGGTAGGAAAACAATGAGTTGCAATTGTACTTGCCCTACTGTCAGATAGACTGACATGATGTAGCATAGCACAGAACGAGGCATGCACAGTGATCAGCCCCTGTCTTTCCCCCTTGTTCATCTTAATCACTGACACCTTCCCAGCCTTGTTTCAGTCTTTCACGTGCTAACATGGTCAAAGCCAGTTTTATCATCTTAGGAATGACACGCACTGACCTGGTAACCGTGATGCATACTTTGGTGACGTTGCATCGGGATTACTACAACTAACTCTGAACTGGGTTCCATAAGGAGCTGATCCATCACCTGCAGCTGGTGCAGAATGCATCAGCAGAAATGTGATTGGACTTGGCAGCAAGATTATGCAATTTACCCTCAGCTCCATTCCCTGACTGGCTCCTTCCTGTTGTGTTCCTTGAGTTTAAGGAGAGGCTTTCAAAGGTAGAAATGGTAGCACCTTTCAGTGTGCATTGGGTGAATCAATGCCATTCCTACCTTTTGAAAATGTCTCCCTGTAGACCTTTAAGTGGTTGCTTCCCAAAGTATAATGCTGATCCCAGGATGAGGTCTTTGCCACAGAGAAGAAACAGGACTCAGGTGTAGTAAACAGAAAACAGCTTCTTTGCTGAGGCTGCTGGATAATTGGGGCCCAGTCTTGCACCACTAATGTCAATGGCAGTTGGGTCACTGCTTGAGACCTAGTCTACACACAGGTTGTGCACTGGTGTAACTATTTTGGTTATGCATACAATCTTTTTAATGTGATAGTTATACCAGTACAACTCCTAGAATAGAGCCAGTTATACTGGTATAAAGGTGCCTTCATCATCATCATGTTCCCATTAGGCCTCTGGCATTTGGGGCAGCAACGAAGCTCCTCAACTCCTGTCTGTTTCTGGCAAGTCTTTCATTGGTTCCCCAGCTGTGCCCCAGGTTTTTCAACTCAGCTTCCACAGCTCTTCGTAACGTTGTTTTCGGGCGGCCTCGTTCTCGCTTGCCTTTGGGTGTCCATCTTATTGCTACTCTGGAGACGGCAACAGGATGGCAACACCCTCATGGTGTTGTCCATCATCCCATCCAGAATACAGCAAAATTTCTCCGGAGGCTGCTGTTAATCTTCCTGATCCTGTCCATCTGCTCTCGCTGACACTCAGCATGTGTAAGCTGTAGCATCTCAACTCTTTTGTGACCTGAGCGAGCTTCCCTGTTTCATACTTGTCTGTACATTCCAAAAAACAAGTTTGTTTTTTGTTTTAGTGTTGAGCACTTCAGTATTCATGCCAGTGGCTTCCTTTCGGCTTTCACTGTTGGCAGTCATGCAGGTCATTGACTCCTGAAGGCCATCACACACAGCAATGATCGATTTTGCCATTGCTGTTTCTGTAACATATTTTGGTTTTTATGGGACAGGGTTGTTAGCCCTGTGCCTAACCCCCAACTTGGAGGACCAAGGTGTCTGTTTTGTCTGGCCCCTCCCCCACAGACCAATCCAGCATGGTTTGGAACAAAAAGCCTCCACTGACACAGATTTTGGGGATCATTAGAGCACACAAGCTATCCTGCCACGACAAGGCACGGACTCCAGAGGACAGATGAAGGTGCCTTAGATCAGTATAACTTACTCCCATTCCCTTACAGGAATAAGAGTATGAACAAAAGTACTTTTATAACTGAATCTACAGTTGGATTTGTACTGCTTTAACTATATCAGTATAGTTAGAGATGCAACTCCTGTGTTTAGATAAGTTACTCAGATATTCTCTTCCTCAGTTTGCAGACTGAGGAACCCAGTCTGTGCTGCACAGTGCCACCACACAGGATCTGCCTAAATCCTGATCCAAATTAAACAATCACCATATTGACTGCTGACTACAGGCCAGCTTCTTAGATTTCTGGTCCTAATTACCTGTAAGTGAAGAACTGGGGCTGGCTATATCTTTATTTCTGCAGCTTCACCATCTGAGCTATAGATTTGCTACTGACATTTTTAAACATGAGCAAAGACTCTTCTTCTATTGCATTATGGTAGATTTTAATAATTGTTCATATTTTATGAAATTTTAGCTGCATTGTTTGTGTTGTAAGACCTAAATGCTATGGCTGATAAGTACCATAACATGTTGTTGTTTTATTTGTGACTCTATGGAGCTTCATTCTTTCAGATATTTCCTTGTTTGCACTCCTCACAAAGTGGGCTATTTTTAAAGAACAGGATTTTAATGTAGGGGCTAACTTTTAAGTGTGCACATAAAACTTATAAATGCAAACTAGATAATTGTATCTATACTTATTCATACATTCATAGATTCCCAGGGCAGAAGGGATCACTGTGACCATCTAGTCTGAACTCCTATATAACACAGGCCATAGAACTTCCCCAAAATAATTCTTAGAGCAGAACTTATAGAAAAATATCCAATGCTGATTTAACATTTGCAAGTGATAGAGAATCACTGTACCCTTGGTAAACTGTTGCAGTCATTAATTACCTTCACTCATAAAAATGTACACCTTATTTCCAGTCTGAAAGTTTCCAATTAGTTAATTTGCATGTGCAGAAGCCTGTTCATATGTTCATCAGCTGTACAAGCATTCTATAGGGGCACAATTTAAAAATGTTAAATTCCACAGTACTGAAGGGAAATCAGATTTGGCAAAAGGTTTGTGGCAGATGTCAGCTGATCCATTTTAATTAATCATGGACCTAATCCTCCAAAGTGCTGAGCAACCTCAGTTCCCATGGTTTCATGGTAAATGAAGGGTCAGACTTGTAAAATACCTTTAAAAATCTGGCCCTTAATATCTAGAAAGAATCACAGCATTGGGCTTTTATAAAACATCTATAGCCTTAGCAAATAATTCATGACACAGTTGGGGCATTACAATACAGTTCTAGTAGCTCATTTGGCTTCTGCATTTGGGTCAGTTCAAATCATAGAGTGGCTATTAGGTTAATTTTGTTGCAATTATTTAAACCCCTGTGATCTTCAGCCCCCTCGTATATGTTGAATATGGTTCCTGAGTTTGCCCCTTGGGCTTTATTCACTGTTGACTTTTATTTCAATTTAACTCAGGGCTGGTCTACGCTAGGGGGGAAATCGATCTCAGATATGCAACTTCAGCTACGTGAATAACGTAGCTGAAGTTGAAGTATTTAAGATCGAATTACTCACCGTCCTCATGGCCCGGGATCGATGTCCGTGGCTCCCCATGTCGACTCCGCAACTCCGTTTGGGTTGGTGGAGTTCTGGAATCGATATAAGCACTTTCAGGGATCGATATATCGCGTCTAGATGAGACACGATATATCAATCCCCGAGCAATCGATTGCTACCCACCGATACGGCGGATAGTGAAGACGTAGCCTCAGTGGAGCTAAGCCAGTGTAAAACTGGACTGATGCAGTAATGAATCTGTCTCTGGCATGTAGTTTATACCTAGACTTTGATTTATCTGTTCTTCCACCTTCCTTTCCTTTTGCTGCATCTAAACACTATGCTTCTGTTCATCTTGGTCCATAGTATTGTGGAATTCCCTCCCATAAAAGATCTGCACTCCTGTCTCTCATTCCTTTCATTCTAATGATCTGTTAACTTAGTTATTTACTTGCTAACGTGGTATTGTGTTTGTGATGCAGTAGGGACTGTCTGTGTGGGGAGTGGGAGAGCAGGGGAGGATTTTAGGGGATGGACAATGCCAGGGCCTGTAACCTGAGCTAGGTAAGGGAGGGGAAAGGTCAACACCTTTGCCCGGGAAGGGGGACAAAGGAAGGGAGTGGCAGGAGGGAAGCAGTTTGAGTTTGGGCTTGGGGCTGTGTGGGCGGAATTCAGGGTATCCTAGCTAGGATCCAAGCACCCTGAAAGCCCAGAAGGACTCGATGGAGGGGTCCTGACTGTGCCTGCAAGCCCTGTTGTAACCTGTGTTCCTGTTGTCCAATAAACCTTCTGTTTTACTGGCTGGCTAAGAGTCACTGTGGGTCTCAGGAAGAGGGGTGCAGGGCCGGACTCCCCCACACTCCGTGACAGTGTTTTACTTGACAGTGTTTTACTTGTTTAGTATATTATTTGTGTATATAATGTGTAACATACCAGTGAAAGGCGTTGTAGACATTGAGATCAGTGGAAAATGTTATAGAAATTAAAACATTAATGTCTCTTTGTGTTAGTGATGGAATACAGTGCCTTTTTCTCTAAAGACATTATTTCAAATCCAGCTCAGGTCAGTAGCAGCTGAAAGTCATTACTGCCTGATGCTTTCTAGTGGCTTGTGTGTAATAAATTGGGATTTGTCAGCCCAATTCTCAATGTGCACGCATCTACATCACAAGGAATTAGCTTTAAAAATGACAACTGCCAAAGCAAAAAGTTTAGGTATACCCTATATCCAACCACTAGATTAGGCAATAGAAAATATAGGAATGGCTCTGAGCCATAGTGTTTGAGTAACAGATAATAACAGTTGAGGGTGGAAAGTATACTGTGTCCATATAGAAGAACTTTGGAGAGGTCACATATAATGACCCAATTAATATTTAGCTAGGATATTTAGCTACCTCTCCCACTCTTAGGCAAAGTGCTATTTGATTAACATTTAATTACCACATGAGGTCTGGAGGTGAGAACATCCCATTTTTAAATACAAGAGATGAAATTCTGGGCCTATTGAAGTTAATGGCAACCCCCCCATTTACTTCACTACTAGGGCCAAGATTTCACCCAGAATTGTGAATATGGAAAGTAATTAAACTGGAAGTGGACCTGACCCATACCGCTAGGTAGGTTTGACTTTGGATCTGAATTTTGCACCTTATACTCATCTCAAAATGACACTCTCTTATGGTTTTCTTTTACAGTTGGTGGCATCTACACTGTGATCCAGACAAAAGCCAAAATTACAATTGACGAATGGGGTGAAAATTATTTTCTGATCGGTCCCTACTTTGAGCATAACGTGAAGACTCAGGTAGAGGTGTGCGAGCCTCCGAACCCGGCAATTAAAAAGGCAGTGGACACGTTGAAAGGCCAGGGGTGTCAGGTAAATGAGATCTGCCACTGCTCCCTATGGCAACTAAACTGATGCTGAAGAGATTACAATTTTGGTTAATGCTCTTGCTGTTCCATTTGATGCTGTAGTCCTGGTCAATGTCCCAGGAGGAAAGGCTCAGAGCCATTAACTTAGCGTTAGAGTAGCAAAGTCAATTCATTAAAGGTTATTTTTGAGAGAGAACCAGTTTATCCAATTACATGTTTTAAGAGTCATTTATCTACAAGTCTACTTAATTGGCTTAATGACTTACTTTGCCAATCCCTAAATACAGTGAGATTTCAGTAGACATAATTTGACCTTAGGTTGACTGAACTGTTGTGTAATTCTTATATTGCATTTGGCCTTCTCTTGCTGCTGAATAAACTCTGAAAGGGAATAGCATTTCACCATACTGTGGTTTCACTACAGCAGGTTTGAAAGCTAGACATAGCTGAACCACAGTGGGATTAAAAAAGTTGTCTGCTGACAAAGAACCTACTTACCAAGGCCAGTTTAGCTCTGGAAATAGTGTGCGGTCCCCTCATTTTAGTATGGTGCTCATCGTGGGTGTTGCATTAATTCTTATTCCCAAAAAAGAGTTTTGTGATCAGTGCACAAAGCTGGGATCTGGGTTCCATTCCCAGTTTGGACAAACATGTCCTACGTGATCTCAGTCATATCTTGTAGAGTAGCTCTGTGTCTCAGTTTCCCCAGCTGTAAAATGGAGACAGTAATGCTTCACTTCCTTCACAGAGGTGGTGTAGATTCTTTTCCTTCCAGTGAACCAGCAGCAGAATAGTTTACTGAATTCCAAACAGTTACACCTGTGCAAACCCATTGACAACAAGGGAGTTACACAAGGATAGGAGAGGGTCTAATGTGGCCTATAGAATCTTTATTACTGGTGCTGATGCCCAAGAGAGAAAGTTTGCCTCTCAGATTCCAGGTGGAATATGCAGGACTATCTGCTGAGGGAAAATAATCTCTTGATTTGTAAACTGTGCAGTCCTGACCTGGAAACCCTCAAGAGTCAATAGACTTGGAGTCCCTTGATGCCGCTTTTTGCAAAGCCTGTTTTTCAGAGTGGAACCAGGCTGTAACACATTGTAAGGGATTTGGTAATCCTCAGACAGTAGTACAGACTGATGTTCTTAATTTAGCGGCTGCTACTGGTTTTAGTGTAACTTTTCATAAAGTTAATTATCTACTAAGATTTATAAATATAAACCTACTACTGATTACAAAGACGTGTCTCTGCCATCTAGCAAACTCTCTCCTTTGAATGGACAATAACTACAGACATTTAGGCCAGATTCACTTCTGTGCTCCAGGCAGGGGTGGCGAGTTATATGGGCCCATGGTGCCTGGGCTCCAGCAATATTCAGGGCCCGGGGGCTCGGTTTCCCCAATGTTTAGGGCTGAGTCTCTCCCCCAGCCCCACCTGCTGCCCCCACACGCCTCCCCCGAGTGTCCCACGACCCCCACTTGCTGTCCCCACACACCGCTCCCTGGCCCCAGAGCGTCCCTGCCTCAAGCCTCCCTCCCTCAAGCCGATGGCTGCCCCATGTGGCTCCCCACATCAACTGCTGCCGCAGGGTCCTAGTGCCCCCCATTCACTAGTGTCAGGGCAGGCTGACCCTGCCCCTGCCCTTCTGCCTTGGACTCTTCCCTTTTCTGGCAGCCCAGGGTCCCCACCACCACCTGCAGTCACTGCTCCTGCCACATGAGGCTACAGTGAGGGATAGCAGCAGGAGAGGAGGTGTAAGTGGTGGCAGCTCCTCCCGACACCCAGCACAGGGGAGATGAGGGGGCTTCATGGATCTGAGAGGGGCCCTAGGAGCACATGCAATGACAGTAGTGTGAAGTGAATGTGCTGCCGAATGTGGGCCTTAGAGTTAATGAGGATTGGGCTTTCAGGCCTACTCTATACGATTTTTGTACTGGTATAACTGTTTCAGTTAGAGGGGTGATTTTTTTTACTGAAACAATTATACTGGTACAGCCCCTAAGATGGACACAGTTATACCAGTATAAAGATGCCTTAGGCAGGTATATCTTGTTCTGTACAGGAATAGTTATGCTGGTATAACACATCTTTATATCAGTATAACCAGTGGTGAGCTGGAGCCAGTTCCCACAGGTTCTCAAGATCCGGTTGCTAAAATTAGACCTCTGTAGAGAACCGGTTGTTAAAGGACCAGGGAATGGGCAAAGAACTCCGGTCCACGGGCCGTACCATCCTGTTGCTACCAGGATTCCCAGCTGGGGAGGCTGAGGCTCCACCGGCCCTTCCCCCGCTTCTCCCCAGCTGCAGCGTGGCCAATTGCCGGCACCAGCTGAGCAGCTCAGCTGAGCTCCAGAGTCGTCCTGCTGCTTTGAGCTGCCGGCAAGGTAAGGGGGGAGTGGGCTGCAAGCTCTAGAGCTGCCAAGGGGGCAAGTGGGGCATTTGCCCCGGGCCTTGCAGTATATCTCCCCCTGCCCCTCCCTCACTACCCCCCTTAAATCAGAACTTTTTAGGGAACCGATTGTTAAGATTTTGGCAGCTCATCACTGAATATAACTGCATGCACGCTTAGTGAGAGTTCTAAGCCTTAGCTATCCCAGTGTAATTTAATCAATACAACTTGTTTTTATAAAGGAGGCGTTAGAGTAAATGAGAATCAGATTCTAAGGCTCCCATGGTCCAGATTTTCAAGCAAGCCTCCTAAATTGGACATAGATATCTTGCACCCTTACACTGCACCTCAAATGCCCATTAGGTTATGTGTAAAAAGTGAATAGTTATGGTTCCCAGGGTCCAATCCTGTAAAGTGCCAAGCACCTACACCTCTCATTTAAGCCAGTAAATGTGATCATCACTAGCATTGGCTGAAAGTTCTGTCACTTTGAACTATCAGTGACAAATATCATTTTGATAGGAAAAATGATTTTTCACATCTCTCTCTTCCCATTTTTCAACCAACTATAGAGTGGCTTAAAATCTTTCTATTTTCAGTAAAAATATAAGGGAAATAAACCATGAAAAATTTTTCTTGGATTTTTTAACCCTGGTTTTGGACTAGGTTTCCTCCAGACATTGTCAAGAGAAACCCCAAATATCCATTTTGAGCACACAGGAATACCCATGTCATTCCCAAATGCTTCTGCTTGTGAAATTCGGGTTTCTATGCAAAATTTAGGCCACTCCTTGAGAAACTGGCCTTTTCTGCTAACACCTCTGCCTCTAATGAACAGGTATTTTTTGGAAGATGGCTGATAGAAGGCAACCCATACGTTATGCTGTTTGACATAGGATCGGCAGCATGGAATCTGGACAGATGGAAAGGAGAGTTCTGGGATGCATGCAACATAGGAATCCCTTTTAATGACAGAGAGGCCAACGATGCACTGATCTTTGGATCATTGACTGCCTGGTTCTTTAAAGAGGTATGGTGTTAAAGTCTAGAACAACAGTGGCTTCAAACCTGGATCTGATATAGATCCAAATCAAATTTGGAATCTCAGTAACTCCTCTATTATATATTGTACCGAAACCACAGATCTGAAACCTTCCACTCCAATGGTAAAAAATTTCACTCCTGGACTGGATCCAAATTCATGGCTGTAGTGTATCTCTGATTTCAAAGTGTTCTTTTGGTCAGTTCAACTGCATTCTTTCCACGGAAAGCCATGTCTGGCTTGTGGTGTTACTTTAATGTCATTTCTACCCTAGGTTTCTTCTTGGGTGTCTGAGGTCTTACTGACACCACTTTGTGTGTAGTGATCTCGCTCTCTCTCTACCAATGACCAGCAACCAGGTGATCACTCTCAAACTGTCCTTGCCTCCACACAGAAAGTCAAGGGCAATTTACTTCCCAAAGTTGCCAGATTCTATCTTCCTCAAACAATTAACACTGAGTCACTTATGGTTTTCTTAAACTGGCATCTAATATCAAAAGAGAAAATATAAAGAACAATGAAAGATTTGTGTTTCTCAGAGCACCCTGGGTGAGCATGCCACTGGGGGACATGGTGCAGCATGTACTTCTCTTCACAGCCAGCCAACTCTACCGACAGGTCAGAGCTGTGGTCAAGTAGAATGCTATAGGAATTTTTTTCATTCAGAAGTAAGCGGACACCTTGGGGCTGCTGAGAAGGGGGTGACAAGCAAGAGGCAGTGGACTTCACATGTGTCCTTTCACATTGTTTTCAGCTCACCAGCCAGTTTGATGACAAACCCAACTTGATTGCTCACTTTCATGAATGGCAGGCAGGAGCTGGGCTAATCCTCTCTCGATTTAGAAAACTTCCAGTTGCCACAGTCTTTACTACCCATGCCACACTGCTCGGGAGGTACCTGTGTGCAGCAAGTATAGATTTCTACAACAAACTTGACCAGGTAAGAGTCTGTCGTCTGTTTCCTCCCCATGGCATTTCCAGCTAACTTTTCAGTGATGCTAAAATGTCTCATTAAACCATGCAGCTCCTGGCTTTGGTGCCAGTTAACTCCACCAATGCACAGTTATTCCCTCTTGAATATTCTCATGGGCTGGGCCCACATAGAAGTGTTTTGCCACAATTTCAAAGCATAATAAATTGTATAAGTTATACCCTTAGGAATATAGGGTCTGATTCCAAACCCAGTGAAATCAGGAGTCTTTCCATTGACATCAGTTGGATCAGGCCTATCTGGAGGAAAACTGGAACCCCTCAAACTCCTGGGCTAATCAACAGCCCAATCCAGTCCACTGATTGATTGATAAATGGCAATAACAATACATCGCACTGCTATAACACTTGCCATCTGAAGCTCTTAGCCTTATTATTAACAGTTTGAGGATATTTTCAAAGGCTCAAAGGTCAGTTAGGTACGTACCTCCCACTGAAAGTCAATGCCTTTGAAAATCTCCCCCTTTAGGTGCCAATGAGGCAATCAAGACAGAGATGTAGAGAAAGTTGGTTGAGAGGCCCTGTGGCCAGTTGAGTAGGTAGCGGCTATAGCACCCACGTAATTGGGGGCTAGTCTTAGAGCTGACGTTTAAGCTGCTGTGTTTTACAGCACTTTTTACCAGGGTAAGGATGTAGAAAAAATGGTCTATTATAGTAATCTCTGTAGTTGACGTTACAACTGGGTTCCTATTATGAGGCTCATTTTGCCTTCCTACAACCTGCCTCTGCTCCCCTGTAAGTCAAACAGAAATCCGTACTCTCTCAAATTTTTAGGGTTAAGTCTTATTGGCAGCTAGAATTTTTTTTCTCAATTTTTTTGACTAATTTGTGTTTGAAATGAAAAGACTTATTCAAAATACCTTTCTTGAAATTTTGATAATGTGTCTAGTGGTTTTTATTTTATATTCCCCTCTGTCAACTTCATGATATCACATTACAGCACAAAATGGAAAACATAAGTAGAATTTTATTACGGTCCTCGGATATACTTGCTGATTAGCAACCACAGGTACAGGGTAGGATCTGTGTTTTACAAATGCGAATAGAGAGAGAAATTGATTTTAAGATTGGTTTATGCATCACGGATTCATCCTGTATGAACCATGCCAAAGCGCTTTTAAAAATTCCACCCTAAAAGACTACTTGGCTGTGGTAGCTCAGAATTTAGTATCCTGCATAATAGTGGCTGTTCTGTAGGAACATCTTTACTACTTCTTAGAGTTAAACATGAACTAAAAAATGCAGTGATATCCTCATGCATGTCAGTTCACTTGTCATATTGCTGTAAAATAAGCCAGCTGCTAGATAGCATGCTAAAAATGAATGAAGTGTCCCGGTCTTTGGTCTGTACTTCCTTGATACAGAGAATTGAAGAGAATTGTGCATCTTTAACCATAATCTTTCTTGCAAAAATTAAATTTAAGATTGAGCTCGTCTGCTGCATGAGTCTGTAAAAGGACAACAATAAAATGCAAACCTTTTGTTTTAATTCCCTACTTTTCATGTGTTCTCAAATCAAAGCCATGCTCTCTAAAGCACAGAGAATTTCTGAGTAGCAACATAAATATATATCAATACAAAAGTATTTATCTTCTGAAATCCTATTCATTGCTATGGTGATAAAACAGACATATGTCTCTCTCTGAGAATACCTTTTATGTATTAATATTACCTCTCTGAAGTGTTTTATTATTAATCTCTGCAAATATACTTTAATGATGGAGGCTAATGGAATTCCACAGCTCATTCCTTTAAGCAGGTTGACATTTAAAGGGTACTGATGCAGGAAATTGTGCGAGGCTGTTACACGACTGTTTCACAGACACTTACAGTGCATTAAAGCTCTTCTTGACAAGCCGTAACATTTACTGAGAGATCAGTTGTCTTAATGAGGGCGTCTTTGGCTGTAAAAAGGTCAGCCTGGCCCAAAAGCCAGATGAGAAACATAAGGGGCTGATCTAGCATACACTCATTAAATGATACAGATAGGCAGGTCTTTAGAGGATATTCTTGCTGTTGTCTTTTAGTAGTAGACTATTAAGGTCAAACAAGTGATTTGTCCAGTGATAAAGACTCTCCAGGGCTTTCTAGTGCTTAACCTTTGGATGAGACAATATACCTTTTAAAGGGCATGTCACTTTTTTCCTTTTCCAAAGTACAACACACAGTTTTCCTGTTTCAGGCCAATTGGATTTTTTTAAAATGGAATTTAAGATCTCACTTTTGATCAGTATTTCTTGGAAGGAACATATTTTCCTTCAGCTTTAAGCAAAGTATCTGAGACAGTTGGGAAAGAACCAATGGGTGTATGTTATACAATAGATAACTATATCCTAATGCAGAGGTGAAGCAACAGTCTAGCAGTGCCCGGGAACAAGCAGATATGCTCAGATCTGGCAGAAGGAGAGGGAGCCTCGTGTTGCCTGTGCTAGCACTCAATGTAGAAAAACAAAGATTGGCTTTAATGAGCTCCAAAGAGAACCTGCCTAGCCCTAATCAGGAGGTACTGTCAAAGAACTGGTGTGCTGTGAGGCAGGAGAGCTAAATGATGAGATAGACAGGAACAGGTTTCAGAAGACATAGAGGACAGGGCAAGGCTACGCTCTGATTCCTATTTGAATATACAAAGGAACAGATTGCAAAGCATTTTTCTTTCTTTCTGATGTACTTCTTGCAGGAGAAAATGCCTCCTATCCATATTCTTAACAAGGTACAACAAATGAATACAAACATAAAGGACACAAATGCATAGCCTGACGTCAATAGACATATGCTAGAGATGAATTTGACCCAAGTTCCCAACATTTGGGAATAAACCTTAACATCAGGAATTTTATAAAGCAACATGTAATCCCAAGTGTAAAGTTACTGACATTTTCCCCATCATTGTAAGCAGAGGGGAGCTAGAACTGCGAGGGCCTCCCACCTCGTACATGTTGCTCCCTTGCCAAGCCAAAGGCTTTTGATTCAGAAATCTGTTTGCAAGTTTGTGCTGCTTGAAACAAAGCAGCTACTAAAGAGACTGTAACAGACTTGTGAGCAATTCTCCAGTGCAGGACCAGCCTAGCCACAACTACACCACCCTTAGCTGGCCCCAGTCAGTGTATGGAGTATAGTCAAGGAAAACAGAGCTTAGCTGGCATTCCTTTGCTCTCCAGCGATCCCTGGTTGCTAGAGTGACCCCAGAGGATCATTGGCCAGTCCTGATGATGTGGGCCCAAAGTTCCAGATTCTGGTCTTAGGTCAACTAGTGTAAATGTGAAGTAATTCCACTGAAGTTGGCAAAGTCACTCTGGATTTACAATGGTGTGACTGAAACAATCTGCCTGTATCAGTGTAGATTGGACTCGTACATATTTTTATGAAATTAAATGCTTGTATAGTTTCAGTTCTCATTTGCTTATGTGGACAATTGAAATGGAAAAATCTAACTTAATCATTCTGTTTGTTTTGGATCCTGTATTATTCAGGAGAACTTTCTAGAAGTGTAAACAGCTATTTCATTTTCTGTTTTCTGCAGACAGATGTCTTGTATAGAACACACCATTTCCCCAATGAGATAAAGAACAAGGGTTGCTCATCACATCCATGCTATGGCTGAACTTGTAATTCATCTCAGAATGCAAAGCCATGAATGGGACAAACTCATCTCTGGTGTAACTGGCCCCATTGCTCCCTTAGCTTGCAGTTGGGTTACATGGCTCAGGGGATTGGTAATTGGATAATAAGCCTTTCACTTCTAGGTCACTAGTTCAAATCTGGTCCAAGTCAGTACAAACTTAAAGCCCATTACTGTCAAACAGCTGTTAATGTCAGAGTGAAACAAAATGTACATTTTGTTTGCTTGCATTCAAGATTATGATGTTTGAATAACACTCCTATTGAGGGGGAAACAACAGGAAAATGAAGAAAAATTAATGGGATGTCATTAGTGCAGTATAATATTCCTGTGTGTTTTTTTTTTTTTTTTTTTTTTGTCGTCATCTTTGCTTGGGGGAATGAAGTGGTCAGGGACAAATAATAAGAGCTTGCTTTTTTTTTGTCTGTTCAAATCCAGCCAAGGTCAGTAATCAGCAAAGGTTATGTTCTGATGGCTGTTCAGTGACATGAGTAGACTCTTTCATAGATTCATAGACTCTGGTACTGGAAGGGACCACGAGAGGTCATCGAGTCCAGTCCCCTGCCCTCATGGCAGGACCAAATACTATCTAGACCATCCCTGATAGACATTTATCTAACCACTCTTAAATATCTCCAGAGATGGAGATTCCACAACCTCCCTAAGCAATTTATTCCAGTGTTTAACTACCCTGACAGTTAGGAACTGTTTCCTGATGTCCAACCTAAATCTCCCTTGCTGCTTGTTCTATCATTAGAGGCTAAGGTGAACAAGTTTTCTCCCTCCTCCCGATGACACCCTTTTAGATACCTGAAAACTGCTATCATGTCCCCTCTCAGTCTTCTCTTTTCCAAACTAAATAAACCCAATTCTTTCAGCCTTCCTTCATAAGTCATGTTCTCAAGACCTTTAATCATTCTTGTTGCTCTTCTCTGGACCCTCTCCAGTTTCTCCACATCTTTCTTGAAATGCAGTGCCCAGGACTGGACACACAATCCAGTTGAGGCCTAACCAGCACAGAGTAGAGCAGAAGAGTGACTTCTCGTGTCTTGTTTACAACACACCTGTTAATGCATCCCAGAATCACATTTGCTTTTTTTGTAACAGTATCACACTGTTGACTCACATTTAGCTTGTGGTCCACTATGACCCAGACTGAGTAGGGTATTCTCAGTCTGGCTTCCAAAAGGTAACTGTCCATGGCACTAACTGGAATCCTTTTTTAGCAGTTGCAGCAGAGAAGCCAGGGATTCTCAGTGCTAGAGGCTAATAGGCTAACTAGCATCTTTCAAGCCTGGTGGTGAAGACCACCTCCTTGAGACCTTTCTGTATAGCTCAGATCTTTGTACACGTAGTGGAGGCTGCTTGGGTGAGCTGGACATTGGTCCTGCTGTCTCCAGAATTGGAGATCTCCTGAACTATGGTCAGAGGGACTGGCTGGACACTATGGTATTACCCAGCACATGGTTGTCATAAACCTAGTCCCAGATTTGGACCTTAGCATCCAAAATATGGGGGTTAGCATGAAAACCTCTTGGACCTGGTAAAGCTGCCACCACCCAAAAAATTAGAGTGTTTTGGGGCACTCAGGTCCCCCCAAAAACCTTCCCTGGGGACCCCAAGACCCAAATCCCTTGAGTCTCACAACAAAGGGAAATAAACCTTTTCCCTTCCCCGCTTCAGGTGTTCCTGGAGAGAGATACAGAAGCAAACTCCGTGAATCTAAACAGAGGGATTTCACCCTCTCTATTTCCAGTCCTGGAAACACAAGCACTTCCCTCTTCACCCAGAGGGAATGCAAAGTCAGGCTAGTAAATCTAACACATACAGATTTCCCCCTGACTTCTTCCTCCCACCAATTCCCTGGTGAGCTGCAGACTCAATTCCCTGGAGTCCCCCACTAAAGAAAAACTCCAACAGGTCTTAAAAGAAAGCTTTATATCAAAAGAAAGAAAAAAATACATAAAAATGGTCTCTCTGTATTAAGGTGACAAATACAGGGTCAATTGCTTAAAAGAAATATGAATAAACAGCCTTATTAAAAAAGAATACAATTCAAAGCACTCCAGCAACTATAGACATGTAAATACAAAAGAAAAAAACAATAACCCCTATTGTTTTTATGATCTCAGTACTCACAACTTGGAAACAGAAGATTAGAAAGCAGGAAATAGAAATCCCCTCATAGCCGAGAGAGTACAGGCAGAAGACCCCAGAACAAAGGACTCCCACACAAACTTCCCTCCACCCAGAGTTGAAAAAATCCTGTTTCCTGATTGGTCCTCTGGTCAGGTGTTTCAGATACTTAATTCTTTCCAGGTGAAAGAGACGTTAACCCTTAGCTATCTGTTTATGACAATGGTGTTGCCCACCCTTGTGCCTCCCACTGAGTGCTCCAGGACGTAAAAGCTGCCCTGCCCTCTCCTTCTCTCTTGTAACATGAGTGGCTGCTGCAGAAAGGTGCACACCGCCTGCCTGTGTTCCCTCTCCTGTTTGAGGGGCAGGGCTTTTTGTTCTGGTGGACTCTGCCCACCCTTCCAGGAATTCATAGGCTGGCACCTTTCATAATTTCACTGAAATATATTGACAGCTTCCATCTAATTCCTGAGGGACAGAGCTCCGCATCAGAACTAGCAAAGAAGCCAATGGACAGACAGGTCACACTTCTTTCTCATATTAGCAGTGGTCCTTTCAAAGTGGGTTTGTGGAGCACTGGCTAGACACAATGGGCAGGTCCGTTGGCAAAAGTCTCTGGTGCCGGCAACTAAGCCTCTCACAAGTACTGAAAATTCACCTTAAGATTTTATAGTTTAAAAATACTGCATATGGAAATCCTATGGTCTGACTGACTCTCCGTGGTTTTGCGCCTTGTGTAATTATTTACATGGGTGCCTGGTTGGTGTAAAATGTGAATATTTTGATCTGGTAGCTTTTTTACATCTAGCCTGCACAGTTTTATAAATGATTCTACAAGATGCAAAGTAATGCAGGAGCTGGGCATACTGACTAAATTAATGCATTGTAAAGTCTCAGTTGAAACTACCTGCTTGTGGCATTTTTGTTGGCATCATAGCAGGCCCAGTTCTCATTTCTTTTTACGGCAGTGCCACTTCCACAGTCATTGAGCTCACCATTATGCAAAGTTGATCCGCTTTATTAGAAGAGCAGCTAATGCAAATCTGACTTAAGCTAGGATGTGTAGTTTTTATTCTTATTTAGTGAGGCTAAGCTACAGAAGAAGGGAAATTCTATTATTTGTCATTTACATAAGAGAGCAATAAATGAGGAGTTAAATTTTGGGTTTTAAATATATAACTAGTTCCTCTTAATCTTTATTCAATAGCATGCCAGAGCTGCTGGATTCTTTTCCCCTGAGCTGGAAATGAAGAAGGTTCTGCTCCACAGGGACAAGGGTCTAGTAATTAGAGCAATGGATTGGGGATCAGGACTCCTGGGTTTCATTCCCAGTTCTGTTACTGACTATTCCCAGCTGTTCCACAGACCTACTCTGTGACCTTAGGCAAGTCACTTTCACAGATTTTAAGCCCAGAAGGGACCTTTATGATCATTTAGCCTGATCTTCTGCATAACAGGGTCCAGAGAACCTTTCCCAATAATTTCTGCATCCAGCCCATAACTTATATTTGAGCAACAACATATCTTTTACAAAGGGACCCAGGCTAGATTTAAAGACTGCAAGTAATGGAGAATCCTCCACATCCATAGATAAGTTGTATCAATGGTGAATTACTCTCGCTGTTAAAAATGTTCACCTTATTTCTAGTATGAATTTGTCTAGCTTCAGTGTCCAACCATTGGATCTCATTCCGACTTTTTCTGCTGTCTAGTATCTGGAATCTCATCCTTATGTAGGCCCTCATACAATGTGAAGAGTCACTCCTTAATCTCCTCTTAGATAAACTAATTAGATCGAGCTTCTTTAGTCTCTTTTATGTTTTCCAGACCTCAAATTGTTCTTGTTGCTCTTTTCCAAACCCTTTGCAATTTATCAACATCCATTTTGAAGTGTGGATGGCGGAACTGGACACAGTATTCCAGTAATGGTCTCTCTAATGCTGCAAACAGAGGTGATGCCACCTCCCTACTCCTTCTTGATATTCCCTTGTTCACACATCCAGGGGTCATGTTGATGGTTTTAGTTACAAGCAAAAATCACACAAAGTATTGTAACAGCCACACAGCCTTTCACTTGAGGCAGCCTGGTGGCAGACATTGCAAATTCAGAGTCATAGAGTTTATGGCCAGAAGGGACCAGTAGACCATTTAGTCTGATCTCCTGTATATCACAGGCCACCAACACAATCAAGCACCCACACACCAAACCCAACAACTGAAATGATTGAAAAACATGTCAATTTTGATGACAGTTTTTGATTTTTCTGGTGACATTTCAAAACAGAACATTTTATTTCTAGATATATATTCAAATGAAAATGTTTTATTTCATTTCAAAACGTTAATTTGAAACATTTCATTTCAAATTCAAAATGTTGACTCACATCAAAACGTTTCATTTCAAATTCAGATTTTGAGTTTAAATAGCCTTTTAATGTCATTTTATGTGCAAATGTCAATCTGAAACAAAAATTTTAGTTTTGAATCTGTTTTTTCCAACCAGTTCTACTTGCAACTTTCATCTGACAGTATATTTAGCATTCCAAGGATTATCGATTTTATTTTTATTGCTGTGATGGAGATATGTGAAAGTTGGGAGGTTTTGGCCTGCAAAGGGTGCAGAGTTGAACGTTTTTGAGCTTCATGCTGGGTTAGGAGCTCTGATGAATCTGAAAACTCCAAATGGAACTCATCTGAAATCACTGACTTTTGATTGTAAACTACGAAGCCATGAATAAAACTAGAAATCCATCACAGGACTCCATGCAGAGGGAAGAAGTTAGTTCAAAATTTGGTCCAGGATTGCATGAAACTAAGTCCCAGGGTGTTTTTCACAACATTGTGTATTTGTAACCTTTCCCTCTTTTTCTTTTGAAATTGAAATAGATTTTAAGGGCAAAAATTTTCCTCTCTAATCCCCTCTTTCTAACTCTAATGTTCTGCTTGGTTTATTACTAGTCAGCTCAATGAGATCTCTACATGTGCAGAGCGAGCTGACTAGTAATAAACCAAACAGAACATTAGAGTTAGAATGAGGGAATTAGAGAGGAAAATTTTTGCTCTTAAAATCTATGTGAAGAAGAAACCTAAAGCAGTCTTAGGCCTTATCTATACTTGCAAGTTTCTGCGCAGAAAAGCAGCTTTTTGCACTGTAACTCCTGAGGTGTACACAGTGCCAAGCCATTTAGTGTGCAGAAACTTCGCAGTTGCAGTGCTGTAAGAAAACCACTGCAACAAGAGGTGTACAGTTTTCTGTGCCAGGGGTACAGTGCTGCGATGCCAGTGTAGACACCCTGGTCGATTACAGTGCTGCGATTGGCCTCCGGGAGGTGTCCCACAATGCCTGTTCTCACCTCTCTGGTCATCGTCTCAGGTGCCCAACTGTCTCCACCCCTTAAATTCCTTGGGAATTTTGAAAGTCCCCTTCCTGTTTGCTCAGTGATGCATGCAGTGGTCTCAGTGCATCTTTCCAGGTGATAATGCCTGCTCCACATGCCAGGTGATCCCCTGCTTGAAGCAATGGCAAGCTGCTGGACCTCATCAGTATTTGGGGAGAGGAGGTTGTCCAGTCCCAGCTGCTCTCCAACCATAGGAATTGTGATACCTATGGACAGATTTCACGATGCATGACAGAAAGGGGCCATGACTGGGACATAATGCAGTGAAGGAGCTGCAGAATGCCTACCACAACGTGTGAGAGGCAAACCGCCACTCCGGTGCTGCACCCATGAGCTGTCGGTTCTACAAAGACACAATACTCAGTGGTGACCGCACCTCCACTACGAAGGCCACTGTGGATACTTTGGTGGCTCATGTGGCAGGCAAGAGTGGACCAAGCTAGTACACCAGTTTCCAAGTAGACACTTCAATTTGCACTCCCTATCCTGTTGTGTTTTCTCATCTGTGTTGCACTCTCATCAACTGGTTAAGTACCAGTTAACCTGGCCTTCAACTCATCTAAGACTATTATTTTCTGAAGTCATCAGTCAAGCCTGCTAAGAGGTAGACAATGAGATTTCTCTCTCCACCTTGTAAGTAAGGTCAAAAGCCAGGACCCAACATCTCTGTAAGTAGCAGAAGCTACAGCAGGAAGAACCACAGAAAGAGGATGAACTGTGGGAGGAGGAACAATGTGATTAAAAATGATGAGATCTTCTTCCTCCCCACTAATAGAACCATGCTGATTCCCCTCAAGAACTTGGTCTAGAAGTCACGCAAGAGCATCCAGAAATAAAACCTTTCCCATTTCCAGAAGCTGAAGAATTTGATAGCAGTGAGGAAAGGGGAATCAATATTCAAGCATTGCATAAAGAAATGAAAATGAACAAGAATGACACACAATATTCTGGATAGTGTTTTTATGGAATTTGAGTATTCGGGCTCTGTTGTCGTTGGAGTCAGAAGGAAGTTTTTAACTAGACCTGGTCAAAATTTCCCAAATTTGGAGTTTTTAATTAACATTTTTAGCAACTCAATTTTTGAGGGGGGGAGAATCAAAACACTTTTGATAAAATATTTGAGGGTTTGCACCAACTCTATAGTTGGTTGACATTTTTTGTTGAAAGTAAAAACATTTTTGAAAAACTCCTGTACACTTTTCTCATGTTTTTACCATTATCTTCAGTGGGAGCAGAGTAGAAAATCTCACCCTTAATACCTGATTTTTTTTCAGAAGTGCCGTTGACCCAGAGTTCCTTCTGAAGTCACTGGGAGCTACCAGTGCTCAGCACCTTTCAAATCAGGCCATTAATGCCTGTAAGAAAAAGTTCATTGCAGATGCTTCAGGGAACACTATGTGGTAATTGACACGTGCATATATGAGGCTGGAACTGAGACCGCTGATAAAAACAAAAAGGCCCATATCATGGCATTCTGAAAGATGAAGATTGGTTAGTGATTAAATTACTGGATTGGGACTCAGGAGATCTGGCTTCAGTTATTAATCCATCCTGTCAAAACCTTGACACCCATATATGTCATCAGCAGATTTGGAACTTTTTGATCCATGACAAAGATCTCTGCTACTTGAGCTAACAGAATAACTGATAGCAATAGTAGGTTGTCATCCTCTATGTGGAGCAGCCATTAGAGGGGAATGGGAGACACACTTTGATGGATTTTACAGATATTTGCTGACAGCAGAGGGATGTTGAAACTCAGGAATCTTGAATTCCGTTCCAAGAGCCTCTTGCCCCTGTCCTTTCCAGTCTCAGCCTGTCCCAGGCCAGTCTTCCCCCTTCCCCATTCCCAACCTCCTTCCAACTCCTTGACTAGTTTGATTCCCCCATGTGCCTTGGATGTCTTGTTAAGGCACTCACAAGGTAAAATGCGCTAAGTGTCAGCCCTAGCAATAATGGAAGCATGAGAATTCTGCATTAGTGAGATTCTTAATGTCATTGTAACAGTCTTCAGCACTTAATAAACTACATGTAAAAGCAGTGTACGCTGTGTCCTTGCCATTAACGTTGAGAGTTACCTTGGTATTCCCAGCAGTGAAAGATAATTTAACTGTAAACCATATAATCATTGACACCTAATTAGACTTAAGCTTTTTTAGACTACATTGTACAGATTTGGCTTTGGTAGTGGAAATTAGTGGTGACTGTTTGAACTCTTAAGCATTGATTCTATAGTGATCTGAGTTTCCTCCCATGCAGATCATACTGCTAATTCAGCTAATGTTACCCACTTCTATTTTCTAGTTCTCACAGCAGCCCTTATAACTGCAGTAGCAATTTTAGGGACAAGAGAAACAACCTATGTTTATTGTATAGTGCAGGGGTCGGCAACCTTTCAGGAGTGGTGTGCCGAGTCTTCATTTATTCACTCTAATATAAGGTTTCACATGCCAGTAATACAGTATAACATTTGTAGAAGGTCTCTTTCTATAAGCAGATAATGAAACTATTGTTGTATGTAAAGTAAATAAGGTTTATAAAATGTTTAAGAAGCTTCATTTAAAATTAAATTAAAATGCAGAGCCCCCGCCCGGACCGGTGGCCAGGACCCGGGCAGCGTAAGTGCCACTGAAAATCAGCTTGTGTTCCACCTTCAGCACACGTGCATAGGTTGCCTACCCCTGGTATAGTGTCTTTCATCCTAGTGGAGCCTAAAAGAGCTTTTGCAGATGATGCTGATGTGTAAGCTATCCACAGGAATTGTAACATTCACCACTGAAATGCAGCCACCTCTGCCTGGAAATCCTCAGGTGCTTAACTGTATGCAGCAAAATGATTAAATTGTTCAGGATAGAAAGTAAAGAATACCATACCTGATTGCAACTGCAGGTCGGAATTTAGGTGCAAAGAACATAATTATTAGAGATGGGGAGAAGCCGAATAGTTTTGTATCTGGTTTTAGAGTCATAGAATTTAAGGCCAAAGGGTGCACCTAAATCCCTCCTGAAGGGACAAAAAGGACATTTAGTCTGACCTCCTGTATATCACAGCCCACTGATACCACCCAGCACTGGCGCACACAGTCCAACAACAGAAATGAGAACAAAGTAATTGAGACCCACTAGACTGTGTGCCACAGGTAGAGCACTGGAGGGACTTAGGTGCACCTGTCTCAAGGTTCCTGCAATGGCAGGGAAATGAGTCAGTGAGAGATACCCAGATAATCCTAGCACTCTCAGATTAGAGGAAGGTGAATGACCCCCAAGGTCACTGCCAAAATGATCTGGGGAAAATTCCTTCCCAACCCTATATATGGTGATCAGTTAGACCCAGAGCATGTACGTAAGAACCTGAGAGAAAGAAAATGCTCAGGGCTACATTAGAGCCCTGACCTACCCTTCCCAATATCCCAACTCCAGCTGAGGCCATTTTTGAGGCTTCAAAGGAAGGAGATAATAAAACCTCCCAGAATACATTGGAGAAAAAAAAATCCCTTCCTGACACCTGTTGGTGCCAGACTGAAACCCTGAAGCATGAGTTTTAGGAACATAAGCTATAAACTGGAAGTGAGCCCCAGAACTGTTGAGTCCAGGCCACCCCCCACCATCACAAGCAACCCCATCATACAATTGCACTCATAAATTTGTCCAGCTCTTTCTTAAAATCAGTTAAGTTATTTGTTAACACAACTTCTAGTGAAAGGCTGTTGTTGGACTGGGATCAGTTTATATCAATTTGTTCTTGTGCCAGCATTGTCTTTAACTTAACTAGCTCTTCGCCCTGCATGGTATTTATCTCCCCCCCCCACCACCTCCATGTATTTATAGAGAACATTCATAGCCCCTCTCAGCCTTCTTTTTGTGAAAATAAATGAGCCATGCTCCTCATAAGATAGGCATTCCATTTGATTTATCATCCTAGTAGCTCTTCTCTGCACCCATTCCATTTTAATTAATCTTTCTTGAACATGGATGACCAGAATTGTACACAATATTCCAATAGAGGTCTTGCCAGTGCCTTGTACAATAGCACTAATATTTCTATCTCTCTACTGGAAATACTTGTCTAATACATCCTAGAATTGCTCTTTTCCCAGCCACAGCACATGGTGGCTCATAGTCCTTCTGTGATAGACCCACACACCCAGGTTTCTCTTTTCCTCTGTCACTTCCAGCTGCTGAGCCCTCACCTTGTAGCAGAAATTCTTGTTGTTAGACTCCAAGTGCATGACCTTGCACTTTGGACTATTGAATTTCATCCCATTTCTGTCGTTCTAATCTTCAAGGTCCTCCAGCTCTGCCTGTATAATATTCAGATCCTCCTCTGTATTGATGATGCCTCCCAACTTAGTATCATAAGCAGATTTCATTAGCGCGCTCTTACTTTGTGTGCCAAGGTCATTAATAAAAATATTTAATCTGAAAAAGGTTGCTCCCAAGACCAATCCTTGATGAACTCGACTAGTAACCTCTCTCCAGTCCGATAATTCACCTTTTAGCATAACTCATTGCCTTCTTCCCTTTAGCCAATGCCTTATTCACCTTACAATGCTTATACTGCTCCTCGTCGTCCCTAATTTAACTAACAATTTCCCATGTGGCACCATGTCAGATACTTTATTGAAGTCTAAATATATCAGATCTACTGCACTTCCTTTATTTAAAAAAAAAAGTTATTTTCACAAAGAAGGAAAATAGGTTAGTCTGGCATGAGCTACTTTTGGTAAACCCGTGTTGCATTATATGCCCTTTACCATGTACCTCTAGGAATTTAATTATTCTTTCCTTCACAATTTGCTCTAAAATCTTGCATTCTACTGAGGTCAGACTAATGGGTCTGTAATTTCTTGGATCATGCTTTTTCTCTTTTTTAAATATAGGCACATTAGATATTCTCCAGTCCTGTGGTACAATCCCCAATAGGTTGATTTATTAAAAATTCTTGCTACTGGGCTAGCAATCTCGTGTGCCAGTTCTTTCAGTATTCTGGGATGGAAGTTATCTGGTCCGCCTCCAATTTGAGCCCATTAAGCGATTTAATTTTTTCTTCCAACTCAGATGTGATAATTTCCATTTCTAGACACTCATTTTCATCAGCCATACAGCTGTCAAGCCCATGTTCCAAGTTATTGTTATTGAAAATGGAGGCAAAGTATTCGTTTAGTTTTGGGGCCATACCTAGATTTTCTGTAATTTCCTTCCTAGCTATGCCACCTGGTGGCCCACCCTCATCCTCTTTTATTCTCTTTTTATTTATATAACTCAAAAAACATTTATTTATTTTGATTTCTTGGCAAGATCTAATTCAGCTTGACTTCTAGCAATTCTGACTTTATTCCTACATTTTCTAATCTCCATGATGTTGCTTGCTTTGCTGATCAACCCCTTTTCTGTTCTGTATAGGCTCTCTGCTTACTCCTAATAATGTTTCTGAGGTGGATATTCATCCTGCTAGGTCTGGAGCCTTTCCCTACAAGTTTTTTTCCCCTTTCTTGGGATGCAAATTTCAAATAATTTTTGTATAGCTGACTTGAAGAAATTCCAAGCCTCCTCCAAGTTTAAATCCTTGAGCTCTTCAGTCCAGCTGATTTCTTTAACTAATTCCCTTAATTTCCCTGCCCTTTTGAAATTTAAAAACCATAGCTGATGATCTGGTTTTCATTATCCTTCCATTTAAACAGACTCAACTCGTGATCACTTAATCCAAGGTTATTTCTTACAACCTGCTCTTCTATGATGTCCTCATTGCTTACTAAAGCGAAGTCTAAAATGGCATTGCCTCTTGTTGGTTCAGTGATGATTTGAAGAACGGTCATGTATCACAGCCAAGAATAACTGTGCCTTATCACTATTAGTAGCATTTCTTCTCCAATCTCTATCCGGGAAGTTAGTCTCCTATTATGACACAGTTCCCAAAAGTATTCATCTCTATTAATTTTAATGAAATCACTATTCGTATCTGAGTCAATCTGGGGTCTGTTTGATTCAAACAGATTCTGTTTTGTCCCTACTATCACTTCCTATTTCTTTACAGTTGACTCTTTTGTTGCTGTACAGTGCTACTCCCACCACTTTTACCTTTATTCCTGTCTCTACTAAACAGCACATACCCTTCAATACATGTAAACTTCCCCCAAAGTTTAGGGATGTTCAGACCTTAGTTAAATCCAGTATAGAGCTAGGGCGAGCTACATAGTTTGAATCTGAATTGGACGTATTTCAGAGCTTGGGGCGTTTGCATCTGGGATTTTGATTTGAGCCCATCTCTAGAAATTATCTGAGTTGGAACTGAATTGAATGCGAAAAATATATCTTTCAAGTGACAGTAAATAATAATAGTGGAATTGGTGTGACAGCATTAAAAAGTACCAGAAAATGTCAGTTTTGGGTGTCTCAAAGAACAAAATGAGAGAAGAGGAACTTTACTTTTTCATCTAATGTATGGTGAATTGTTTGAAGTAGCATATCATACAGGTGTATTGTTTTTGTTGTTCAACAGTTTGATATAGACAAAGAAGCAGGAGAGAGACAGATTTACCATCGTTACTGTATGGAACGGGCGTCTGTACATTGTGCCCATGTTTTCACCACGGTTTCTCAGATAACAGCCATAGAAGCAGAACACATGCTTAAGAGAAAAGCTGGTAAGACTTGAACCTGCCTTCCTATGCTAACTTCTCACTGTGTGATTAAATTGCGCTTGATATGTTGAGAGGCAGACACACAAGAAAGATAGAGAAAGGCATACGCAATAGCCTTGCTACACTTAGGAAAACAGCCATAGCTGACAGTGTCGCCTGAACTGGTGCTGAGCACATTTTCACTGCAAATGTAACCAAAGCCCAATTAAATTCAGCACCATTTGAGTACCTGTGGTTAGCATTTGTGGGAGTTTATCACCAGGATTATTAATTTTATTTCAGCAGGTTTATCTAAGCCCCAGTAGCTTGGTCTATATTAGTTCTCCCACACATGTTCAGCTGAGCTAGTGAAAGCATCGGTAAGGAATTTTGTAATACATTTACCCTGTCATACAACGCACAGTCAACCTGTGGAACTGTTTGCCAGAGGATGTTGTGAAGGCCAAGACTATAACAGGGTTCAAAAAAGAACTAGATAAGTTCATGGAGGATCAGTCCATCCATAGCTGTTAGCCAGGATGGGCAGGGATGGTGTCCCTAGCCTCTGTATGCCAGAAGCTGGGAATGGGCGACAGGGGATGGATCACTTGATGATTATCTGTGCTGTTCATTCCCTCTGGAGCACCTGGAATTGGCCACTCTCAGAAGACAGGATACTGAGCTAGATGGACCTTTGATCTGACCCCGTATGTCCATTCTTATGTTCTTGTGTTCACTGTTGACACACACACAGCCTCTGAGCTTCTTTGCTTTGATGGGTTGAAGCCCAGCTACATAATGTTACATCAGCACTTAGATACTAGTGATCAACCCTTTAGCAATATAGGTGGACAAATACATTGATATAAGAAAGGGGTGTTAAATGTAATTTTCTTTCCTACAGTAATACTCTTTTTCTTTTATTAAAATAAGGAAGGAGTGAATAGGCAAAACCAAAGTGTGATTCTAAGCAGTTCATTTCATTACATGTCCTGGTGCTAGAGGATGAGCAAGCCGATACTTCTATCCAGAAGTGTCCTGCAAGTACCGACAGAATAGTTTGTGAGCACAAGCCACGCTGCTTCAAATATGGGCATGCATCTTTAGAAAAACACTGCAAAAATGTTTTGGAGACTATATGTAGCAAATTATTTTTCAATATTAATTACTTGACCATTTTCAAACATAAATATACTAAAATTGCTTTGGACTACATTGCAAAATAGCTATCTAAAAAAATTCACTTTTTGTTAACTTTTTACAATTTTACTTTAATTGAGTGCTTGTAGAAGGTTTTGGATTGACAGCCCTGAAAATTTAAATCCTGTCAGGCCATAAAATAGGCCTGGCTCAGGGAGTGGCACTCTGATTACCACAGTACCCTATCGCCTTAATGCCTCAACCCTAAACTATACAGATTATGCCTATGGGTAAGAGAGAAGTACACAGTCCATTGCCTGTTCAGTTCTTTGCCTCAGTACTGAGACTTGCAACAAGGGCACTGTCAATTTTAAATGTAAAGCCAGGATTTTCAAAATGAGTGTTTTGTGATTGTCTAATTCCTGGGGCCCCTTTAGGAGCCTGATTTCCAGAAAGAGCAGAGCACCTGCCCTCTGAAAATCACATTCTTTAAGATGTCTCCTGTTGAGCACCAAAAAAAGGAGGCATTCCAAAACTAATGATCGCTCTTGAAAATCCAGGCCTACACTTTTTTTTAGTTACAGGAGTTCAAAAAAACTGTGCTGGTCTGATTCCAATACTATTTTGTGGCTCAAGCCTGCAAACCCTGTGCAAATAGAGTTTGCACTGAAGCCAAAGAGAATTCCATGCGGAGTGGCCTTGTAGGAGTGGGACTCTTATTTTTTAGTCTTTCAACTTTGATTTGGTTTCTTCTATGTTTTTTTTAAAGTTTTGTTGCTGGTGTTTTTTTAAAGCTGTTGAGATCTATGGAGTTTCATGCAGAAGCGAAACTAGGTGAGATTAGATGAAATTAAATAGCTGGTTGTAACAAGGCTTGTAACTAAAGGTTTGTAACTAAGGGCTAACATAGGCCCTTAATTATAAACGGACACAAGTGAGTCCTGCTGTAAATGGGATTTGATGTGAACTGGCATATGTACTTCAGTAGTCTTTTGAATCTTAGATTCAAACGTACTTGTTTATTTCCTATTTCAGCCTCCCATTAACGTTACAGACTGCTGGCTTGTGATCAGTAAAGTTGTGAAATCCACATAGACAACAGTTGCTCAAAAAGATCAATAATCCTTCAGTAGATCATTAAACTTCAAATCTACCCAGGGACATTATTGCTAAAACAATCTGTGAAGTGAGTCAGCTTTTTTATCCATGCCAGAAAATCAAATAAAAAAAATGGGAATAATTGACATCCACAAACTTAGCACTAAGAGCACAGAAATCTGTGTTTGCTGCTGAGTTTATCGAGAAGGCAATTCCGTAACACAAATTCTAGCTATGAGCAATTACAGAATCATAGAACTATATGGTTGGAAGGGACCTTGGGAAATCATCAAGTCCAGCCACTTGTGCTAAAGCAGGACC
Organism: Gopherus evgoodei; assembly: GCF_007399415.2. Taxonomy (NCBI): domain Eukaryota; kingdom Metazoa; phylum Chordata; order Testudines; family Testudinidae; genus Gopherus; species Gopherus evgoodei. The sequence continues at coordinate 241,719,373 of NC_044322.1, read as the reverse complement.
AAATAAACCTAGGTCATATCTGACAGGTGTTTGTTCAACCTGTTCTTAAAAACCTCCAATGGCAGGGATTCCACAACCTCCCTTGGAGGCCTGTTCCAGAGCTTACCTACCCCTATAGTTAGAAAGATTTTCCTAATATCTAATCTAAATCTCCCTTGCAGCAGATTAAGTCTATTATTTCTTATTCTGTTCTCAGTGGACACGTAGAACAATTGATCACCGTCCTTTTTATAACTTCCCTTAACTTACTTTAATACTGTTAACAGGTCCCCCCATAGTCATCTTTTCTCAAGACTAAACATGCCTAGTTATTTTAACCTGTCCTCAGAGGTTAGATTTTTCTCAACCTTTTATCATTTTTGTAGCTCACCTCTGGATTCTTCCCAATTTATCAACATCCTGTGGTGCCCAGAACAGGACACAGAACTCCAGCTGAGGCCTCACCAGTGCCAAGTGGAGTGGGACAGTTACCTCCCATGTCTTACAGACAACACTCTTGTTAATACACCCCAGAATACTAGCCTTGTTCACAGCTGCATCACATTGGTGAATGATATTCAGTTTGTGATCCACTATCACCCTTTTCAGTACTACTACTACCTAGCCAGTTATACTACATTTTGTAGTTGAGCATTTGATTTTTTTCTTCCTAAACGATGTACATGTCTTTATTGAATTTCATCTTGTTGAATTCTGACCAATTCTTTAATTTATCAAGGTCACTTTGAATTCTAATCCAGTGCATCAGAATGCTTGCAATCCCTCCCAGGTTAATGTCATCTGCAAATTTTATAATTATCCATAAGTACTCCATTGTCCAAGTCATTAATGAAAATATTCAATAGTAGCACGCCCCTGAGTGACCCCTCTAGATACATTTTTTCAGTTTGACAGCGCACCATTGATAACTACTCTTTCAACCAGCTGTGGACTCACTTAATGGTAATTTATTCTAGACTGCACTTCTCGAGTTTGTTTATAAGAATGTCATGTGGGAGTGTGTCAAAAGCCTTACCAAAATCAGGATATATCATCTACTGCTTCTCCCCTATCCGCTAGGTCAGTAGCCCTGTCAAAAGAAGGAAATTAGGTTGGTTTGGCATGATTTGTTCTTGCCAAATCCATGCTGGCTATTCCTTATAACCCTATTATCCTGTAGGTGCTTACGAACTGATTTTTTTAAATAATTTGTCCCAGTATCTTTCCAGGTATTGAAGTTGGACTAACAGGTTTATAATTAGCCATTTTGTTTCCCTTTTTTAAGAATAGGTACTATATGTGCCCTTCTCCAATCCTCTGGGACCTCACTCATCTTCCATGAGTTCTCAAAGATAATTGCTAACAGATCCAAGATTCCTTCAGCTAGTTACTTAAGCTCCCTAGCCTGAATTTCAGCAGGCCCTGTGGAGGTGAATATGTCTAACTTAAATATCCTTCCCTCTCATTGTTAATATTCATTGTGTTAAGTATCTGGTCACCATTATCCTTTGTAGTGAAGACTGAAGCAAAATAGGCATTAAACACCTAACAGATGACATCAAGAAAAGTGATTAGCTCCCCTTCTCTGCTAAGTAGAGGAACTATCCTTTACTTCATCTTTCTCTTGCTTCTAATGTATTTAAAGAGCCTCTTCTTATTGCCTTTTATGTCTCTTGCTAGGTAGGTGGGGTGATCATGACAATTTCTACTCCCCCCAGTAACATTAAAGTTGCTTCATAATTTTCATTAAGTTTTTTTTGTGGGGCGGGGATGGAAAGTGACCTAAGTGATTCATTAGATAAGAGGTAAATGTACGTAAAACATTGGCACTGGCACCAAGAATGGCCTAGAATTGACAGCAGAGGGTGCTAGATTGAGATGCATTGACGGTCCTCTTAGGAGTTTATACAATACCTGCTTATATTATGTGGGTTCCAGCTAATAATATCAGTGTTTCTTGCATTTCAGCTTCTTTCACTTACATCTATTACATAGTTCCTCTAAATACTGATCAATATTATACTTTTATAATCCTACAAATCAGCTCTAATCAACATTCATTGAATATACACCTCTACCCTGATATAATGCTGTCCTCGGGAGCCAAAAAATCTTACCATGTTATAGGTGAAACCCTGTTGTATCGAACTTGATTTGATCTGCAGGAGTGTGCAACCCCGTTCCCCCCGGAGCACTGCTTTACCGCATTATATCTGAATTAGTGTTATATCGGGTCGCGTTATATCGGGGTAGATGTGTACGTAATATAACACATTGATTAATCATATCACACAATAAATGGCTAATAAACTAAAATCACTGGCTACAAAGTAAAAGCCAGATTCTCCAGTCCATTAAGGCAGCACAGAGTGGATGGAAACTGATCAGAAATAACCAGTTGACAATTCCCTTTTATTTGAAATCTCCGCTGGCATAGAACTGGTGGAGATGGCACAGCTGTATTCAACACCAGCTACTTCCACCCCTAGCACTGGAGGTGTGTCAAAGGAAGTAAAGGGCAGGTTGGGGGTAGGATTTGGAGGCGCGGTGGAGCAAGAGCTGTGAGACTCTAAACCTAGGCAATTACCAAATAAAGGTACCTAGGGCTGGATCAATTCTCCTGTGGGCCAGGAGCTATTAGATTTTGTGGGGCCCCTGTACACAAGTCTTTTTCCTGGGAGGAGTTTGGTGCAGGGGATTGGGGTGCAAGAGGGGATGCAGGGTCTGGGAGGGAGTTTAGGTGCAGGAGGGGGATTCTGATCTGGGGCTGGGGGTTGGGGTGCAGGAGGGGGTGCGAGGTGCAGGCTTTGGCCAGGAGGCACTTACCACAGGATACTCCTGGCTGGTGGTGCAGCAGGGCTTAGGCAGGCTACCTGCATGCCATGGCCTCAAGCCGCTTCCTGGAAGTGCCTGGCTGCTAGCATGACTCTGTGGCCCCTGTGGGGTGTCTCCGTACGCTGCCCGCAAACACCGCCCCGGCCAATGGTTGCTGTGGGGACAGAATTACAGGGGGGCAGCGTGCAGAGGGACTTTTAGCAGCCCAGAATTGGAGATTTCTGCCTGATCGGAGGGGCCCTCCTTGCAGGGGCGGCTCTCGGTATTTTGCTGCCCCAAGCACGCCTTTGGCGGCTTGCCTGCGGGAGGTCCCTGGTCCCGCGGATTCCGCGGCACGCCTGCTGGAGGTCCGCCGAAGCCACGGGACCAGCAGACCCTCCACAGGCATGCCGCCAGAGGCAGCCTGCCTGCCACCCTCGCGGCAACTGGCAGAGTGCCCCCCCCGTGGCTTGCCACCCCAGGCATGCACATGGCATGCTGGTGCCTGGCGTTGCCCCTGTCCCCTTGAGCTGGGGCCCTGGGATGCAGTCCCTAAAGCCCCTGCCTTAATCTGGCCCTGAAGGTATCGTGCTAAATGAAGATCTTCAGTCTGAAACTTGAAATTTATTGGGTGATCCATTCATTATGGGATCAACTCATTTGCATTTTATGACTATTAATGAGGACTGTAGGGTACTGCTATTCAACCTACAGAATCTCCAAGCACCTTACAAACTGTACATAGAGTAGACAAGGATCACTTACCCACCATAGAAATTCAGGCACCTCTGGAGTGGAACATGACATTCATTCTGAAGAAAATCATTTTATATGGTCAAGACATTTATCTTGAAAATGCCAGGCAAGCGCCATAAACCGAACACAGTGGCACTTCAATCAATTTTAAAAATCTGTATTGGCGCAAAATAACGATAGCTGTTCCGACGAAGGCACTGGGGTCTTCTGAGTAAATAAGAGACATTTTTACATTCTATTGGACGTGTCTTTACATGTTATGGAGCTATAAATATACATTTTTGGCGGGGGGGGGAATTAAATATCAAACATCCTTCCTGGAGACCTAATGGCTGTGATGTTTAAGTTCCATATTGGGGACAGGGTTTCTGTTAAAGAATCTGTGGTTTCCACATTATTATTGATGTGAATGGGAGTTTGCCATGTGTACTGAGAGCAGAATAGACCCAGTTTTATTTGTGTGAGCCAATAAACTAGCATCATTTTACCTGCTGATGTGCTTCTGGAGGTGGGGTCTTTTAGATGAGATGTTAAACAGAGGACCTGACTTATGATCACTAGGGATCCCGTGACACTTCTCATAGACTCATAAGTCAGAAGGGACCAATATGATCATCTAGTCTGACCTCCTGCACAAGGCAGGCCACAGAACCCTACCCATCCACTTTTATAACAACCCCTAACCCAGGACTGAGTTATTGAAATCCTCAAAATTGGTTGAAGACCTCAAGCTGCAGAGAATCCACCAGCAAGCGACCCATGCCCCACGCTGCAGGGGAAGGTGAAAAACCTCCAGGGCCCCTGCCAATCCGCCCTGGAGGAAAATTCCTTCCCGACCCCAAATATGGTGATCAGCTAAACCCTGAGCATGTGGGCAAGACTCACCAGCCAGCACCCAAGAAGGAATTCTCTGCAGTAACTCAGTTCCCATCCCATCCAACATCTCCCCGCAGACCATTGAGCAGACTTATCTGGTGATAATCCAAGATCAAGTGCCCAAATTAAACTATCCTATCATAACATCCCCTCCATATACTTATTAAGCTTAGTCTTAAAGCCAGATAAGTCTTTTGCCCCCACTACTTCCCTCAGAAGGCTGTTCCAGAACTTCACTCCACTAATGGTTAGAAACCTTCGTCTAATTTCAAGTCTAAACTTCCTAATATCCAGTTTATACCCATTCGTCCTCGTGCCTACATTAGTACTAAACTTAAATAATTCCTCTCCCTCCCTAACATTAACCCCCCTGATATATTTATGTAGAGCAAGCATATCCCCCCGCAGTCTTCTTTTGGCCAGGCTAAACAAGCCAAGCTCTTTGAGTCTCCTTTCATAAGGCAGGTTTTCTATTCCTCGGATCATACTAGTAGCCCATCTCTGGACCTGTTCCAGTTTGAATTCATCCTTCTTGAACATGGGACACCAGAACTGCACACAATATTCCAGATGGCGTCTCACCAGCGCCTTATATAACGGTACTAACACCTCCTTATCCTTGCTGGAAATACCTCGCCTGATGCATCCTAAAATCGCATTTGCTTTTTTAACAGCCGTATCACATTGGCGGCTCATAGTCATCCTGCTATCAACCAATACCCCCAGGTCCTTCTCCTCCTCTGTCGCTTCCAACTGATGCGTCCCCAACGTATATCTAAAATTCTTATTATTAATCCATAAGTGCATGACCTTGCACTTTTCACTATTGTATTTCATCCTATTACTATTACTCCAGTTTACAAGATGGTCCAGATCTTCCTGAATAGTATCCCTGTCCTTCTCCATGTTAGCAATACCCCCCAGCTTTGTGTCATCCGCAAACTTTATTAGCACATTCCCGCTCTTTGTGCCAAGGTCAATAATAAAAAGGTTAAATAAGATCAGTCCCAAAACCGATCCTTGAGGGACTCCACTAGTAACCTCCTTCAAGCCTGACAGTTCACCCTTCAATACGACCCGCTGGAGTCTCCCCTTTAACCAGTTCCTTATCCACCTTACAACTTTCATATTCATCCCCATCTTTTCCAATTTAACTAACAGTTCCCCATGTGGAACCGTGTCAAATGCCTTACTGAAATCGAGGTAAATTAGATCTACCGCATTTCCTTTATCTAAGTAATCCGTCACCTTCTCAAAGAAGGAGATCAGATTGGTTTGGCACGATCTACCTTTAGTAAATCCATGTTGCAATTCGTCCCAATTACCATTGACCTCTATGTCCTTGACTACTTTCTCCCTTAAAATTTTTTCCAAGACCTTACATGCTACAGATGTCAAGCTAACAGGCCTATAATTACCCAGATCACTTTTATTCCCTTTCTTAAAAATAGGAACTACGTTAGCAATTCTCCAGTCGTACGGCACAACCCCCGAGTTTATCGATTGCTTAAAAATTCTCGCTAACGGGCTCGCAATTTCAAGCGCCAGTTCCTTTAATATCCTTGGATGGAGATTGTCTGGGCCCTCCGATTTTGTCCCATTAAGCTGTTCAAGTTTGGCCTCTACCTCAGTTGCGGTAATATCCACCTTCATATCCACATTTCCGTTTATCATCCCTCCATCATTGCTAAACTCCTCACTAGTCTTATTAAAAACTGAGGCAAAGTACTTATTTAGATATTGGGCCATGCCTAGGTTATCCTTAACCTCCATTCCATCCTCAGTGTATAGCGGCCCCACTTCTTCTTTCTTTGTTTTCTTCTTATTTATGTTGCTGTAGAACCTTTTATTATTGGTTTTAATTCCCTTTGCAAGGTCCAGTTCAATGCGGCTTTTAGCCTTCCTCACTTTATCCCTACATGTTCTGACCTCACCAAGGTAGTTTCCCTTGCTAATCCCGCCTTTCTTCCACTCCCTGTAAGCTTTCTGCTTTTTCCTAATCCCCTCTCTGAGTTGCTTGCTCATCCAGCTTGGCCTACAACTCCTGCCCATGGTTTTTTTCCCCTTTCTTGGGATGCAGGCTTCCGACAATTTCCACAGCTGCGACTTAAAGTAATTCCAGGCCTCCTCCGCATTTAAATCCACAAGTTCCTCCGTCCAATCCACTTCCCTAACTAATTTCCTTAACTCTTTAAAATTAGCCCTAGAGAAGTCGAAAACCCTAATCCCAGATCTACATTCATTTATCCTTCCATCTAGTTTGAACTGAATCAGCTGATGATCACTTGAACCAAGGTTGTCCCCTACCACCATTTCTTCTACGAGGTCCTCACTGCTCACCAAAACCAAATCTAAAATGGCATCCCCTCTCGTAGGTACTTCAACTACTTGATGAGGAAATCCATCCGCTATCACATCCAGAAAAATCTGACCCCTATTATTCTTACAAGCACTCGTCCTCCAGTCTATATCTGGGAAGTTGAAGTCTCCCATAATCACATATTTCCCCTTTGTGTTTACTTCATTAAAGAGGTCTCTATCCATATCCAAATCAGATCCTGGTGGTCTATAACACACCCCAAGCACTATCTCAGGGGAAGCTCTAGTTGCTTTTTTACCCAGTGTGATTTTTGCCCAGACAGACTCTCTTATCCATTCCATTGCTTCTTATTTCATTACAGTTAATCTCATCATTGATGTACAAGGCTACTCCATCACCTTTGCCTTTCTTCCTGTCTTTTCTAAACAGCACATAGCCTTCAATACCTGTACTCCAGTCATGAGTACTATTCCACCAGGTTTCTGTTTTCCCGATAATATCTCATGAAAATAAAGGGTATTAACACCAGTGCCAGAGGGGTTACCTGGTAATTACATCTTGTATCTCTACAGACTCCCTGTAGTTAGATATGATAGGCCAGATACTCAACTAGTGTAAATTGGCATAATTCTACTAAAGTCAAGAGTGCTACACTGAATTACACCACCTGAGGTCCTGGCTCCCGGGCCGGATTTAGGGGCAGGCGACCCAGGCAACCACCTGGAGTGCCAGGCTTAGGGGGCATCAGGCTCGGGATGCTGTTTTTGTTGTTAGCGACAAAAGAGAAAATAGAATGTCTGAAGTGAAATGTTTCAGGTATTCCGTATTTGGATTGTTTTTCACTGACCTCCTAGAATGTTCTGGAACTTGGTAGAATCTTGTAGAACCTTCCAGACTTTGAGAGCTATATTTTTTTCAAACCTCCTAGAATGTTATCCGCCATGGCCTCACAGGCATATAAGGGGCAGAGTATCGCCAGTCAGTCAACATGATATAAGAATGAACTGAAGTAAAATAAGAGTCCAGCTGCAATATTGTGAACCTTATTTTATTGTGTAATTGTGAAAATGTACTTGTATTTTAAGATTTGAAGAGTGTAAACAGCGACTAATAAAGGACATATTTAATGAGACACCACAGCTATTGATCGAACCTTTAGCTACACAACAATATAAAGAAATACTGTTACTTTTTTGCCATTCTTAACACATAATGTTTGAGCAGCAAAGAATCCTGTGGCACCTTATAGACTAACAAACATTTTGGAGCATGAGCTTTCGTGGATGAATACCCACTTCTTCAGATGCATGTGGTGGAAATTTCCAGGGGCAGGTGTATATATATGCTAGCAAGCAAGCTAGAGATAACTGAGGTCAGTTCAATCAGGGAGGATGAGGCCCTGTTCTAGCAGTTGAGGTGTGAAAACCAAGAGAGGAGAAACTGGTTCTGTAGTTGGCAAGCCATTCACAGTCTTTGTTCAATCCTGAGCTGATGGTCTATAAGGTGCCATAGGATTTTTTGCTGCTTTTACAGATCCAGACTAACACGGCTACCCCTCTGATACATAATGTTTGATGACTTTCTAAAACTGCAGAACATAGACTTTTGCTCTCCCTAATACTGTCTGTTATCCCCATAGGAAAAAAAAAAAGAATGCTTGCAATACCTCCCAGGTTGATGTCATCTGCAAATTTTATAATTATCCATAATTACTCCGTTGTCCAAGTCTTCACGAGTTCAGTATAGGAAATGAAAATTTCAATTGCAGTCTAGTTTACAGCAAGGGCAAATTTGATGGGAAATTATCTGAAACAGAACAACATAGACCAGGCTTTGGCAGTAGCAATCGTCCCAGTGCAGAAGAAATTGAGGAGCGGAGTGTAAATTATGGAGGTCTTATTACTAAAGAATTAGCAGATTTATCTGAAGACAAGAAATGGAAATATGAGGAAAGTGATGGAGAATCATCCAGTTTTCCTGGCGGTGTAAAATAGAGTGATAATAAAGAAGAATGTGGCAAAAATGAAAAAAGAAAATAATGATAAAGAAAAATCTGATTTACATGAAAACTAGAGAAATGATAAAGAAGAATCAACCTCGCATGATGACAGAAACAGCAGTGAGAAAAATTGCACACCACAAATCGATACATCAGCTCCTGCTTTATAGCCGGCGACCCTAAACTCCGCTGATATTGATCGTACAATTCTGAATGGGACGGGCAAAATCGAGGATATGACATTTCAGTAAATGAGCAGAAGCAACATTTCTCAAAGTCACACTGCGAAAGAGTGCTCAAGAATGGTGAGGAACTGAATCAGCATTGGCTAGCTTACTTGAAATCAACTGACAAAGTGTTCTGCTTTTGTTGCAAAATATTTGACAGGAATGCCAAATTATTGCTTGTGCTTTCTGGGTAAAATTACTGGCATAATTTTAGCTGATTCTCTGAAGCAACATGAAAAGTCACCCAGTCATTTTGCAGCCTAGTCCTAATGGATGGAGGTTGTGTCCATCCATTAGGACTAAATAAATGCATAAATGCAGAAAATCAGCATATTATTAATGGAGAAACCCAGCATTGGAGGAATGTGTTCGAGTGTCTGATCTCAATTATCCTCTTTCTTGCAAAGAATAATTTCACTTTCTGGGGCTTGTTGGATAAGTTGTTCACTGAACATAATGATGATTTCCTCAGTTTGGTCGATCTCCATGAAAAATATGACGATGTCATGCTTGAGCACCTACACTGAGTAGTTTGTAAAGAAGCTATTGACCATTACTGCAGCAAAACAATTCAAAACAAATTGACCATATGAAAAGGCAAGTTGGTTGAAAACATATTGATGCGGCTCGGCAAAGCAAAGTACTACGCTGTAATAATGGACTGCATTAATAATGGGTGTCATTTACAGTAAGATTTATTGATGACAAAGATGGCTGCATCCCAGTAAAGGAACATTTAATCTGTTTCCGGTCTGTGGATGACTCTACTGGAAAAGTCTAACAGAACTGTTTATGAACATTTTGAATGAGAATAATACAAAGCTTTAGGACTGCCGCAGCCAAGGCTATGACCATAGCACAAACATGAAGGGAAGAAACAGTCTTGTCCAAGCAAGGACCCTTGCGCTGAATCCAAGAGCTTTCTTGTGGCCGCCGTTCTCTCAACCTGGTTCTGTCAGATGCAGCATCATTATCTTTAAATTCAGTATCTCTCTTTTGGAGAAATGCAAAGGATATACGTCCTGTTTTTAGCATCGGTGATCAAGTAGAAAATCCTCATGGACAATGTTAAAAATCTCACTGTGAGGCTCCTAAGTGACACTTGCTGGGAGAGCTGCTCTGGCAGCATAACATCAGTGAGGTACCAAGTGACTGAGGTTTACAATGCACTGATGGAACTGGGGCAGATGAGTAAAGCCAAGGCTGGAATCCAACACGAGCCACAAAGCCCGGCAAACTAGATCACTGATTTAAAATTTCTGGTCTCAATTGTGATTTGGCATGATATCCTGTTCTAAGTAAACATAAGCAAGGCAATACAAACTCATTTGATGGACATCACGACCGCTACTACTTTGATAAGAAGCTTCCTTGATTTTGTTGTGGCCTACTGAGACAATGGATTTGAAGATGCCATCACTGCTGCCAAAGAAATGGTGGAAAACTTAGGAGTTGAGCTTGTCTTCAAGGAAACTTGTATTCATTGGAAGAGGAGACAGTTTGGTTACGAGGGCAGAGATGATGTAACTGAAAGCTTGGAAGAAAAATTCGAGAGGGAGGTTTTTCTCGCTTGTTGACACTGCTTAAGTGTCCATCAAAGAAAAGTTTGGATAAATGAAGAACGACAAAAAGACCTGGGTTTTTTTTGTATGACCTTAGTAAGCTGCCGGCGGACGGGAAAACACTCTCTTCAACAATTGTATAGACCTTCACCGGACGCTGACACATGGGGAATATTCAGACATCAATGATAAATACCTCTGTCAAACTGGACAACATCCATCACATTTGGCTACATGGGGAGCACTCTCCACTCTAAGTTCTCCAATTAATTCGTGATGCGAAGCCGAAGGACACTTCCTAATATGTGGATAGCTTTGAGGATTCTGTTCACGCTGCCAGTCACAGTCATGACTGGGGAACGCAGCTTTTCAAAGCTCAGGCTCATTAGAACACATCTTCCAATGATGGTCGATGAGACCAACATCGCTTGCTATTTTATCACTGAAAATGCCATTGGCCAGCCTTTGGATCTCTCTGATGCTGTACTTCAGTTCACGAGGGCAAAGGCGAGAAAAGTGACCTTTTGAACTAAAAGACTACGGTTAACATTCTAAGACTGTCACCTAATGTAACACTATTTAATACTGGTCCATCCAATGCTGGTGCACAGTTCAGTTTCTTAATGTTAGTACATTTCAGGTTTTATTAACATTAAAAAGTTTCTATAAGCTTAGAGGAAACTATTTTTTATTTGCTTATAAATGGCATGAATAAATACAGATTTACAGATTTTAGCACGCAAATGTATCATCTTATCTGACAGGAATAAATCATGCATGCAGATTATGCATCAAAGTCGTGAAATGGGCTACAAATACAGTAAAAGTAAAGTATTCAAAAATTTAACCATGGAGGGTGGGGGGTTGTGCACCTAAGACGCTCGTCGCCTGGTTGCCATTTGGTCTAGGGCTGGCCCTGACTGGCTCCCTCTTCACTTCACTTCACTTCCTGTTCTAAACTGCTATCTGTGCTCCGAGCGCTGAATCCAGTTCTCACTGAAGTAAATGGGATTCTTCCACAGTGGAGATTGCATTTCAGTGGTAACTGGAGTGAAACGTATATACCTATAATCCTCTATTTGTAAAATACTTTGAGATCCTTAGTTTGGGGGATGTGGGGGGGGGGGGCGGGACTACAGAAGTGCAAACTACAACTGCATAGCTTTTTTTTTTTTTTTTCAGAAGAAACCTAAAATATTTTGAGGAGCATTACATTTTTTTTAAATACATGTTCAATTCTGTGTATTCCAGTGGTGCCCAGAGACCCCTTAGGCCCCCATCCTAATATCATGCTATGCAATGTACAAACATCTAATAAAAGTTGTTGAAGAGCTTACAGTCCGCAGAGACAAACCAGACAAAGAGTGTGGGGAAAGGGGATGTAACATACCAGCAGAGGGCTAAATTCTAGTATTTAGCAACAGCCCTGGTTGGGCAGCTACCTCCTGCAACACTGAGGGGACACTGCTATTCCAGAATCAAATCATCCACACTGAGGGCATGTTAAGGTACAGTTCTGCAGGTAAAAAATGATTCAAAGCAATTTTGATGCTACGGATCGTAGGGTGGGTCCTCTAGTGGCCCTATGGACAAAAGACCCCTCGTTACACAGGTGTAAAGCTGGAGTAACTCTACTGAACATTGTGGAGTTCTGTTGGAATTATACCAGTGTAACTAAGATCAGAATTTGGTCTATAGTTGTCTGCTGCTTTTATAGAGATGAAATGATGAAAAGCTGTAGCGCTAGAGAATGCAATTTCCCCATCATGAGCAATAAGACTAAATACATCTTTAAATATTGACAACTAAAGATATTTTGGTTTTTTCTTAAAGTTTTCTCAGACTCTGAAGATGTCTATCTCTGCCTTTTCTTTGCTTCTTCCAGATGTTGTTACTCCAAATGGCTTGAACATTAAGAAATTTTCAGCAATGCATGAGTTTCAGAATTTGCATGCCATGTACAAGGCTAGGATCCAAGAGTTCGTTCGAGGCCATTTCTATGGGTATGCTTTTACTTTTCAAAATTAGCATCTGGTTGTACAGACCTTTCACCGCAGGACCTAGAGTAGGTAGACTGAGGAGAGTACTTTATATCTGAGGTGGAATGTTATCTAGTGATTCCAGTGACTGACTGGGAGCTGTGATACAAAGCCCAGATTTCATTCCTGGCTCTGCTTAGCCCCGTGTAGGAACAGAAGGTAACGAGTATGTGACTTGCCCAAGATGGAGCTCAATGGTCACTTTAATGTGAAGTACTGTAGGTAATCCTTAACTTTTTGATGACTGTGGGTCAGTAAGGCAACTGCTGTATGTCAGTGACCTTCACTGATTAGAGAATTGCTCTCTGCTTTGCTTTATCATCTATTGAACCATTTTGTGTTTGTTTGCTTGGTTTCAGCCATCTTGACTTCAGCCTTGCAAGGACCTTGTTTTTCTTCATCGCTGGGAGATATGAATATTCAAACAAAGGAGCTGATTTGTTTCTAGAGGCCTTATCCAGATTAAACTTCCTGCTGCGGGTAAGAAAGCATTTGGAAAGGCAGATAGCAGATATCTTATATACACACACACACACACACACACACACACACACACACACACACACACACACACACACACACACACACACTTATTTCTATCAAGATGAAATTAACCCAGGTGCATAGGTCACATACAAGAATCTCACCATGATTTTGTATACTATAATGTCTTTGGTCCACTAGCAATATGATGGCTTTCTTGCTTAGCTTCATAGACTTCCCTGTTAATTGGGGTGCCCATACTTTGCCCAATGAAAGGGTGCTACTGGCTGCATCCTGCTCAGCTCCTTCCCCCCCATGTTTATCCCAGGAACTTGGAGTTCTGCACATTAAGGACCAATTTCTCAATACTACCATTTCTGTGCTTGGGGCAGGAAGAGGCAACAGTAGTTTCAAATACTTTGGGGCAGTCAGAGTTCTGCTTAGCTCAGTCTAATGTCAGATCAGCCTCAGTGGTGCTGTAAATTAAACGCTACTTCCCATGGCCTTGGGACTCAAGGAATAGCAATAGTGCAGTGTGCTCTGGCTATACCTCCTTGCTATCTTGACCTGCCCTCAGTATGCCTCCTACACCAGTGAATGGGAGCAAGGACAGCATAGATCCTTTATGCCATCACTAACTAGTTGAGGAGGCACCCTGCCCAGGGGATATTCTCAGGAGGGTTTTAAGGACCCTCTACACTGTCAGAGTGGCATGAAGTGACCTTAGTGTAGCAGAGACTGAGGCCCTAGAAGTTTTTTGATAGTAATTGGTGCAGATGCTCTATCGCTATTTTTGAAGTAGGACTTAGCTTCAAGTATCTGATTCAGAGTCTATTGGGCAAGGGCACATAGAAATCAAATGTATTATTTTGCAGACAGTAGTGTGGCTGCCAATAGTTTAAATGTGCACGTGCGTGTACACGCACACTCTTAATTCTATCAGTGTGACGTTCACCCAAGTGTGTAGATCACACGCAAGAATCTCCACACTATGAAATCCCTTTGCATATTCACCCTAGCTACAGCAGGAAAATGTGGTCTCCACCGTCAGCTAAAGCAGAAATTTCCACATCTCCAGGACTCTACAATCTAGATACTAAAGAAACTTCCCGAATAACAAACCCTGGATGTAGCAGACCGGCAAAAACAGGAGACCTAATTGACTTTTAAACTGATTCCTTTTGTGAGACAAAAAGACAGACTAACAAACATCTCTGTCACCCAACAGTGACTTCATGGGGGTGTAGAGCTACTGTAGAGTGCTCCTGCCTGCTTCACTCCATTCCCTGCAGCTTCTGTGCCCTGCAGTGCTGCCCTGAGTTCTGTATACAGTGTATTTAGTAGCAATTCAGTGATTAGCCCTTAGTATCCACCAGATTTTCCATTTTTGTTCCTTGGAACAATAGAGAAATATTGGAAGGCATGCTTGCGATCTTACTCCACTGAGTGTTGCCAACTCTCAGAACTGTATCATGAGTCTCATGATACTTGATGTTTTTCTTAAAGCCTGAGCTTCTAGAGTCATGGGATCACAGAAGAATCTTTTCCATTACAGTTGCTCTACTGCCATCATCCAATAACATATGGCAGGGAGGGTTTCCTGTGATAGCTGGGGCTGGACTCAGAGACCCAGGAGATCCCTTCCAGTCCTATGTTCCTATGCCATTGAAATCAGTGGACTGAAAGGAAGTACTTGATCTGTTCACCAACACAACAGGTCACACTATAGTGGTGGTTAAATGCGATATAACATTAGCCATGTTTTAGCAGCATTCACTCAGCTAAGGTTTACTAATGCTGTTTACAGCTAATGTCTTGCATAATGGAGAGGAGAAAGAATTGCTTAAGCGATGCATTGCACCATTCTATTACTGTATCTAGTTAATGATGACATTAACAAAAAGTGTTGCTGACAAGAATCATGGAGAACATCCGGTCTGCAATTATTGCTGAGAGTAATCCAATTGGAAGCAGCAAGCTATCTGTGCTATTTGTGAATCTAGGAACGTTTCCCTTCATATGCTTCTCAAATGGATGTCCAGTAGCTTGTCTGATCTCTACATATATGTGGCATCTGATGAAAATATTTTTAAATATTTTACAGAACCATTTTGGTGATGGTTTGAAAGCTTGGTTGAAATGTTGAAGGTAATACGTTGGGACAGATCCTTGCTAACAGCTAAGGTCATGGCACAAAGGGACCTTGTATCTGCCCTGAAGAGGGCTGATAAGGCATTCCCTCCCCACTCCCATGGGAGAAACTATATCTGGCGTAAAGCCGGCTTGTTTTATACCACCTGCCAGCCCCAATTCCTCTGGTACACTGGTAGAAAGGAAGGATTCTGGGGGTCAGAGGGAAAAAGCTGGTAGTGCAGTGCCCCAGCAATTTTCAGCCATGGAGTGGTCCCAGAATGGCTGCTCAAATCTGCTGTAACCTAGCTCTTCTCTAAAGTGGCTAATGGATTGGGATAGTGGAACAAACCCTCCTCATCTACACCAAGAGAAACCACTCTGGCCCATTCTAGTGGCAAGGGATGTACATCTGTCGACTATGTCTTCAGGATACAGAACCAAACTTCCCTGATGTCCAAGATGCGAGCATCCCAGGTTTTGGTTCATGTCCTTTTCTAATACATATTCTTTCTAAACATCTTTCAAAATTTTCTAGAGAGTGCCAGTAACTCCATAAAGGGACCTGTCGAATATGTTAGGCTCATAATGTAGTTGTGCTGCAATTAAATGAAATGCTTTTACAGCTCCTAATATTAATAGAGATGCTTTATAAATTAAAATTTTAAAAATGGGTTTCTATTCTATGTAAATATTTCCCTGGAGCTTTGCATATTCTTCCCCGCCTTCCCCCCGCCAAAAGCAAACAAGCAAGCAAAAACATCATTGTGCTAAGGCAGGAGAAAGAACCAGCAAGAAAAAACAACTGTAAACAAAGGCCCAGATTTTCCATGGCAGTTTCTGCTGGCTGCAACAAGTGCTGGAGAGCTGTAGGAGAAAATTATTCTAGCTGCATGCCTGCTGGGGATACACCCATGGAGCTGACTGAAATGCAATGTGCAAAGAAATGGGACACATGGTAAAAACTGCATTTGATTTTTAAACAATTTTTCCAGTTTAAATCATCTTAGCTGTTATCACAGTAACTTAATATTACAGTTTGAAATACTGTGTGTGGTTTTTATCTTTGCACTTTGGTTTTATAGCTACATCTTTTGAAATCCTCGTTGAAGAGTAAAAATAACAGTGTAGATCTTCAGTAATGTATTTGACTTTCCTGGTAACCCCTTTTAGCTCCAGTCCTGCAATGAGCGATGTTTGAGTACTCTCCTTCACTTGCATGGAGCCCCACTGAAGGCAGGGTCCACCTCCCCAGACCTCATTGCAGGATCAGAGCCTTCTTGAACAACTAGTTAAATTGTGATGGGTTCCGCTGACCATCTGCTATGGCTAATTCCCAGTGTGGACAAGGTTTCTGTATTGTCTGGAATCTCTGTCAGTTTCTGCATAATGATTTCTTGTTAACATTGCAAGCTTTCCCTCCATCTTCCCTCTGTTTAGGTTCACAGAAGTGATGTTACAGTCATCGTGTTCTTCATCATGCCAACAAAGACTAACAATTTCAATGTGGAAACACTGAAAGGCCAAGCGGTACGAAAGCAACTATGGTAATCACCATCCTCATTACTGCTCTTGAATGGTGAATTGAAGGTATAAGTGAATGGGTTTGGTGGAGAATAAGGCTCATTACTTTTCCTCTGGCTAAATACAAGATAATAAGTAATCGAAGTCCATTTGTGGGGAAGAGGGAGATAAGGATAATAAATCAGGGCAAGTATTTCCCCATCCTTTTTCTAGTTTATTAACAAGGAACCTGATTCTCAATAGCTTTGCCCTTGTCACCATTTATATTCCATGTAAAAGGGAATGTTAAACACTAGCATTCCGATTGGAAGATTCACATTTTGCACTCACTTGACACGGGTATAAGTGACAGCACAAGGTTTTGACAGTGGAGAATCAAGCCCTGGGTCTTGTGTCTGATTCTGATACTCACTTTGGACCACATCCTGCCTTTGATCTCCAGCAAGACTCTTAATGCTAACTGCATGAGTGAAATGAGCACAATACATAGATCTTGGGTAGCTTACCCTTCAGAGTAGAAGGCAAGCTTTCTTCTTCAGGACTTTGCTAGTACAACTGTTACTGAGGGAAAAGGAGTTAATTACTCCTGTTATTTTATTATGAAATGTAGAGCATGAATTGGCCACTCATGCAGGATAATGCTACAGCAGATATTATTTATTTCTTAAGAACCTGCACCGAGCTATGGCCACTACCCCAAATTTCAAACACACAATTAGAAGTCTAATATTTTTAATATGAAGTTAAGTTCCTCTGTTTTCCCAATTAATAAATTCTCTGCTCAAAAACTAAAGCCGCTCTGCCATGTATCTGGTGGGGCATCCCACTAAAATTAGCCTTCAATCTCCAGCCACTCAATCTAATAACCCCTTAATTTTGCCTTTATTCCAGGTGAGAAAAGATGGACTTTGCTATGTAGTTTTATGCAGACAAGTCCTCTCAACTCATAGGGCCAAATTCATCAGTGAAACCAGTGGAGTCATATCAAGATTGAACTGGGCTTAAAGAATGCAAAACCTGTTTCACTGAACACATTCATATACTAGTTGTTATTTGATAAGGGAAATAAACAATTAAAGTGGATTTCTCACAAGTAGCTAAACCAACTAACCTCACCTGCACATTTGAGAGAGCTGGTTTTAGGATTAAGGGACAAAGAGCCATAAAACCTGGGTTCTGTTCTTGTTTCTGAGTCATTGGACATTTAATCTCTCTGACTCAATTTCCCCATTTGTAGAATGGTGATACTTCCCACCTTTCTAAAGTACTCTGATATCTAGTATATCTGAGTAATATCTGAGTAGTTATTAAT